>NC_091246.1:115931969-116235000 GCF_042477335.2 Ovis canadensis
CTCCCCAGCAGAGACGTGTGCAGCTGGTTGGGGCCTGCCCCTGCGTGCCTGGGCTCCCGCCCACAGCCCCAGCTCAGGGCAAGCAGCCCCTGAGCCAAGACCTGCAGGAGGCGCAGAGCGCCCCCACCTGGAAGCCGAGTGAACAGCTGGCGGGGAGGCGAGCCTCCTCGAGGGAAGAAGAGGCAGCCCAGCCTCGATTGGCTCAAGCCCTACTTGGCTGGAGCCGAGTGCGCCTCCAGGACGGCAGAGCTCCAGCTCTGCTCAGAGGCCCGTTCTGGCAGAGTTGCTGGCGCGAGGCTGCTCTGCCCTGGGCGAGCCTTGCCCAGACTTGCCTCGCTGCTAGGCTTCCCGCCCAGGAAGGAGCAGGCTGCGCGAGGCTGGGAGACGCCACTGGCGCCTTCCTGGCCTCAGCTCCGCTCCTGCCTTGCCTTTGCACCTAGGCCCCAGGCGTCCTTGGGGAGGGCTTAGGGGCCGGTGGCTTGCACACTGCCAAGGGCTGCAGCAGGAAGAGCTCTGTGCGAGGGAAGGGAAGGGCCAGTGCAGGGCTCCTCCAGCGGTTGCTTGGCCGCCCAGACTCAGCGCCGCACGGAGTGCACCAGGCTCCCAGGGCCCCTGGCTGGGGTCTGCAGCCCCGCACACCCGGAAGCTGACTCCCAGGGCACCCAGCAGCTGCCTCACACACGTAGCTTCCCTAGCGCTCTCCTCCCCAGCAGAGACGTGTGCAGCTGGTTGGGGCCTGCCCCTGCGTGCCTGGGCTCCCGCCCACAGCCCCAGCTCAGGGCAAGCAGCCCCTGAGCCAAGACCTGCAGGAGGCGCAGAGCGCCCCCACCTGGAAGCTGAGTGAACAGCTGGCGGGGAGGCGAGCCTCCTCGAGGGAAGAAGAGGCAGCCCAGCCTCGTTTGGCTCAAGCCCTACTTGGCTGGAGCCGAGTGCGCCTCCAGGACGGCAGAGCTCCAGCTCTGCTCAGAGGCCCGTTCTTGCAGAGTTGCTGGCGCGAGGCTGCTCTGCCCTGGGCGAGCCTTGCCCAGACTTGCCTCGCTGCTAGGCTTCCTGCCCAGGAAGGAGCAGGCTGCGCGAGGCTGGGAGACGCCACTGGCGCCTTCCTGGCCTCAGCTCCGCTCCTGCCTTGCCTTTGCCCCAGGCGTCCTTGGGGAGGGCTTAGGGGCCGGTGGCTTGCACACTGCCAAGGGCTCCAGCAGGAAGAGCTCTGTGCGAGGAAAGGGAAGGGCCAGTGCAGGGCTCCTCCAGAGGTTGCTTGGCCGCCCAGACTCAGCGCCGCACGGAGTGAACCAGGCTCCCAGGGCCCCTGGCTGGGGTCTGCAGCCCCGCACACAGGGAGGCTGACTCCCTGGGCACCCAGCAGCTGCCTCACACACGTAGCTTCCCTAGCGCTCTCCTCCCCAGCAGAGACATGTGCAGCTGGTTGGGGCCTGCCCCTGCGTGCCTGGGCTCCCGCCCACAGCCCCAGCTCAGGGCAAGCAGCCCCTGAGCCAAGACCTGCAGGAGGCGCAGAGCGCCCCCACCTGGAAGCCGAGTGAACAGCTGGCGGGGAGGCGAGCCTCCTCGAGGGAAGAAGAGGAAGCCCAGCCTCGTTTGGCTCAAGCCCTACTTGGCTGGAGCCGAGTGCGCCTCCAGGACGGCAGAGCTCCACCTCTGCTCAGAGGCCCGATCTGGCAGAGTTGCTGGCGCGAGGCTGCTCTGCCCTGGGCGAGCCTTGCCCAGACTTGCCTCGCTGCTAGGCTTCCCGCCCAGGAAGGAGCAGGCTGCGCGAGGCTGGGAGACGCCACTGGCGCCTTCCTGGCCTCAGCTCCGCTCCTGCCTTGCCTTTACACCTAGGCCCCAGGCGTCCTTGGGAAGGGCTTAGGGGCCGGTGGCTTGCACACTGCCACGGGCTCCAGCAGGAAGAGCTCTGTGCGAGGGAAGGGAAGGGCCAGTGCAGGGCTCCTCCAGCGGTTGCTTGGCCGCCCAGACTCAGCGCCGCACGGAGTGCACCAGGCTCCCAGGGCCCCTGGCTGGGGTCTGCAGCCCCGCACACCCGGAGGCTGACTCCCTGGGCGCCCAGCAGCTGCCTCACACACGTAGCTTCCCTAGCGTTCTCCTCCCCAGCAGAGACGTGTGCAGCTGGTTGGGGCCTGCCCCTGCGTGCCTGGGCTCCCGCCCACAGCCCCAGCTCAGGGCAAGCAGCCCCTGAGCCAAGACCTGCAGGAGGCGCAGAGCGCCCCCACCTGGAAGCCGAGTGAACAGCTGGCGGGGAGGCGAGCCTCCTCGAGGGAAGAAGAGGCAGCCCAGCCTCGATTGGCTCAAGCCCTACTTGGCTGGAGCCGAGTGCGCCTCCAGGACGGCAGAGCTCCAGCCCTGCTCAGAGGCCCGTTCTGGCAGAGTTGCTGGCGCGAGGCTGCTCTGCCCTGGGCGAGCCTTGCCCAGACTTGCCTCGCTGCTAGGCTTCCCGCCCAGGAAGGAGCAGGCTGCGCGAGGCTGGGAGACGCCACTGGCGCCTTCCTGGCCTCAGCTCCGCTCCTGCCTTGCCTTTGCACCTAGGCCCCAGGCGTCCTTGGGGAGGGCTTAGGGGCCGGTGGCTTGCACACTGCCAAGGGCTGCAGCAGGAAGAGCTCTGTGCGAGGGAAGGGAAGGGCCAGTGCAGGGCTCCTCCAGCGGTTGCTTGGCCGCCCAGACTCAGCGCCGCACGGAGTGCACCAGGCTCCCAGGGCCCCTGGCTGGGGTCTGCAGCCCCGCACACCCGGAAGCTGACTCCCAGGGCACCCAGCAGCTGCCTCACACACGTAGCTTCCCTAGCGCTCTCCTCCCCAGCAGAGACGTGTGCAGCTGGTTGGGGCCTGCCCCTGCGTGCCTGGGCTCCCGCCCACAGCCCCAGCTCAGGGCAAGCAGCCCCTGAGCCAAGACCTGCAGGAGGCGCAGAGCGCCCCCACCTGGAAGCCGAGTGAACAGCTGGCGGGGAGGCGAGCCTCCTCGAGGGAAGAAGAGGCAGCCCAGCCTCGTTTGGCTCAAGCCCTACTTGGCTGGAGCCGAGTGCGCCTCCAGGACGGCAGAGCTCCAGCTCTGCTCAGAGGCCCGTTCTTGCAGAGTTGCTGGCGCGAGGCTGCTCTGCCCTGGGCGAGCCTTGCCCAGACTTGCCTCGCTGCTAGGCTTCCTGCCCAGGAAGGAGCAGGCTGCGCGTGGCTGGGAGACGCCACTGGCGCCTTCCTGGCCTCAGCTCCGCTCCTGCCTTGCCTTTGCAACTAGGCCCCAGGCGTCCTTGGGGAGGGCTTAGGGGCCGGTGGCTTGCACACTGCCAAGGGCTCCAGCAGGAAGAGCTCTGTGCGAGGAAAGGGAAGGGCCAGTTCAGGGCTCCTCCAGAGGTTGCTTGGCCGCCCAGACTCAGCGCCGCACGGAGTGAACCAGGCTCCCAGGGCCCCTGGCTGGGGTCTGCAGCCCCGCACACACGGAGGCTGACTCCCTGGGCACCCAGCAGCTGCCTCACACACGTAGCTTCCCTAGCGCTCTCCTCCCCAACAGAGACGTGTGCAGCTGGTTGGGGCCTGCCCCTGCATGCCTGGGCTCCCGCCCACAGCCCCAGCTCAGGGCAAGCAGCCCCTGAGCCAAGACCTGCAGGAGGCGCAGAGCGCCCCCACCTGGAAGCCGAGTGAACAGCTGGCGGGGAGGCGAGCCTCCTCGAGGGAAGAAGAGGCAGCCCAGCCTCGTTTGGCTCAAGCCCTACTTGGCTGGAGCCGAGTGCGCCTCCAGGACGGCAGAGCTCCAGCTCTGCTCAGAGGCCCGTTCTTGCAGAGTTGCTGGTGCGAGGCTGCTCTGCCCTGGGCGAGCCTTGCCCAGACTTGCCTCGCTGCTAGGCTTCCTGCCCAGGAAGGAGCAGGCTGCGCGAGGCTGGGAGACGCCACTGGCGCCTTCCTGGCCTCAGCTCCGCTCCTGCCTTGCCTTTGCACCTAGGCCCCAGGCGTCCTTGGGGAGGGCTTAGGGGCCGGTGGCTTGCACACTGCCAAGGGCTCCAGCAGGAAGAGCTCTGTGCGAGGGAAGGGAAGGGCCAGTGCAGGGCTCCTCCAGAGGTTGCTTGGCCGCCCAGACTCAGCGCCGCACGGAGTGCACCAGGCTCCCAGGGCCCCTGGCTGGGGTCTGCAGCCCCGCACACAGGGAGGCTGACTCCCTGGGCACCCAGCAGCTGCCTCACACACGTAGCTTCCCTAGCGCTCTCCTCCCCAGCAGAGACATGTGCAGCTGGTTGGGGCCTGCCCCTGCGTGCCTGGGCTCCCGCCCACAGCCCCAGCTCAGGGCAAGCAGCCCCTGAGCCAAGACCTGCAGGAGGCGCAGAGCGCCCCCACCTGGAAGCCGAGTGAACAGCTGGCGGGGAGGCGAGCCTCCTCGAGGGAAGAAGAGGAAGCCCAGCCTCGTTTGGCTCAAGCCCTACTTGGCTGGAGCCGAGTGCGCCTCCAGGACGGCAGAGCTCCACCTCTGCTCAGAGGCCCGATCTGGCAGAGTTGCTGGCGCGAGGCTGCTCTGCCCTGGGCGAGCCTTGCCCAGACTTGCCTCGCTGCTAGGCTTCCCGCCCAGGAAGGAGCAGGCTGCGCGAGGCTGGGAGACGCCACTGGCGCCTTCCTGGCCTCAGCTCCGCTCCTGCCTTGCCTTTACACCTAGGCCCCAGGCGTCCTTGGGGAGGGCTTAGGGGCCGGTGGCTTGCACACTGCCACGGGCTCCAGCAGGAAGAGCTCTGTGCGAGGGAAGGGAAGGGCCAGTGCAGGGCTCCTCCAGCGGTTGCTTGGCCGCCCAGACTCAGCGCCGCACGGAGTGCACCAGGCTCCCAGGGCCCCTGGCTGGGGTCTGCAGCCCCGCACACCCGGAGGCTGACTCCCTGGGCGCCCAGCAGCTGCCTCACACACGTAGCTTCCCTAGCGCTCTCCTCCCCAGCAGAGACGTGTGCAGCTGGTTGGGGCCTGCCCCTGCGTGCCTGGGCTCCCGCCCACAGCCCCAGCTCAGGGCAAGCAGCCCCTGAGCCAAGACCTGCAGGAGGCGCAGAGCGCCCCCACCTGGAAGCCGAGTGAACAGCTGGCGGGGAGGCGAGCCTCCTCGAGGGAAGAAGAGGCAGCCCAGCCTCGTTTGGCTCAAGCACTACTTGGCTGGAGCCGAGTGCGCCTCCAGGACGGCAGAGCTCCAGCTCTGCTCAGAGGCCCGTTCTTGCAGAGTTGCTGGCGCGAGGCTGCTCTGCCCTGGGCGAGCCTTGCCCAGACTTGCCTCGCTGCTAGGCTTCCTGCCCAGGAAGGAGCAGGCTGCGCGAGGCTGGGAGACGCCACTGGCGCCTTCCTGGCCTCAGCTCCGCTCCTGCCTTGCCTTTGCACCTAGGCCCCAGGCGTCCTTGGGGAGGGCTTAGGGGCCGGTGGCTTGCACACTGCCAAGGGCTGCAGCAGGAAGAGCTCTGTGCGAGGGAAGGGAAGGGCCAGTGCAGGGCTCCTCCAGAGGTTGCTTGGCCGCCCAGACTCAGCGCCGCACGGAGTGCACCAGGCTCCCAGGGCCACTGGCTGGGGTCTGCAGCCCCGCACACCCGGAGGCTGACTCCCTGGGCGCCCAGCAGCTGCCTCACACACGTAGCTTCCCTAGCGCTCTCCTCCCCAGCAGAGACGTGTGCAGCTGGTTGGGGCCTGCCCCTGCGTGCCTGGGCTCCCGCCCACAGCCCCAGCTCAGGGCAAGCAGCCCCTGAGCCAAGACCTGCAGGAGGCGCAGAGCGCCCCCACCTGGAAGCCGAGTGAACAGCTGGCGGGGAGGCGAGCCTCCTCGAGGGAAGAAGAGGCAGCCCAGCCTCGTTTGGCTCAAGCCCTACTTGGCTGGAGCCGAGTGCGCCTCCAGGACGGCAGAGCTCCAGCTCTGCTCAGAGGCCCGTTCTTGCAGAGTTGCTGGCGCGAGGCTGCTCTGCCCTGGGCGAGCCTTGCCCAGACTTGCCTCGCTGCTAGGCTTCCTGCCCATGAAGGAGCAGGCTGCGCGAGGCTGGGAGACGCCACTGGCGCCTTCCTGGCCTCAGCTCCGCTCCTGCCTTGCCTTTACACCTAGGCCCCAGGCGTCCTTGGGGAGGGCTTAGGGGCCGGTGGCTTGCACACTGCCAAGGTCTCCAGCAGGAAGAGCTCTGTGCGAGGGAAGGGAAGGGCCAGTGCAGGGCTCCTCCAGCGGTTGCTTGGCCGCCCAGACTCAGCGCCGCACGGAGTGCACCAGGCTCCCAGGGCCCCTGGCTGGGGTCTGCAGTCCCGCACACCCGGAGGCTGACTCCCTGGGCGCCCAGCAGCTGCCTCACACACGTAGCTTCCCTAGCGTTCTCCTCCCCAGCAGAGACGTGTGCAGCTGGTTGGGGCCTGCCCCTGCGTGCCTGGGCTCCCGCCCACAGCCCCAGCTCAGGGCAAGCAGCCCCTGAGCCAAGACCTGCAGGAGGCGCAGAGCGCCCCCACCTGGAAGCCGAGTGAACAGCTGGCGGGGAGGCGAGCCTCCTCGAGGGAAGAAGAGGCAGCCCAGCCTCGTTTGGCTCAAGCCCTACTTGGCTGGAGCCAAGTGCGCCTCCAGGACGGCAGAGCTCCAGCTCTGCTCAGAGGCCCGTTCTGGCAGAGTTGCTGGCGCGAGGCTGCTCTGCCCTGGGCGAGCCTTGCCCAGACTTGCCTCGCTGCTAGGCTTCCCGCCCAGGAAGGAGCAGGCTGCGCGAGGCTGGGAGACGCCACTGGCGCCTTCCTGGCCTCAGCTCCGCTCCTGCCTTGCCTTTGCACCTAGGCCCCAGGCGTCCCTGGGGAGGGCTTAGGGGCCGGTGGCTTGCACACTGCCAAGGGCTGCAGCAGGAAGAGCTCTGTGCGAGGGAAGGGAAGGGCCAGTGCAGGGCTCCTCCAGCGGTTGCTTGGCCGCCCAGACTCAGCGCCGCACGGAGTGCACCAGGCTCCCAGGGCCCCTGGCTGGGGTCTGCAGCCCCGCACACCCGGAAGCTGACTCCCTGTGCGCCCAGCAGCTGCCTCACACACGTAGCTTCCCTAGCGCTCTCCTCCCCAGCAGAGACGTGTGCAGCTGGTTGGGGCCTGCCCCTGCGTGCCTGGGCTCCCGCCCACAGCCCCAGCTCAGGGCAAGCAGCCCCTGAGCCAAGACCTGCAGGAGGCGCAGAGGGCCCCCACCTGGAAGCCGAGTGAACAGCTGGCGGGGAGGCGAGCCTCCTCGAGGGAAGAAGAGGCAGCCCAGCCTCGTTTGGCTCAAGCCCTACTTGGCTGGATCCGAGTGCGCCTCCAGGACGGCAGAGCTCCAGCTCTGCTCAGAGGCCCGTTCTTGCAGAGTTGCTGGCGCGAGGCTGCTCTGCCCTGGGCGAGCCTTGCCCAGACTTGCCTCGCTGCTAGGCTTCCTGCCCAGGAAGGAGCAGGCTGCGCGAGGCTGGGAGACGCCACTGGCGCCTTCCTGGCCTCAGCTCCGCTCCTGCCTTGCCTTTGCACCTAGGCCCCAGGCGTCCTTGGGGAGGGCTTAGGGGCCGGTGGCTTGCACACTGCCAAGGGCTCCAGCAGGAAGAGCTCTGTGCGAGGGAAGGGAAGGGCCAGTGCAGGGCTCCTCCAGAGGTTGCTTGGCCGCCCAGACTCAGCGCCGCACGGAGTGCACCAGGCTCCCAGGGCCCCTGGCTGGGGTCTGCAGCCCCGCACACACGGAGGCTGACTCCCTGGGCACCCAGCAGCTGCCTCACACACGTAGCTTCCCTAGCGCTCTCCTCCCCAGCAGAGACGTGTGCAGCTGGTTGGGGCCTGCCCCTGCGTGCCTGGGCTCCCGCCCACAGCCCCAGCTCAGGGCAAGCAGCCCCTGAGCCAAGACCTGCAGGAGGCGCAGAGCGCCCCCACCTGGAAGCCGAGTGAACAGCTGGCGGGGAGGCGAGCCTCCTCGAGGGAAGAAGAGGAAGCCCAGCCTCGTTTGGCTCAAGCCCTACTTGGCTGGAGCCGAGTGCGCCTCCAGGACGACAGAGCTCCACCTCTGCTCAGAGGCCCGTTCTGGCAGAGTTGCTGGCGCGAGGCTGCTCTGCCCTGGGCGAGCCTTGCCCAGACTTGCCTCGCTGCTAGGCTTCCCGCCCAGGAAGGAGCAGGCTGCGCGAGGCTGGGAGACGCCACTGGCGCCTTCCTGGCCTCAGCTCCGCTCCTGCCTTGCCTTTGCACCTAGGCCCCAGGCGTCCTTGGGGAGGGCTTAGGGGCCGGTGGCTTGCACACCGCCAAGGGCTCCAGCAGGAAGAGCTCTGTGCGAGGGAAGGGAAGGGCCAGTGCAGGGCTCCTCCAGCGGTTGCTTGGCCGCCCAGACTCAGCGCCGCACGGAGTGCACCAGGCTCCCAGGGCCCCTGGCTGGGGTCTGCAGCCCCGCACACCCGGAGGCTGACTCCCTGGGCGCCCAGCAGCTGCCTCACACACGTAGCTTCCCTAGCGCTCTCCTCCCCAGCAGAGACGTGTGCAGCTGGTTGGGGCCTGCCCCTGCGTGCCTGGGCTCCCGCCCACAGCCCCAGCTCAGGGCAAGCAGCCCCTGAGCCAAGACCTGCAGGAGGCGCAGAGCGCCCCCACCTGGAAGCCGAGTGAACAGCTGGCGGGGAGGCGAGCCTCCTCGAGGGAAGAAGAGGCAGCCCAGCCTCGTTTGGTTCAAGCCCTACTTGGCTGGAGCCGAGTGCGCCTCCAGGACGGCAGAGCTCCAGCTCTGCTCAGAGGCCCGAACTGGCAGAGTTGCTGGCGCGATGCTGCTCTGCCCTGGGCGAGCCTTGCCCAGACTTGCCTCGCTGCTAGGCTTCCTGCCCAGAAAGGAGCAGGCTGCGCGAGGCTGGGAGACGCCTCTGGCGCCTTCCTGGCCTCAGCTCCGCTCCTGCCTTGCCTTTGCACCTAGGCCCCAGGCGTCCTTGGGGAGGGCTTAGAGGCCGGTGGCTTGCACACTGCCAAGGGCTGCAGCAGGAAGAGCTCGTGAGAGGGAAGGGAAGGGCCAGTGCAGGGCTCCTCCAGCGGTTGCTTGGCCGCCCAGACTCAGCGCCGCACGGAGTGCACCAGGCTCCCAGGGCCCCTGGCTGGGGTCTGCAGCCCCGCACACCCGGAGGCTGACTCCCTGGGCACCCAGCAGCTGCCTCACACACGTAACTTCCCTAGCGCTCTCCTCCCCAGCAGAGACGTGTGCAGCTGGTTGGGGCCTGCCCCTGCGTGCCTGGGCTCCCGCCCACAGCCCCAGCTCAGGGCAAGCAGCCCCTGAGCCAAGACCTGCAGGAGGCGCAGAGCGCCCCCACCTGGAAGCCGAGTGAACAACTGGCGGGGAGGCGAGCCTCCTCGAGGGAAGAAGAGGCAGCCCAGCCTCGTTTGGCTCAAGCCCTACTTGGCTGGAGCCGAGTGCGCCTCCAGGACGGCAGAGCTCCAGCTCTGCTCAGAGGCCCGTTCTTGCAGAGTTGCTGGCGCGAGGCTGCTCTGCCCTGGGCGAGCCTTGCCCAGACTTGCCTCGCTGCTAGGCTTCCTGCCCAGGAAGGAGCAGGCTGCGCGAGGCTGGGAGACGCCACTGGCGCCTTCCTGGCCTCAGCTCCGCTCCTGCCTTGCCTTTGCACCTAGGCCCCAGGCGTCCTTGGGGAGGGCTTAGGGGCCGGTGGCTTGCACACTGCCAAGGGCTCCAGCAGGAAGAGCTCTGTGCGAGGGAAGGGAAGGGCCAGTGCAGGGCTCCTCCAGAGGTTGCTTGGCCGCCCAGACTCAGCGCCGCATGGAGTGCACCAGGCTCCCAGGGCCCCTGGCTGGGGTCTGCAGCCCCGCACACACGGAGGCTGACTCCCTGGGCACCCAGCAGCTGCCTCACACACGTAGCTTCCCTAGCGCTCTCCTCCCCAGCAGAGACGTGTGCAGCTGGTTGGGGCCTGCCCCTGCGTGCCTGGGCTCCCGCCCACAGCCCCAGCTCAGGGCAAGCAGCCCCTGAGCCAAGACCTGCAGGAGGCGCAGAGCGCCCCCACCTGGAAGCCGAGTGAACAGCTGGCGGGGAGGCGAGCCTCCTTGAGGGAAGAAGAGGAAGCCCAGCCTCGTTTGGCTCAAGCCCTACTTGGCTGGAGCCGAGTGCGCCTCCAGGACGGCAGAGCTCCAGCTCTGCTCAGAGGCCCGTTCTGGCAGAGTTGCTGGCGCGAGGCTGCTCTGCCCTGGGCGAGCCTTGCCCAGACTTGCCTCGCTGCTAGGCTTCCCGCCCAGGAAGGAGCAGGCTGCGCGAGGCTGGGAGACGCCACTGGCGCCTTCCTGGCCTCAGCTCCGCTCCTGCCTTGCCTTTGCACCTAGGCCCCAGGCGTCCTTGGGGAGGGCTTAGGGGCCGGTGGCTTGCACACCGCCAAGGGCTCCAGCAGGAAGAGCTCTGTGCGAGGGAAGGGAAGGGCCAGTGCAGGGCTCCTCCAGCGGTTGCTTGGCCGCCCAGACTCAGCGCCGCACGGAGTGCACCAGGCTCCCAGGGCCCCTGGCTGGGGTCTGCAGCCCCGCACACCCGGAGGCTGACTCCCTGGGCGCCCAGCAGCTGCCTCACACACGTAGTTTCCCTAGCGCTCTCCTCCCCAGCAGAGACGTGTGCAGCTGGTTGGGGCCTGCCCCTGCGTGCCTGGGCTCCCGCCCACAGCCCCAGCTCAGGGCAAGCAGCCCCTGAGCCAAGACCTGCGGGAGGCGCACAGCGCCCCCACCTGGAAGCCGAGTGAACAGCTGGCGGGGAGGCGAGCCTCCTCGAGGGAAGAAGAGGCAGCCCAGCCTCGTTTGGCTCAAGCCCTACTTGGCTGGAGCCGAGTGCGCCTCCAGGACGGCAGAGCTCCACCTCTGCTCAGAGGCCCGTTCTGGCAGAGTTGCTGGCGCGAGGCTGCTCTGCCCTGGGCGAGCCTTGCCCAGACTTGCCTCGCTGCTAGGCTTCCCGCCCAGGAAGGAGCAGGCTGCGCGAGGCTGGGAGACGCCACTGGCGCCTTCCTGGCCTCAGCTCCGCTCCTGCCTTGCCTTTGCACCTAGGCCCCAGGCGTCCCTGGGGAGGGCTTAGGGGCCGGTGGCTTGCACACTGCCAAGGGCTGCAGCAGGAAGAGCTCTGTGCGAGGGAAGGGAAGGGCCAGTGCAGGGCTCCTCCAGCGGTTGCTTGGCCGCCCAGACTCAGCGCCGCACGGAGTGCACCAGGCTCCCAGGGCCCCTGGCTGGGGTCTGCAGCCCCGCACACCCGGAAGCTGACTCCCTGTGCGCCCAGCAGCTGCCTCACACACGTAGCTTCCCTAGCGCTCTCCTCCCCAGCAGAGACGTGTGCAGCTGGTTGGGGCCTGCCCCTGCGTGCCTGGGCTCCCGCCCACAGCCCCAGCTCAGGGCAAGCAGCCCCTGAGCCAAGACCTGCAGGAGGCGCAGAGCGCCCCCACCTGGAAGCCGAGTGAACAGCTGGCGGGGAGGCGAGCCTCCTCGAGGGAAGAAGAGGCAGCCCAGCCTCGTTTGGCTCAAGCCCTACTTGGCTGGAGCCGAGTGCGCCTCCAGGACGGCAGAGCTCCACCTCTGCTCAGAGGCCCGTTCTGGCAGAGTTGCTGGCGCGAGGCTGCTCTGCCCTGGGCGAGCCTTGCCCAGACTTGCCTCGCTGCTAGGCTTCCCGCCCAGGAAGGAGCAGGCTGCGCGAGGCTGGGAGACGCCACTGGCGCCTTCCTGGCCTCAGCTCCGCTCCTGCCTTGCCTTTGCACCTAGGCCCCAGGCGTCCTTGGGGAGGGCTTAGGGGCCGGTGGCTTGCACACCGCCAAGGGCTCCAGCAGGAAGAGCTCTGTGCGAGGGAAGGGAAGGGCCAGTGCAGGGCTCCTCCAGCGGTTGCTTGGCCGCCCAGACTCAGCGCCGCACGGAGTGCACCAGGCTCCCAGGGCCCCTGGCTGGGGTCTGCAGCCCCGCACACCCGGAGGCTGACTCCCTGGGCGCCCAGCAGCTGCCTCACACACGTAGCTTCCCTAGCGCTCTCCTCCCCAGCAGAGACGTGTGCAGCTGGTTGGGGCCTGCCCCTGCGTGCCTGGGCTCCCGCCCACAGCCCCAGCTCAGGGCAAGCAGCCCCTGAGCCAAGACCTGCAGGAGGCGCAGAGCGCCCCCACCTGGAAGCCGAGTGAACAGCTGGCGGGGAGGCGAGCCTCCTCGAGGGAAGAAGAGGCAGCCCAGCCTCGTTTGGTTCAAGCCCTACTTGGCTGGAGCCGAGTGCGCCTCCAGGACGGCAGAGCTCCAGCTCTGCTCAGAGGCCCGAACTGGCAGAGTTGCTGGCGCGATGCTGCTCTGCCCTGGGCGAGCCTTGCCCAGACTTGCCTCGCTGCTAGGCTTCCCGCCCAGGAAGGAGCAGGCTGCGCGAGGCTGGGAGACGCCACTGGCACCTTCCTGGCCTCAGCTCCGCTCCTGCCTTGCCTTTGCACCTAGGCCCCAGGCGTCCTTGGGGAGGGCTTAGAGGCCGGTGGCTTGCACACTGCCAAGGGCTGCAGCAGGAAGAGCTCGTGAGAGGGAAGGGAAGGGCCAGTGCAGGGCTCCTCCAGCGGTTGCTTGGCCGCCCAGACTCAGCGCCGCACGGAGTGCACCAGGCTCCCAGGGCCCCTGGCTGGGGTCTGCAGCCCCGCACACCCGGAGGCTGACTCCCTGGGCACCCAGCAGCTGCCTCACACACGTAGCTTCCCTAGCGCTCTCCTCCCCAGCAGAGACGTGTGCAGCTGGTTGGGGCCTGCCCCTGCGTGCCTGGGCTCCCGCCCACAGCCCCAGCTCAGGGCAAGCAGCCCCTGAGCCAAGACCTGCAGGAGGCGCAGAGCGCCCCCACCTGGAAGCCGAGTGAACAACTGGCGGGGAGGCGAGCCTCCTCGAGGGAAGAAGAGGCAGCCCAGCCTCGTTTGGCTCAAGCCCTACTTGGCTGGAGCCGAGTGCGCCTCCAGGACGGCAGAGCTCCAGCTCTGCTCAGAGGCCCGTTCTTGCAGAGTTGCTGGCGCGAGGCTGCTCTGCCCTGGGCGAGCCTTGCCCAGACTTGCCTCGCTGCTAGGCTTCCTGCCCAGGAAGGAGCAGGCTGCGCGAGGCTGGGAGACGCCACTGGCGCCTTCCTGGCCTCAGCTCCGCTCCTGCCTTGCCTTTGCACCTAGGCCCCAGGCGTCCTTGGGGAGGGCTTAGGGGCCGGTGGCTTGCACACTGCCAAGGGCTCCAGCAGGAAGAGCTCTGTGCGAGGGAAGGGAAGGGCCAGTGCAGGGCTCCTCCAGAGGTTGCTTGGCCGCCCAGACTCAGCGCCGCACGGAGTGCACCAGGCTCCCAGGGCCCCTGGCTGGGGTCTGCAGCCCCGCACACACGGAGGCTGACTCCCTGGGCACCCAGCAGCTGCCTCACACACGTAGCTTCCCTAGCGCTCTCCTCCCCAGCAGAGACGTGTGCAGCTGGTTGGGGCCTGCCCCTGCGTGCCTGGGCTCCCGCCCACAGCCCCAGCTCAGGGCAAGCAGCCCCTGAGCCAAGACCTGCAGGAGGCGCAGAGCGCCCCCACCTGGAAGCCGAGTGAACAGCTGGCGGGGAGGCGAGCCTCCTTGAGGGAAGAAGAGGAAGCCCAGCCTCGTTTGGCTCAAGCCCTACTTGGCTGGAGCCGAGTGCGCCTCCAGGACGGCAGAGCTCCAGCTCTGCTCAGAGGCCCGTTCTGGCAGAGTTGCTGGCGCGAGGCTGCTCTGCCCTGGGCGAGCCTTGCCCAGACTTGCCTCGCTGCTAGGCTTCCCGCCCAGGAAGGAGCAGGCTGCGCGAGGCTGGGAGACGCCACTGGCGCCTTCCTGGCCTCAGCTCCGCTCCTGCCTTGCCTTTGCACCTAGGCCCCAGGCGTCCTTGGGGAGGGCTTAGGGGCCGGTGGCTTGCACACCGCCAAGGGCTCCAGCAGGAAGAGCTCTGTGCGAGGGAAGGGAAGGGCCAGTGCAGGGCTCCTCCAGCGGTTGCTTGGCCGCCCAGACTCAGCGCCGCACGGAGTGCACCAGGCTCCCAGGGCCCCTGGCTGGGGTCTGCAGCCCCGCACACCCGGAGGCTGACTCCCTGGGCGCCCAGCAGCTGCCTCACACACGTAGTTTCCCTAGCGCTCTCCTCCCCAGCAGAGACGTGTGCAGCTGGTTGGGGCCTGCCCCTGCGTGCCTGGGCTCCCGCCCACAGCCCCAGCTCAGGGCAAGCAGCCCCTGAGCCAAGACCTGCGGGAGGCGCACAGCGCCCCCACCTGGAAGCCGAGTGAACAGCTGGCGGGGAGGCGAGCCTCCTCGAGGGAAGAAGAGGCAGCCCAGCCTCGTTTGGCTCAAGCCCTACTTGGCTGGAGCCGAGTGCGCCTCCAGGACGGCAGAGCTCCAGCTCTGCTCAGAGGCCCGAACTGGCAGAGTTGCTGGCGCGATGCTGCTCTGCCCTGGGCGAGCCTTGCCCAGACTTGCCTCGCTGCTAGGCTTCCTGCCCAGGAAGGAGCAGGCTGCGCGAGGCTGGGAGACGCCACTGGCGCCTTCCTGGCCTCAGCTCCGCTCCTGCCTTGCCTTTGCACCTAGGCCCCAGGCGTCCTTGGGGAGGGCTTAGAGGCCGGTGGCTTGCACACTGCCAAGGGCTGCAGCAGGAAGAGCTCGTGAGAGGGAAGGGAAGGGCCAGTGCAGGGCTCCTACAGAGGTTGCTTGGCCGCCCAGACTCAGCGCCGCACGGAGTGCACCAGGCTCCCAGGGCCCCTGGCTGGGGTCTGCAGCCCCGCACACCCGGAGGCTGACTCCCTGGGCACCCAGCAGCTGCCTCACACACGTAGCTTCCCTAGCGCTCTCCTCCCCAGCAGAGACGTGTGCAGCTGGTTGGGGCCTGCCCCTGCGTGCCTGGGCTCCCGCCCACAGCCCCAGCTCAGGGCAAGCAGCCCCTGAGCCAAGACCTGCGGGAGGCGCACAGCGCCCCCACCTGGAAGCCGAGTGAACAGCTGGCGGGGAGGCGAGCCTCCTCGAGGGAAGAAGAGGCAGCCCAGCCTCGTTTGGCTCAAGCCCTACTTGGCTGGAGCAGAGTGCGCCTCCAGGACGGCAGAGCTCCAGCTCTGCTCAGAGGCCCGTTCTGGCAGAGTTGCTGGCGCGAGGCTGCTCTGCCCTGGGCGAGCCTTGCCCAGACTTGCCTCGCTGCTAGGCTTCCCGCCCAGGAAGGAGCAGGCTGCGCGAGGCTGGGAGACGCCACTGGCGCCTTCCTGGCCTCAGCTCCGCTCCTGCCTTGCCTTTACACCTAGGCCCCAGGCGTCCTTGGGGAGGGCTTAGGGGCCGGTGGCTTGCACACTGCCACGGGCTCCAGCAGGAAGAACTCTGTGCGAGGGAAGGGAAGGGCCAGTGCAGGGCTCCTCCAGAGGTTGCTTGGCCGCCCAGACTCAGCGCCGCACGGAGTGCACCAGGCTCCCAGGGCCCCTGGCTGGGGTCTGCAGCCCCGCACACCCGGAGGCTGACTCCCTGGGCGCCCAGCAGCTGCCTCACACACGTAGCTTCCCTAGCGCTCTCCTCCCCAGCAGAGACGTGTGCAGCTGGTTGGGGCCTGCCCCTGCGTGCCTGGGCTCCCGCCCACAGCCCCAGCTCAGGGCAAGCAGCCCCTGAGCCAAGACCTGCAGGAGGCGCAGAGCGCCCCCACCTGGAAGCCGAGTGAACAGCTGGCGGGGAGGCGAGCCTCCTTGAGGGAAGAAGAGGAAGCCCAGCCTCGTTTGGCTCAAGCCCTACTTGGCTGGAGCCGAGTGCGCCTCCAGGACGGCAGAGCTCCAGCTCTGCTCAGAGGCCCGTTCTGGCAGAGTTGCTGGCGCGAGGCTGCTCTGCCCTGGGCGAGCCTTGCCCAGACTTGCCTCGCTGCTAGGCTTCCTGCCCAGGAAGGAGCAGGCTGCGCGAGGCTGGGAGACGCCACTGGCGCCTTCCTGGCCTCAGCTCCGCTCCTGCCTTGCCTTTGCACCTAGGCCCCAGGCGTCCTTGGGGAGGGCTTAGGGGCCGGTGGCTTGCACACCGCCAAGGGCTCCAGCAGGAAGAGCTCTGTGCGAGGGAAGGGAAGGGCCAGTGCAGGGCTCCTCCAGCGGTTGCTTGGCCGCCCAGACTCAGCGCCGCACGGAGTGCACCAGGCTCCCAGGGCCCCTGGCTGGGGTCTGCAGCCCCGCACACCCGGAGGCTGACTCCCTGGGCGCCCAGCAGCTGCCTCACACACGTAGCTTCCCTAGCGCTCTCCTCCCCAGCAGAGACGTGTGCAGCTGGTTGGGGCCTGCCCCTGCGTGCCTGGGCTCCCGCCCACAGCCCCAGCTCAGGGCAAGCAGCCCCTGAGCCAAGACCTGCAGGAGGCGCAGAGCGCCCCCACCTGGAAGCCGAGTGAACAGCTGGCGGGGAGGCGAGCCTCCTCGAGGGAAGAAGAGGCAGCCCAGCCTCGTTTGGTTCAAGCCCTACTTGGCTGGAGCCGAGTGCGCCTCCAGGACGGCAGAGCTCCAGCTCTGCTCAGAGGCCCGAACTGGCAGAGTTGCTGGCGCGATGCTGCTCTGCCCTGGGCGAGCCTTGCCGAGACTTGCCACGCTGCTAGGCTTCCTGCCCAGGAAGGAGCAGGCTGCGCGAGGCTGGGAGACGCCACTGGCGCCTTCCTGGCCTCAGCTCCGCTCCTGCCTTGCCTTTGCACCTAGGCCCCAGGCGTCCTTGCGGAGGGCTTAGAGGCCGGTGGCTTGCACACTGCCAAGGGCTCCAGCAGGAAGAGCTCTGTGCGAGGGAAGGGAAGGGCCAGTGCAGGGCTCCTCCAGCGGTTGCTTGGCCGCCCAGACTCAGCGCCGCACGGAGTGCACCAGGCTCCCAGGGCCCCTGGCTGGGGTCTGCAGCCCCGCACACCCGGAGGCTGACTCCCTGGGCGCCCAGCAGCTGCCTCACACACGTAGCTTCCCTAGCGCTCTCCTCCCCAGCAGAGACGTGTGCAGCTGGTTGGGGCCTGCCCCTGCGTGCCTGGGCTCCCGCCCACAGCCCCAGCTCAGGGCAAGCAGCCCCTGAGCCAAGACCTGCAGGAGGCGCAGAGCGCCCCCACCTGGAAGCCGAGTGAACAGCTGGTGGGGTGGCGAGCCTCCTCGAGGGAAGAAGAGGCAGCCCAGCCTCGTTTGGCTCAAGCCCTACTTGGCTGGAGCCGAGTGCGCCTCCAGGACGGCAGAGCTCCAGCTCTGCTCAGAGGCCCGTTCTTGCAGAGTTGCTGGCGCGAGGCTGCTCTGCCCTGGGCGAGCCTTGCCCAGACTTGCCTCGCTGCTAGGCTTCCTGCCCAGGAAGGAGCAGGCTGCGCGAGGCTGGGAGACGCCACTGGCGCCTTCCTGGCCTCAGCTCCGCTCCTGCCTTGCCTTTGCACCTAGGCCCCAGGCGTCCTTGGGGAGGGCTTAGGGGCCGGTGGCTTGCACACTGCCAAGGGCTGCAGCAGGAAGAGCTCTGTGCGAGGGAAGGGAAGGGCCAGTGCAGGGCTCCTCCAGAGGTTGCTTGGCCGCCCAGACTCAGCGCCGCACGGAGTGCACCAGGCTCCCAGGGCCCCTGGCTGGGGTCTGCAGCCCCGCACACACGGAGGCTGACTCCCTGGGCACCCAGCAGCTGCCTCACACACGTAGCTTCCCTAGCGCTCTCCTCCCCAGCAGAGACGTGTGCAGCTGGTTGGGGCCTGCCCCTGCGTGCCTGGGCTCCCGCCCACAGCTCCAGCTCAGGGCAAGCAGCCCCTGAGCCAAGACCTGCAGGAAGCGCAGAGCGCCCCCACCTGGAAGCCGAGTGAACAGCTGGCGGGGAGGCGAGCCTCCTCGAGGGAAGAAGAGGAAGCCCAGCCTCGTTTGGCTCAAGCCCTACTTGGCTGGAGCCGAGTGTGCCTCCAGGACGGCAGAGCTCCAGCTCTGCTCAGAGGCCCGTTCTGGCAGAGTTGCTGGCGCGAGGCTGCTCTGCCCTGGGCGAGCCTTGCCCAGACTTGCCTCGCTGCTAGGCTTCCCGCCCAGGAAGGAGCAGGCTGCGCGAGGCTGGGAGACGCCACTGGCGCCTTCCTGGCCTCAGCTCCGCTCCTGCCTTGCCTTTGCACCTAGGCCCCAGGCGTCCTTGGGGAGGGCTTAGGGGCCGGTGGCTTGCACACCGCCAAGGGCTCCAGCAGGAAGAGCTCTGTGCGAGGGAAGGGAAGGGCCAGTGCAGGGCTCCTCCAGTGGTGGCTTGGCCGCCCAGACTCAGCGCCGCACGGAGTGCACCAGGCTCCCAGGGCCCCTGGCTGGGGTCTGCAGCCCCGCACACCCGGAGGCTGACTCCCTGGGCGCCCAGCAGCTGCCTCACACACGTAGCTTCCCTAGCGCTCTCCTCCCCAGCAGAGACGTGTGCAGCTGGTTGGGGCCTGCCCCTGCGTGCCTGGGCTCCCGCCCACAGCCCCAGCTCAGGGCAAGCAGCCCCTGAGCCAAGACCTGCAGGAGGCGCACAGCGCCCCCACCTGGAAGCCGAGTGAACAGCTGGCGGGGAGGCGAGCCTCCTCGAGGGAAGAAGAGGCAGCCCAGCCTCGTTTGGCTCAAGCCCTACTTGGCTGGAGCAGAGTGCGCCTCCAGGACGGCAGAGCTCCAGCTCTGCTCAGAGGCCCGTTCTGGCAGAGTTGCTGGCGCGAGGCTGCTCTGCCCTGGGCGAGCCTTGCCCAGACTTGCCTCGCTGCTAGGCTTCCCGCCCAGGAAGGAGCAGGCTGCGCGAGGCTGGGAGACGCCACTGGCGCCTTCCTGGCCTCAGCTCCGCTCCTGCCTTGCCTTTACACCTAGGCCCCAGGCGTCCTTGGGGAGGGCTTAGGGGCCGGTGGCTTGCACACTGCCAAGGGCTCCAGCAGGAAGAGCTCTGTGCGAGGGAACGGAAGGGCCAGTGCAGGGCTCCTCCAGCGGTTGCTTGGCCGCCCAGACTCAGCGCCGCACGGAGTGCACCAGGCTCCCAGGGCCCCTGGCTGGGGTCTGCAGCCCCGCACACCCGGAGGCTGACTCCCTGGGCGCCCAGCAGCTGCCTCACACACGTAGCTTCCCTAGCGCTCTCCTCCCCAGCAGAGACGTGTGCAGCTGGTTGGGGCCTGCCCCTGCGTGCCTGGGCTCCCGCCCACAGCCCCAGCTCAGGGCAAGCAGCCCCTGAGCCAAGACCTGCAGGAGGCGCAGAGCGCCCCCACCTGGAAGCCGAGTGAACAGCTGGCGGGGAGGCGAGCCTCCTCGAGGGAAGAAGAGGCAGCCCAGCCTCGTTTGGCTCAAGCCCTACTTGGCTGGAGCCGAGTGCGCCTCCAGGACGGCAGAGCTCCAGCTCTGCTCAGAGGCCCGTTCTTGCAGAGTTGCTGGCGCGAGGCTGCTCTGCCCTGGGCGAGCCTTGCCCAGACTTGCCTCGCTGCTAGGCTTCCTGCTCAGGAAGGAGCAGGCTGCGCGAGGCTGGGAGACGCCACTGGCGCCTTCCTGGCCTCAGCTCCGCTCCTGCCTTGCCTTTGCACCTAGGCCCCAGGCGTCCTTGGGGAGGGCTTAGGGGCCGGTGGCTTGCACACTGCCAAGGGCTCCAGCAGGAAGAGCTCTGTGCGAGGGAAGGGAAGGGCCAGTGCAGGGCTCCTACAGAGGTTGCTTGGCCGCCCAGACTCAGCGCCGCACGGAGTGCACCAGGCTCCCAGGGCCCCTGGCTGGGGTCTGCAGCCCCGCACACACGGAGGCTGACTCCCTGGGCACCCAGCAGCTGCCTCACACACGTAGCTTCCCTAGCGCTCTCCTCCCCAGCAGAGACGTGTGCAGCTGGTTGGGGCCTGCCCCTGCGTGCCTGGGCTCCCGCCCACAGCTCCAGCTCAGGGCAAGCAGCCCCTGAGCCAAGACCTGCAGGAAGCGCAGAGCGCCCCCACCTGGAAGCCGAGTGAACAGCTGGCGGGGAGGCGAGCCTCCTCGAGGGAAGAAGAGGAAGCCCAGCCTCGTTTGGCTCAAGCCCTACTTGGCTGGAGCCGAGTGTGCCTCCAGGACGGCAGAGCTCCAGCTCTGCTCAGAGGCCCGTTCTGGCAGAGTTGCTGGTGCGAGGCTGCTCTGCCCTGGGCGAGCCTTGCCCAGACTTGCCTCGCTGCTAGGCTTCCCGCCCAGGAAGGAGCAGGCTGCGCGAGGCTGGGAGACGCCACTGGCGCCTTCCTGGCCTCAGCTCCGCTCCTGCCTTGCCTTTGCACCTAGGCCCCAGGCGTCCTTGGGGAGGGCTTAGGGGCCGGTGGCTTGCACACCGCCAAGGGCTCCAGCAGGAAGAGCTCTGTGCGAGGGAAGGGAAGGGCCAGTGCAGGGCTCCTCCAGTGGTGGCTTGGCCGCCCAGACTCAGCGCCGCACGGAGTGCACCAGGCTCCCAGGGCCCCTGGCTGGGGTCTGCAGCCCCGCACACCCGGAGGCTGACTCCCTGGGCGCCCAGCAGCTGCCTCACACACGTAGCTTCCCTAGCGCTCTCCTCCCCAGCAGAGACGTGTGCAGCTGGTTGGGGCCTGCCCCTGCGTGCCTGGGCTCCCGCCCACAGCCCCAGCTCAGGGCAAGCAGCCCCTGAGCCAAGACCTGCAGGAGGCGCACAGCGCCCCCACCTGGAAGCCGAGTGAACAGCTGGCGGGGAGGCGAGCCTCCTTGAGGGAAGAAGACGCAGCCCAGCCTCGTTTGGCTCAAGCCCTACTTGGCTGGAGCAGAGTGCGCCTCCAGGACGGCAGAGCTCCAGCTCTGCTCAGAGGCCCGTTCTGGCAGAGTTGCTGGCGCGAGGCTGCTCTGCCCTGGGCGAGCCTTGCCCAGACTTGCCTCGCTGCTAGGCTTCCCGCCCAGGAAGGAGCAGGCTGCGCGAGGCTGGGAGACGCCACTGGCGCCTTCCTGGCCTCAGCTCCGCTCCTGCCTTGCCTTTACACCTAGGCCCCAGGCGTCCTTGGGGAGGGCTTAGGGGCCGGTGGCTTGCACACTGCCAAGGGCTCCAGCAGGAAGAGCTCTGTGCGAGGGAAGGGAAGGGCCAGTGCAGGGCTCCTCCAGCGGTTGCTTGGCCGCCCAGACTCAGCGCCGCACGGAGTGCACCAGGCTCCCAGGGCCCCTGGCTGGGGTCTGCAGCCCCGCACACCCGGAGGCTGACTCCCTGGGCGCCCAGCAGCTGCCTCACACACGTAGCTTCCCTAGCGCTCTCCTCCCCAGCAGAGACGTGTGCAGCTGGTTGGGGCCTGCCCCTGCGTGCCTGGGCTCCCGCCCACAGCCCCAGGTCACGGCAAGCAGCCCCTGAGCCAAGACCTGCAGGAGGCGCAGAGCGCCCCCACCTGGAAGCCGAGTGAACAGCTGGCTGGGAGGCGAGCCTCCTCGAGGGAAGAAGAGGCAGCCCAGCCTCGTTTGGCTCAAGCCCTACTTGGCTGGAGCCGAGTGCGCCTCCAGGACGGCAGAGCTCCAGCTCTGCTCAGAGGCCCGTTCTTGCAGAGTTGCTGGCGCGAGGCTGCTCTGCCCTGGGCGAGCCTTGCCCAGACTTGCCTCGCTGCTAGGCTTCCTGCCCAGGAAGGAGCAGGCTGCGCGAGGCTGGGAGACGCCACTGGCGCCTTCCTGGCCTCAGCTCCGCTCCTGCCTTGCCTTTGCACCTAGGCCCCAGGCGTCCTTGGGGAGGGCTTAGGGGCCGGTGGCTTGCACACTGCCAAGGTCTCCAGCAGGAAGAGCTCTGTGCGAGGGAAGGGAAGGGCCAGTGCAGGGCTCCTCCAGAGGTTGCTTGGCCGCCCAGACTCAGCGCCGCACGGAGTGCACCAGGCTCCCAGGGCCCCTGGCTGGGGTCTGCAGCCCCGCACACACGGAGGCTAACTCCCTGGGCACCCAGCAGCTGCCTCACACACGTAGCTTCCCTAGCGCTCTCCTCCCCAGCAGAGACGTGTGCAGCTGGTTGGGGCCTGCCCCTGCGTGCCTGGGCTCCCGCCCACAGCCCCAGCTCAGGGCAAGCAGCCCCTGAGCCAAGACCTGCAGGAGGCGCAGAGCGCCCCCACCTGGAAGCCGAGTGAACAGCTGGCGGGGAGGCGAGCCTCCTTGACGGAAGAAGAGGAAGCCCAGCCTCGTTTGGCTCAAGCCCTACTTGGCTGGAGCCGAGTGCGCCTCCAGGACGGCAGAGCTCCAGCTCTGCTCAGAGGCCCGTTCTGGCAGAGTTGCTGGCGCGAGGCTGCTCTGCCCTGGGCGAGCCTTGCCCAGACTTGCCTCGCTGCTAGGCTTCCCGCCCAGGAAGGAGCAGGCTGCGCGAGGCTGGGAGACGCCACTGGCGCCTTCCTGGCCTCAGCTCCGCTCCTGCCTTGCCTTTGCACCTAGGCCCCAGGCGTCCTTGGGGAGGGCTTAGGGGCCGGTGGCTTGCACACCGCCAAGGGCTCCAGCAGGAAGAGCTCTGTGCGAGGGAAGGGAAGGGCCAGTGCAGGGCTCCTCCAGCGGTTGCTTGGCCGCCCAGACTCAGCGCCGCACGGAGTGCACCAGGCTCCCAGGGCCCCTGGCTGGGGTCTGCAGCCCCGCACACCCGGAGGCTGACTCCCTGGGCGCCCAGCAGCTGCCTCACACACGTAGCTTCCCTAGCGCTCTCCTCCCCAGCAGAGACGTGTGCAGCTGGTTGGGGCCTGCCCCTGCGTGCCTGGGCTCCCGCCTACAGCCCCAGCTCAGGGCAAGCAGCCCCTGAGCCAAGACCTGCAGGAGGCGCAGAGCGCCCCCATCTGGAAGTCGAGTGAACAGCTGGCGGGGAGGCGAGCCTCCTCGAGGGAAGAAGAGGCAGCCCAGCCTCGTTTGGTTCAAGCCCTACTTGGCTGGAGCCGAGTGCGCCTCCAGGACGGCAGAGCTCCAGCTCTGCTCAGAGGCCCGAACTGGCAGAGTTGCTGGCGCGATGCTGCTCTGCCCTGGGCGTGCCTTGCCGAGACTTGCCACGCTGCTAGGCTTCCTGCCCAGGAAGGAGCAGGCTGCGCGAGGCTGGGAGACGCCACTGGCGCCTTCCTGGCCTCAGCTCCGCTCCTGCCTTGCCTTTGCACCTAGGCCCCAGGCGTCCTTGGGGAGGGCTTAGGGGCCGGTGGCTTGCACACTGCCAAGGGCTGCAGCAGGAAGAGCTCTGTGCGAGGGAAGGGAAGGGCCAGTGCAGGGCTCCTACAGAGGTTGCTTGGCCGCCCAGACTCAGCGCCGCACGGAGTGCACCAGGCTCCCAGGGCCCCTGGCTGGGGTCTGCAGCCCCGCACACCCGGAGGCTGACTCCCTGGGCGCCCAGCAGCTGCCTCACACACGTAGCTTCCCTAGCGCTCTCCTCCCCAGCAGAGACGTGTGCAGCTGGTTGGGGCCTGCCCCTGCGTGCCTGGGCTCCCGCCCACAGCCCCAGCTCAGGGCAAGCAGCCCCTGAGCCAAGACCTGCAGGAGGCGCAGAGCGCCCCCACCTGGAAGCCGAGTGAACAGCTGGCGGGGAGGCGAGCCTCCTCGAGGGAAGAAGAGGCAGCCCAGCCTCGTTTGGCTCAAGCCCTACTTGGCTGGAGCCGAGTGCGCCTCCAGGACGGCAGAGCTCCAGCTCTGCTCAGAGGCCCGTTCTTGCAGAGTTGCTGGCGCGAGGCTGCTCTGCCCTGGGCGAGCCTTGCCCAGACTTGCCTCGCTGCTAGGCTTCCTGCCCATGAAGGAGCAGGGTGCGCGAGGCTGGGAGACGCCACTGGCGCCTTCCTGGCCTCAGCTCCGCTCCTGCCTTGCCTTTACACCTAGGCCCCAGGCGTCCTTGGGGAGGGCTTAGGGGCCGGTGGCTTGCACACTGCCAAGGTCTCCAGCAGGAAGAGCTCTGTGCGAGGGAAGGGAAGGGCCAGTGCAGGGCTCCTCCAGCGGTTGCTTGGCCGCCCAGACTCAGCGCCGCACGGAGTGCACCAGGCTCCCAGGGCCCCTGGCTGGGGTCTGCAGCCCCGCACACCCGGAGGCTGACTCCCTGGGCGCCCAGCAGCTGCCTCACACACGTAGCTTCCCTAGCGTTCTCCTCCCCAGCAGAGACGTGTGCAGCTGGTTGGGGCCTGCCCCTGCGTGCCTGGGCTCCCGCCCACAGCCCCAGCTCAGGGCAAGCAGCCCCTGAGCCAAGACCTGCAGGAGGCGCAGAGCGCCCCCACCTGGAAGCCGAGTGAACAGCTGGCGGGGAGGCGAGCCTCCTCGAGGGAAGAAGAGGCAGCCCAGCCTCGATTGGCTCAAGCCCTACTTGGCTGGAGCCGAGTGCGCCTCCAGGACGGCAGAGCTCCAGCTCTGCTCAGAGGCCCGTTCTGGCAGAGTTGCTGGCGCGAGGCTGCTCTGCCCTGGGCGAGCCTTGCCCAGACTTGCCTCGCTGCTAGGCTTCCCGCCCAGGAAGGAGCAGGCTGCGCGAGGCTGGGAGACGCCACTGGCGCCTTCCTGGCCTCAGCTCCGCTCCTGCCTTGCCTTTGCACCTAGGCCCCAGGCGTCCTTGGGGAGGGCTTAGGGGCCGGTGGCTTGCACACTGCCAAGGGCTGCAGCAGGAAGAGCTCTGTGCGAGGGAAGGGAAGGGCCAGTGCAGGGCTCCTCCAGCGGTTGCTTGGCCGCCCAGACTCAGCGCCGCACGGAGTGCACCAGGCTCCCAGGGCCCCTGGCTGGGGTCTGCAGCCCCGCACACCCGGAAGCTGACTCCCAGGGCACCCAGCAGCTGCCTCACACACGTAGCTTCCCTAGCGCTCTCCTCCCCAGCAGAGACGTGTGCAGCTGGTTGGGGCCTGCCCCTGCGTGCCTGGGCTCCCGCCCACAGCCCCAGCTCAGGGCAAGCAGCCCCTGAGCCAAGACCTGCAGGAGGCGCAGAGCGCCCCCACCTGGAAGCTGAGTGAACAGCTGGCGGGGAGGCGAGCCTCCTCGAGGGAAGAAGAGGCAGCCCAGCCTCGTTTGGCTCAAGCCCTACTTGGCTGGAGCCGAGTGCGCCTCCAGGACGGCAGAGCTCCAGCTCTGCTCAGAGGCCCGTTCTTGCAGAGTTGCTGGCGCGAGGCTGCTCTGCCCTGGGCGAGCCTTGCCCAGACTTGCCTCGCTGCTAGGCTTCCTGCCCAGGAAGGAGCAGGCTGCGCGAGGCTGGGAGACGCCACTGGCGCCTTCCTGGCCTCAGCTCCGCTCCTGCCTTGCCTTTGCCCCAGGCGTCCTTGGGGAGGGCTTAGGGGCCGGTGGCTTGCACACTGCCAAGGGCTCCAGCAGGAAGAGCTCTGTGCGAGGAAAGGGAAGGGCCAGTGCAGGGCTCCTCCAGAGGTTGCTTGGCCGCCCAGACTCAGCGCCGCACGGAGTGAACCAGGCTCCCAGGGCCCCTGGCTGGGGTCTGCAGCCCCGCACACAGGGAGGCTGACTCCCTGGGCACCCAGCAGCTGCCTCACACACGTAGCTTCCCTAGCGCTCTCCTCCCCAGCAGAGACATGTGCAGCTGGTTGGGGCCTGCCCCTGCGTGCCTGGGCTCCCGCCCACAGCCCCAGCTCAGGGCAAGCAGCCCCTGAGCCAAGACCTGCAGGAGGCGCAGAGCGCCCCCACCTGGAAGCCGAGTGAACAGCTGGCGGGGAGGCGAGCCTCCTCGAGGGAAGAAGAGGAAGCCCAGCCTCGTTTGGCTCAAGCCCTACTTGGCTGGAGCCGAGTGCGCCTCCAGGACGGCAGAGCTCCACCTCTGCTCAGAGGCCCGATCTGGCAGAGTTGCTGGCGCGAGGCTGCTCTGCCCTGGGCGAGCCTTGCCCAGACTTGCCTCGCTGCTAGGCTTCCCGCCCAGGAAGGAGCAGGCTGCGCGAGGCTGGGAGACGCCACTGGCGCCTTCCTGGCCTCAGCTCCGCTCCTGCCTTGCCTTTACACCTAGGCCCCAGGCGTCCTTGGGGAGGGCTTAGGGGCCGGTGGCTTGCACACTGCCACGGGCTCCAGCAGGAAGAGCTCTGTGCGAGGGAAGGGAAGGGCCAGTGCAGGGCTCCTCCAGCGGTTGCTTGGCCGCCCAGACTCAGCGCCGCACGGAGTGCACCAGGCTCCCAGGGCCCCTGGCTGGGGTCTGCAGCCCCGCACACCCGGAGGCTGACTCCCTGGGCGCCCAGCAGCTGCCTCACACACGTAGCTTCCCTAGCGTTCTCCTCCCCAGCAGAGACGTGTGCAGCTGGTTGGGGCCTGCCCCTGCGTGCCTGGGCTCCCGCCCACAGCCCCAGCTCAGGGCAAGCAGCCCCTGAGCCAAGACCTGCAGGAGGCGCAGAGCGCCCCCACCTGGAAGCCGAGTGAACAGCTGGTGGGGAGGCGAGCCTCCTCGAGGGAAGAAGAGGCAGCCCAGCCTCGATTGGCTCAAGCCCTACTTGGCTGGAGCCGAGTGCGCCTCCAGGACGGCAGAGCTCCAGCTCTGCTCAGAGGCCCGTTCTGGCAGAGTTGCTGGCGCGAGGCTGCTCTGCCCTGGGCGAGCCTTGCCCAGACTTGCCTCGCTGCTAGGCTTCCCGCCCAGGAAGGAGCAGGCTGCGCGAGGCTGGGAGACGCCACTGGCGCCTTCCTGGCCTCAGCTCCGCTCCTGCCTTGCCTTTGCACCTAGGCCCCAGGCGTCCTTGGGGAGGGCTTAGGGGCCGGTGGCTTGCACACTGCCAAGGGCTGCAGCAGGAAGAGCTCTGTGCGAGGGAAGGGAAGGGCCAGTGCAGGGCTCCTCCAGCGGTTGCTTGGCCGCCCAGACTCAGCGCCGCACGGAGTGCACCAGGCTCCCAGGGCCCCTGGCTGGGGTCTGCAGCCCCGCACACCCGGAAGCTGACTCCCTGTGCGCCCAGCAGCTGCCTCACACACGTAGCTTCCCTAGCGCTCTCCTCCCCAGCAGAGACGTGTGCAGCTGGTTGGGGCCTGCCCCTGCGTGCCTGGGCTCCCGCCCACAGCCCCAGCTCAGGGCAAGCAGCCCCTGAGCCAAGACCTGCAGGAGGCGCAGAGGGCCCCCACCTGGAAGCCGAGTGAACAGCTGGCGGGGAGGCGAGCCTCCTCGAGGGAAGAAGAGGCAGCCCAGCCTCGTTTGGCTCAAGCCCTACTTGGCTGGAGCCGAGTGCGCCTCCAGGACGGCAGAGCTCCAGCTCTGCTCAGAGGCCCGTTCTTGCAGAGTTGCTGGCGCGAGGCTGCTCTGCCCTGGGCGAGCCTTGCCCAGACTTGCCTCGCTGCTAGGCTTCCTGCCCAGGAAGGAGCAGGCTGCGCGAGGCTGGGAGACGCCACTGGCGCCTTCCTGGCCTCAGCTCCGCTCCTGCCTTGCCTTTGCACCTAGGCCCCAGGCGTCCTTGGGGAGGGCTTAGGGGCCGGTGGCTTGCACACTGCCAAGGGCTCCAGCAGGAAGAGCTCTGTGCGAGGGAAGGGAAGGGCCAGTGCAGGGCTCCTCCAGAGGTTGCTTGGCCGCCCAGACTCAGCGCCGCACGGAGTGCACCAGGCTCCCAGGGCCCCTGGCTGGGGTCTGCAGCCCCGCACACCCGGAGGCTGACTCCCTGGGCACCCAGCAGCTGCCTCACACACGTAGCTTCCCTAGCGCTCTCCTCCCCAGCAGAGACGTGTGCAGCTGGTTGGGGCCTGCCCCTGCGTGCCTGGGCTCCCGCCCACAGCCCCAGCTCAGGGCAAGCAGCCCCTGAGCCAAGACCTGCAGGAGGCGCAGAGCGCCCCCACCTGGAAGCCGAGTGAACAGCTGGCGGGGAGGCGAGCCTCCTCGAGGGAAGAAGAGGAAGCCCAGCCTCGTTTGGCTCAAGCCCTACTTGGCTGGAGCCGAGTGCGCCTCCAGGACGACAGAGCTCCACCTCTGCTCAGAGGCCCGTTCTGGCAGAGTTGCTGGCGCGAGGCTGCTCTGCCCTGGGGGAGCCTTGCCCAGACTTGCCTCGCTGCTAGGCTTCCCGCCCAGGAAGGAGCAGGCTGCGCGAGGCTGGGAGACGCCACTGGCGCCTTCCTGGCCTCAGCTCCGCTCCTGCCTTGCCTTTGCACCTAGGCCCCAGGCGTCCTTGGGGAGGGCTTAGGGGCCGGTGGCTTGCACACCGCCAAGGGCTCCAGCAGGAAGAGCTCTGTGCGAGGGAAGGGAAGGGCCAGTGCAGGGCTCCTCCAGCGGTTGCTTGGCCGCCCAGACTCAGCGCCGCACGGAGTGCACCAGGCTCCCAGGGCCCCTGGCTGGGGTCTGCAGCCCCGCACACCCGGAGGCTGACTCCCTGGGCGCCCAGCAGCTGCCTCACACACGTAGCTTCCCTAGCGCTCTCCTCCCCAGCAGAGACGTGTGCAGCTGGTTGGGGCCTGCCCCTGCGTGCCTGGGCTCCCGCCCACAGCCCCAGCTCAGGGCAAGCAGCCCCTGAGCCAAGACCTGCAGGAGGCGCAGAGCGCCCCCACCTGGAAGCCGAGTGAACAGCTGGCGGGGAGGCGAGCCTCCTCGAGGGAAGAAGAGGCAGCCCAGCCTCGTTTGGTTCAAGCCCTACTTGGCTGGAGCCGAGTGCGCCTCCAGGACGGCAGAGCTCCAGCTCTGCTCAGAGGCCCGAACTGGCAGAGTTGCTGGCGCGATGCTGCTCTGCCCTGGGCGAGCCTTGCCCAGACTTGCCTCGCTGCTAGGCTTCCTGCCCAGGAAGGAGCAGGCTGCGCGAGGCTGGGAGACGCCTCTGGCGCCTTCCTGGCCTCAGCTCCGCTCCTGCCTTGCCTTTGCACCTAGGCCCCAGGCGTCCTTGGGGAGGGCTTAGAGGCCGGTGGCTTGCACACTGCCAAGGGCTGCAGCAGGAAGAGCTCGTGAGAGGGAAGGGAAGGGCCAGTGCAGGGCTCCTCCAGCGGTTGCTTGGCCGCCCAGACTCAGCGCCGCACGGAGTGCACCAGGCTCCCAGGGCCCCTGGCTGGGGTCTGCAGCCCCGCACACCCGGAGGCTGACTCCCTGGGCACCCAGCAGCTGCCTCACACACGTAACTTCCCTAGCGCTCTCCTCCCCAGCAGAGACGTGTGCAGCTGGTTGGGGCCTGCCCCTGCGTGCCTGGGCTCCCGCCCACAGCCCCAGCTCAGGGCAAGCAGCCCCTGAGCCAAGACCTGCAGGAGGCGCAGAGCGCCCCCACCTGGAAGCCGAGTGAACAACTGGCGGGGAGGCGAGCCTCCTCGAGGGAAGAAGAGGCAGCCCAGCCTCGTTTGGCTCAAGCCCTACTTGGCTGGAGCCGAGTGCGCCTCCAGGACGGCAGAGCTCCAGCTCTGCTCAGAGGCCCGTTCTTGCAGAGTTGCTGGCGCGAGGCTGCTCTGCCCTGGGCGAGCCTTGCCCAGACTTGCCTCGCTGCTAGGCTTCCTGCCCAGGAAGGAGCAGGCTGCGCGAGGCTGGGAGACGCCACTGGCGCCTTCCTGGCCTCAGCTCCGCTCCTGCCTTGCCTTTGCACCTAGGCCCCAGGCGTCCTTGGGGAGGGCTTAGGGGCCGGTGGCTTGCACACTGCCAAGGGCTCCAGCAGGAAGAGCTCTGTGCGAGGGAAGGGAAGGGCCAGTGCAGGGCTCCTCCAGAGGTTGCTTGGCCGCCCAGACTCAGCGCCGCACGGAGTGCACCAGGCTCCCAGGGCCCCTGGCTGGGGTCTGCAGCCCCGCACACACGGAGGCTGACTCCCTGGGCACCCAGCAGCTGCCTCACACACGTAGCTTCCCTAGCGCTCTCCTCCCCAGCAGAGACGTGTGCAGCTGGTTGGGGCCTGCCCCTGCGTGCCTGGGCTCCCGCCCACAGCCCCAGCTCAGGGCAAGCAGCCCCTGAGCCAAGACCTGCAGGAGGCGCAGAGCGCCCCCACCTGGAAGCCGAGTGAACAGCTGGCGGGGAGGCGAGCCTCCTTGAGGGAAGAAGAGGAAGCCCAGCCTCGTTTGGCTCAAGCCCTACTTGGCTGGAGCCGAGTGCGCCTCCAGGACGGCAGAGCTCCAGCTCTGCTCAGAGGCCCGTTCTGGCAGAGTTGCTGGCGCGAGGCTGCTCTGCCCTGGGCGAGCCTTGCCCAGACTTGCCTCGCTGCTAGGCTTCCCGCCCAGGAAGGAGCAGGCTGCGCGAGGCTGGGAGACGCCACTGGCGCCTTCCTGGCCTCAGCTCCGCTCCTGCCTTGCCTTTGCACCTAGGCCCCAGGCGTCCTTGGGGAGGGCTTAGGGGCCGGTGGCTTGCACACCGCCAAGGGCTCCAGCAGGAAGAGCTCTGTGCGAGGGAAGGGAAGGGCCAGTGCAGGGCTCCTCCAGCGGTTGCTTGGCCGCCCAGACTCAGCGCCGCACGGAGTGCACCAGGCTCCCAGGGCCCCTGGCTGGGGTCTGCAGCCCCGCACACCCGGAGGCTGACTCCCTGGGCGCCCAGCAGCTGCCTCACACACGTAGTTTCCCTAGCGCTCTCCTCCCCAGCAGAGACGTGTGCAGCTGGTTGGGGCCTGCCCCTGCGTGCCTGGGCTCCCGCCCACAGCCCCAGCTCAGGGCAAGCAGCCCCTGAGCCAAGACCTGCGGGAGGCGCACAGCGCCCCCACCTGGAAGCCGAGTGAACAGCTGGCGGGGAGGCGAGCCTCCTCGAGGGAAGAAGAGGCAGCCCAGCCTCGATTGGCTCAAGCCCTACTTGGCTGGAGCCGAGTGCGCCTCCAGGACGGCAGAGCTCCAGCTCTGCTCAGAGGCCCGTTCTGGCAGAGTTGCTGGCGCGAGGCTGCTCTGCCCTGGGCGAGCCTTGCCCAGACTTGCCTCGCTGCTAGGCTTCCCGCCCAGGAAGGAGCAGGCTGCGCGAGGCTGGGAGACGCCACTGGCGCCTTCCTGGCCTCAGCTCCGCTCCTGCCTTGCCTTTGCACCTAGGCCCCAGGCGTCCTTGGGGAGGGCTTAGGGGCCGGTGGCTTGCACACTGCCAAGGGCTGCAGCAGGAAGAGCTCTGTGCGAGGGAAGGGAAGGGCCAGTGCAGGGCTCCTCCAGCGGTTGCTTGGCCGCCCAGACTCAGCGCCGCACGGAGTGCACCAGGCTCCCAGGGCCCCTGGCTGGGGTCTGCAGCCCCGCACACCCGGAAGCTGACTCCCTGTGCGCCCAGCAGCTGCCTCACACACGTAGCTTCCCTAGCGCTCTCCTCCCCAGCAGAGACGTGTGCAGCTGGTTGGGGCCTGCCCCTGCGTGCCTGGGCTCCCGCCCACAGCCCCAGCTCAGGGCAAGCAGCCCCTGAGCCAAGACCTGCAGGAGGCGCAGAGGGCCCCCACCTGGAAGCCGAGTGAACAGCTGGCGGGGAGGCGAGCCTCCTCGAGGGAAGAAGAGGCAGCCCAGCCTCGTTTGGCTCAAGCCCTACTTGGCTGGAGCCGAGTGCGCCTCCAGGACGGCAGAGCTCCAGCTCTGCTCAGAGGCCCGTTCTTGCAGAGTTGCTGGCGCGAGGCTGCTCTGCCCTGGGCGAGCCTTGCCCAGACTTGCCTCGCTGCTAGGCTTCCTGCCCAGGAAGGAGCAGGCTGCGCGAGGCTGGGAGACGCCACTGGCGCCTTCCTGGCCTCAGCTCCGCTCCTGCCTTGCCTTTGCACCTAGGCCCCAGGCGTCCTTGGGGAGGGCTTAGGGGCCGGTGGCTTGCACACTGCCAAGGGCTCCAGCAGGAAGAGCTCTGTGCGAGGGAAGGGAAGGGCCAGTGCAGGGCTCCTCCAGAGGTTGCTTGGCCGCCCAGACTCAGCGCCGCACGGAGTGCACCAGGCTCCCAGGGCCCCTGGCTGGGGTCTGCAGCCCCGCACACCCGGAGGCTGACTCCCTGGGCACCCAGCAGCTGCCTCACACACGTAGCTTCCCTAGCGCTCTCCTCCCCAGCAGAGACGTGTGCAGCTGGTTGGGGCCTGCCCCTGCGTGCCTGGGCTCCCGCCCACAGCCCCAGCTCAGGGCAAGCAGCCCCTGAGCCAAGACCTGCAGGAGGCGCAGAGCGCCCCCACCTGGAAGCCGAGTGAACAGCTGGCGGGGAGGCGAGCCTCCTCGAGGGAAGAAGAGGAAGCCCAGCCTCGTTTGGCTCAAGCCCTACTTGGCTGGAGCCGAGTGCGCCTCCAGGACGACAGAGCTCCACCTCTGCTCAGAGGCCCGTTCTGGCAGAGTTGCTGGCGCGAGGCTGCTCTGCCCTGGGCGAGCCTTGCCCAGACTTGCCTCGCTGCTAGGCTTCCCGCCCAGGAAGGAGCAGGCTGCGCGAGGCTGGGAGACGCCACTGGCGCCTTCCTGGCCTCAGCTCCGCTCCTGCCTTGCCTTTGCACCTAGGCCCCAGGCGTCCTTGGGGAGGGCTTATGGGCCGGTGGCTTGCACACCGCCAAGGGCTCCAGCAGGAAGAGCTCTGTGCGAGGGAAGGGAAGGGCCAGTGCAGGGCTCCTCCAGCGGTTGCTTGGCCGCCCAGACTCAGCGCCGCACGGAGTGCACCAGGCTCCCAGGGCCCCTGGCTGGGGTCTGCAGCCCCGCACACCCGGAGGCTGACTCCCTGGGCGCCCAGCAGCTGCCTCACACACGTAGCTTCCCTAGCGCTCTCCTCCCCAGCAGAGACGTGTGCAGCTGGTTGGGGCCTGCCCCTGCGTGCCTGGGCTCCCGCCCACAGCCCCAGCTCAGGGCAAGCAGCCCCTGAGCCAAGACCTGCAGGAGGCGCAGAGCGCCCCCACCTGGAAGCCGAGTGAACAGCTGGCGGGGAGGCGAGCCTCCTCGAGGGAAGAAGAGGCAGCCCAGCCTCGTTTGGTTCAAGCCCTACTTGGCTGGAGCCGAGTGCGCCTCCAGGACGGCAGAGCTCCAGCTCTGCTCAGAGGCCCGAACTGGCAGAGTTGCTGGCGCGATGCTGCTCTGCCCTGGGCGAGCCTTGCCCAGACTTGCCTCGCTGCTAGGCTTCCTGCCCAGGAAGGAGCAGGCTGCGCGAGGCTGGGAGACGCCTCTGGCGCCTTCCTGGCCTCAGCTCCGCTCCTGCCTTGCCTTTGCACCTAGGCCCCAGGCGTCCTTGGGGAGGGCTTAGAGGCCGGTGGCTTGCACACTGCCAAGGGCTGCAGCAGGAAGAGCTCGTGAGAGGGAAGGGAAGGGCCAGTGCAGGGCTCCTCCAGCGGTTGCTTGGCCGCCCAGACTCAGCGCCGCACGGAGTGCACCAGGCTCCCAGGGCCCCTGGCTGGGGTCTGCAGCCCCGCACACCCGGAGGCTGACTCCCTGGGCACCCAGCAGCTGCCTCACACACGTAACTTCCCTAGCGCTCTCCTCCCCAGCAGAGACGTGTGCAGCTGGTTGGGGCCTGCCCCTGCGTGCCTGGGCTCCCGCCCACAGCCCCAGCTCAGGGCAAGCAGCCCCTGAGCCAAGACCTGCAGGAGGCGCAGAGCGCCCCCACCTGGAAGCCGAGTGAACAACTGGCGGGGAGGCGAGCCTCCTCGAGGGAAGAAGAGGCAGCCCAGCCTCGTTTGGCTCAAGCCCTACTTGGCTGGAGCCGAGTGCGCCTCCAGGACGGCAGAGCTCCAGCTCTGCTCAGAGGCCCGTTCTTGCAGAGTTGCTGGCGCGAGGCTGCTCTGCCCTGGGCGAGCCTTGCCCAGACTTGCCTCGCTGCTAGGCTTCCTGCCCAGGAAGGAGCAGGCTGCGCGAGGCTGGGAGACGCCACTGGCGCCTTCCTGGCCTCAGCTCCGCTCCTGCCTTGCCTTTGCACCTAGGCCCCAGGCGTCCTTGGGGAGGGCTTAGGGGCCGGTGGCTTGCACACTGCCAAGGGCTCCAGCAGGAAGAGCTCTGTGCGAGGGAAGGGAAGGGCCAGTGCAGGGCTCCTCCAGAGGTTGCTTGGCCGCCCAGACTCAGCGCCGCACGGAGTGCACCAGGCTCCCAGGGCCCCTGGCTGGGGTCTGCAGCCCCGCACACACGGAGGCTGACTCCCTGGGCACCCAGCAGCTGCCTCACACACGTAGCTTCCCTAGCGCTCTCCTCCCCAGCAGAGACGTGTGCAGCTGGTTGGGGCCTGCCCCTGCGTGCCTGGGCTCCCGCCCACAGCCCCAGCTCAGGGCAAGCAGCCCCTGAGCCAAGACCTGCAGGAGGCGCAGAGCGCCCCCACCTGGAAGCCGAGTGAACAGCTGGCGGGGAGGCGAGCCTCCTTGAGGGAAGAAGAGGAAGCCCAGCCTCGTTTGGCTCAAGCCCTACTTGGCTGGAGCCGAGTGCGCCTCCAGGACGGCAGAGCTCCAGCTCTGCTCAGAGGCCCGTTCTGGCAGAGTTGCTGGCGCGAGGCTGCTCTGCCCTGGGCGAGCCTTGCCCAGACTTGCCTCGCTGCTAGGCTTCCCGCCCAGGAAGGAGCAGGCTGCGCGAGGCTGGGAGACGCCACTGGCGCCTTCCTGGCCTCAGCTCCGCTCCTGCCTTGCCTTTGCACCTAGGCCCCAGGCGTCCTTGGGGAGGGCTTAGGGGCCGGTGGCTTGCACACCGCCAAGGGCTCCAGCAGGAAGAGCTCTGTGCGAGGGAAGGGAAGGGCCAGTGCAGGGCTCCTCCAGCGGTTGCTTGGCCGCCCAGACTCAGCGCCGCACGGAGTGCACCAGGCTCCCAGGGCCCCTGGCTGGGGTCTGCAGCCCCGCACACCCGGAGGCTGACTCCCTGGGCGCCCAGCAGCTGCCTCACACACGTAGTTTCCCTAGCGCTCTCCTCCCCAGCAGAGACGTGTGCAGCTGGTTGGGGCCTGCCCCTGCGTGCCTGGGCTCCCGCCCACAGCCCCAGCTCAGGGCAAGCAGCCCCTGAGCCAAGACCTGCGGGAGGCGCACAGCGCCCCCACCTGGAAGCCGAGTGAACAGCTGGCGGGGAGGCGAGCCTCCTCGAGGGAAGAAGAGGCAGCCCAGCCTCGTTTGGCTCAAGCCCTACTTGGCTGGAGCCGAGTGCGCCTCCAGGACGGCAGAGCTCCAGCTCTGCTCAGAGGCCCGAACTGGCAGAGTTGCTGGCGCGATGCTGCTCTGCCCTGGGCGAGCCTTGCCCAGACTTGCCTCGCTGCTAGGCTTCCTGCCCAGGAAGGAGCAGGCTGCGCGAGGCTGGGAGACGCCACTGGCGCCTTCCTGGCCTCAGCTCCGCTCCTGCCTTGCCTTTGCACCTAGGCCCCAGGCGTCCTTGGGGAGGGCTTAGAGGCCGGTGGCTTGCACACTGCCAAGGCCTGCAGCAGGAAGAGCTCGTGAGAGGGAAGGGAAGGGCCAGTGCAGGGCTCCTACAGAGGTTGCTTGGCCGCCCAGACTCAGCGCCGCACGGAGTGCACCAGGCTCCCAGGGCCCCTGGCTGGGGTCTGCAGCCCCGCACACCCGGAGGCTGACTCCCTGGGCACCCAGCAGCTGCCTCACACACGTAGCTTCCCTAGCGCTCTCCTCCCCAGCAGAGACGTGTGCAGCTGGTTGGGGCCTGCCCCTGCGTGCCTGGGCTCCCGCCCACAGCCCCAGCTCAGGGCAAGCAGCCCCTGAGCCAAGACCTGCAGGAGGCGCAGAGCGCCCCCACCTGGAAGCCGAGTGAACAGCTGGCGGGGAGGCGAGCCTCCTCGAGGGAAGAAGAGGCAGCCCAGCCTCGTTTGGCTCAAGCCCTACTTGGCTGGAGCCGAGTGCGCCTCCAGGACGGCAGAGCTCCAGCTCTGCTCAGAGGCCCGTTCTTGCAGAGTTGCTGGCGCGAGGCTGCTCTGCCCTGGGCGAGCCTTGCCCAGACTTGCCTCGCTGCTAGGCTTCCTGCCCAGGAAGGAGCAGGCTGCGCGAGGCTGGGAGACGCCACTGGCGCCTTCCTGGCCTCAGCTCCGCTCCTGCCTTGCCTTTGCACCTAGGCCCCAGGCGTCCTTGGGGAGGGCTTAGGGGCCGGTGGCTTGCACACTGCCAAGGGCTCCAGCAGGAAGAGCTCTGTGCGAGGGAAGGGAAGGGCCAGTGCAGGGCTCCTCCAGAGGTTGCTTGGCCGCCCAGACTCAGCGCCGCACGGAGTGCACCAGGCTCCCAGGGCCCCTGGCTGGGGTCTGCAGCCCCGCACACACGGAGGCTGACTCCCTGGGCACCCAGCAGCTGCCTCACACACGTAGCTTCCCTAGCGCTCTCCTCCCCAGCAGAGACGTGTGCAGCTGGTTGGGGCCTGCCCCTGCGTGCCTGGGCTCCCGCCCACAGCCCCAGCTCAGGGCAAGCAGCCCCTGAGCCAAGACCTGCAGGAGGCGCAGAGCGCCCCCACCTGGAAGCCGAGTGAACAGCTGGCGGGGAGGCGAGCCTCCTTGAGGGAAGAAGAGGAAGCCCAGCCTCGTTTGGCTCAAGCCCTACTTGGCTGGAGCCGAGTGCGCCTCCAGGACGGCAGAGCTCCAGCTCTGCTCAGAGGCCCGTTCTGGCAGAGTTGCTGGCGCGAGGCTGCTCTGCCCTGGGCGAGCCTTGCCCAGACTTGCCTCGCTGCTAGGCTTCCCGCCCAGGAAGGAGCAGGCTGCGCGAGGCTGGGAGACGCCACTGGCGCCTTCCTGGCCTCAGCTCCGCTCCTGCCTTGCCTTTGCACCTAGGCCCCAGGCGTCCTTGGGGAGGGCTTAGGGGCCGGTGGCTTGCACACCGCCAAGGGCTCCAGCAGGAAGAGCTCTGTGCGAGGGAAGGGAAGGGCCAGTGCAGGGCTCCTCCAGCGGTTGCTTGGCCGCCCAGACTCAGCGCCGCACGGAGTGCACCAGGCTCCCAGGGCCCCTGGCTGGGGTCTGCAGCCCCGCACACCCGGAGGCTGACTCCCTGGGCGCCCAGCAGCTGCCTCACACACGTAGTTTCCCTAGCGCTCTCCTCCCCAGCAGAGACGTGTGCAGCTGGTTGGGGCCTGCCCCTGCGTGCCTGGGCTCCCGCCCACAGCCCCAGCTCAGGGCAAGCAGCCCCTGAGCCAAGACCTGCGGGAGGCGCACAGCGCCCCCACCTGGAAGCCGAGTGAACAGCTGGCGGGGAGGCGAGCCTCCTCGAGGGAAGAAGAGGCAGCCCAGCCTCGTTTGGCTCAAGCCCTACTTGGCTGGAGCCGAGTGCGCCTCCAGGACGGCAGAGCTCCAGCTCTGCTCAGAGGCCCGAACTGGCAGAGTTGCTGGCGCGATGCTGCTCTGCCCTGGGCGAGCCTTGCCCAGACTTGCCTCGCTGCTAGGCTTCCTGCCCAGGAAGGAGCAGGCTGCGCGAGGCTGGGAGACGCCACTGGCGCCTTCCTGGCCTCAGCTCCGCTCCTGCCTTGCCTTTGCACCTAGGCCCCAGGCGTCCTTGGGGAGGGCTTAGAGGCCGGTGGCTTGCACACTGCCAAGGCCTGCAGCAGGAAGAGCTCGTGAGAGGGAAGGGAAGGGCCAGTGCAGGGCTCCTACAGAGGTTGCTTGGCCGCCCAGACTCAGCGCCGCACGGAGTGCACCAGGCTCCCAGGGCCCCTGGCTGGGGTCTGCAGCCCCGCACACCCGGAGGCTGACTCCCTGGGCGCCCAGCAGCTGCCTCACACACGTAGCTTCCCTAGCGCTCTCCTCCCCAGCAGAGACGTGTGCAGCTGGTTGGGGCCTGCCCCTGCGTGCCTGGGCTCCCGCCCACAGCCCCAGCTCAGGGCAAGCAGCCCCTGAGCCAAGACCTGCAGGAGGCGCAGAGCGCCCCCACCTGGAAGCCGAGTGAACAGCTGGCGGGGAGGCGAGCCTCCTCGAGGGAAGAAGAGGCAGCCCAGCCTCGTTTGGTTCAAGCCCTACTTGGCTGGAGCCGAGTGCGCCTCCAGGACGGCAGAGCTCCAGCTCTGCTCAGAGGCCCGAACTGGCAGAGTTGCTGGCGCGATGCTGCTCTGCCCTGGGCGAGCCTTGCCGAGACTTGCCACGCTGCTAGGCTTCCTGCCCAGGAAGGAGCAGGCTGCGCGAGGCTGGGAGACGCCACTGGCGCCTTCCTGGCCTCAGCTCCGCTCCTGCCTTGCCTTTGCACCTAGGCCCCAGGCGTCCTTGCGGAGGGCTTAGAGGCCGGTGGCTTGCACACTGCCAAGGGCTGCAGCAGGAAGAGCTCTGTGCGAGGGAAGGGAAGGGCCAGTGCAGGGCTCCTACAGAGGTTGCTTGGCCGCCCAGACTCAGCGCCGCACGGAGTGCACCAGGCTCCCAGGGCCCCTGGCTGGGGTCTGCAGCCCCGCACACCCGGAGGCTGACTCCCTGGGCGCCCAGCAGCTGCCTCACACACGTAGCTTCCCTAGCGCTCTCCTCCCCAGCAGAGACGTGTGCAGCTGGTTGGGGCCTGCCCCTGCGTGCCTGGGCTCCCGCCCACAGCCCCAGCTCAGGGCAAGCAGCCCCTGAGCCAAGACCTGCAGGAGGCGCAGAGCGCCCCCACCTGGAAGCCGAGTGAACAGCTGGTGGGGTGGCGAGCCTCCTCGAGGGAAGAAGAGGCAGCCCAGCCTCGTTTGGCTCAAGCCCTACTTGGCTGGAGCCGAGTGCGCCTCCAGGACGGCAGAGCTCCAGCTCTGCTCAGAGGCCCGTTCTTGCAGAGTTGCTGGCGCGAGGCTGCTCTGCCCTGGGCGAGCCTTGCCCAGACTTGCCTCGCTGCTAGGCTTCCTGCCCAGGAAGGAGCAGGCTGCGCGAGGCTGGGAGACGCCACTGGCGCCTTCCTGGCCTCAGCTCCGCTCCTGCCTTGCCTTTGCACCTAGGCCCCAGGCGTCCTTGGGGAGGGCTTAGGGGCCGGTGGCTTGCACACTGCCAAGGGCTCCAGCAGGAAGAGCTCTGTGCGAGGGAAGGGAAGGGCCAGTGCAGGGCTCCTACAGAGGTTGCTTGGCCGCCCAGACTCAGCGCCGCACGGAGTGCACCAGGCTCCCAGGGCCCCTGGCTGGGGTCTGCAGCCCCGCACACACGGAGGCTGACTCCCTGGGCGCCCAGCAGCTGCCTCACACACGTAGCTTCCCTAGCGCTCTCCTCCCCAGCAGAGACGTGTGCAGCTGGTTGGGGCCTGCCCCTGCGTGCCTGGGCTCCCGCCCACAGCCCCAGCTCAGGGCAAGCAGCCCCTGAGCCAAGTCCTGCAGGAAGCGCAGAGCGCCCCCACCTGGAAGCCAAGTGAACAGCTGGCGGGGAGGCGAGCCTCCTCGAGGGAAGAAGAGGAAGCCCAGCCTCGTTTGGCTCAAGCCCTACTTGGCTGGAGCCGAGTGTGCCTCCAGGACGGCAGAGCTCCAGCTCTGCTCAGAGGCCCGTTCTGGCAGAGTTGCTGGCGCGAGGCTGCTCTGCCCTGGGCGAGCCTTGCCCAGACTTGCCTCGCTGCTAGGCTTCCCGCCCAGGAAGGAGCAGGCTGCGCGAGGCTGGGAGACGCCACTGGCGCCTTCCTGGCCTCAGCTCCGCTCCTGCCTTGCCTTTGCACCTAGGCCCCAGGCGTCCTTGCGGAGGGCTTAGAGGCCGGTGGCTTGCACACTGCCAAGGGCTGCAGCAGGAAGAGCTCTGTGTGAGGGAAGGGAAGGGCCAGTGCAGGGCTCCTACAGAGGTTGCTTGGCCGCCCAGACTCAGCGCCGCACGGAGTGCACCAGGCTCCCAGGGCCCCTGGCTGGGGTCTGCAGCCCCGCACACACGGAGGCTGACTCCCTGGGCACCCAGCAGCTGCCTCACACACGTAGCTTCCCTAGCGCTCTCCTCCCCAGCAGAGACGTGTGCAGCTGGTTGGGGCCTGCCCCTGCGTGCCTGGGCTCCCGCCCACAGCCCCAGCTCAGGGCAAGCAGCCCCTGAGCCAAGACCTGCAGGAGGCGCAGAGCGCCCCCACCTGGAAGCCGAGTGAACAGCTGGTGGGGAGGCGAGCCTCCTCGAGGGAAGAAGAGGCAGCCCAGCCTCGTTTGGCTCAAGCCCTACTTGGCTGGAGCCGAGTGCGCCTCCAGGACGGCAGAGCTCCAGCTCTGCTCAGAGGCCCGTTCTTGCAGAGTTGCTGGCGCGAGGCTGCTCTGCCCTGGGCGAGCCTTGCCCAGACTTGCCTCGCTGCTAGGCTTCCTGCCCAGGAAGGAGCAGGCTGCGCGAGGCTGGGAGACGCCACTGGCGCCTTCCTGGCCTCAGCTCCGCTCCTGCCTTGCCTTTGCACCTAGGCCCCAGGCGTCCTTGGGGAGGGCTTAGGGGCCGGTGGCTTGCACACTGCCAAGGGCTGCAGCAGGAAGAGCTCTGTGCGAGGGAAGGGAAGGGCCAGTGCAGGGCACCTCCAGAGGTTGCTTGGCCGCCCAGACTCAGCGCCGCACGGAGTGCACCAGGCTCCCAGGGCCCCTGGCTGGGGTCTGCAGCCCCGCACACACGGAGGCTGACTCCCTGGGCACCCAGCAGCTGCCTCACACACGTAGCTTCCCTAGCGCTCTCCTCCCCAGCAGAGACGTGTGCAGCTGGTTGGGGCCTGCCCCTGCGTGCCTGGGCTCCCGCCCACAGCTCCAGCTCAGGGCAAGCAGCCCCTGAGCCAAGACCTGCAGGAAGCGCAGAGCGCCCCCACCTGGAAGCCGAGTGAACAGCTGGCGGGGAGGCGAGCCTCCTCGAGGGAAGAACAGGAAGCCCAGCCTCGTTTGGCTCAAGCCCTACTTGGCTGGAGCCGAGTGTGCCTCCAGGACGGCAGAGCTCCAGCTCTGCTCAGAGGCCCGTTCTGGCAGAGTTGCTGGCGCGAGGCTGCTCTGCCCTGGGCGAGCCTTGCCCAGACTTGCCTCGCTGCTAGGCTTCCCGCCCAGGAAGGAGCAGGCTGCGCGAGGCTGGGAGACGCCACTGGCGCCTTCCTGGCCTCAGCTCCGCTCCTGCCTTGCCTTTGCACCTAGGCCCCAGGCGTCCTTGGGGAGGGCTTAGGGGCCGGTGGCTTGCACACCGCCAAGGGCTCCAGCAGGAAGAGCTCTGTGCGAGGGAAGGGAAGGGCCAGTGCAGGGCTCCTCCAGTGGTTGCTTGGCCGCCCAGACTCAGCGCCGCACGGAGTGCACCAGGCTCCCAGGGCCCCTGGCTGGGGTCTGCAGCCCCGCACACCCGGAGGCTGACTCCCTGGGCGCCCAGCAGCTGCCTCACACACGTAGTTTCCCTAGCGCTCTCCTCCCCAGCAGAGGCGTGTGCAGCTGGTTGGGGCCTGCCCCTGCGTGCCTGGGCTCCCGCCCACAGCCCCAGCTCAGGGCAAGCAGCCCCTGAGCCAAGACCTGCGGGAGGCGCACAGCGCCCCCACCTGGAAGCCGAGTGAACAGCTGGCGGGGAGGCGAGCCTCCTCGAGGGAAGAAGAGGCAGCCCAGCCTCGTTTGGCTCAAGCCCTACTTGGCTGGAGCAGAGTGCGCCTCCAGGACGGCAGAGCTCCAGCTCTGCTCAGAGGCCCGTTCTGGCAGAGTTGCTGGCGCGAGGCTGCTCTGCCCTGGGCGAGCCTTGCCCAGACTTGCCTCGCTGCTAGGCTTCCCGCCCAGGAAGGAGCAGGCTGCGCGAGGCTGGGAGAAGCCACTGGCGCCTTCCTGGCCTCAGCTCCGCTCCTGCCTTGCCTTTACACCTAGGCCCCAGGCGTCCTTGGGGAGGGCTTAGGGGCCGGTGGCTTGCACACTGCCACGGGCTCCAGCAGGAAGAACTCTGTGCGAGGGAAGGGAAGGGCCAGTGCAGGGCTCCTCCAGAGGTTGCTTGGCCGCCCAGACTCAGCGCCGCACGGAGTGCACCAGGCTCCCAGGGCCCCTGGCTGGGGTCTGCAGCCCCGCACACCCGGAGGCTGACTCCCTGGGCGCCCAGCAGCTGCCTCACACACGTAGCTTCCCTAGCGCTCTCCTCCCCAGCAGAGACGTGTGCAGCTGGTTGGGGCCTGCCCCTGCGTGCCTGGGCTCCCGCCCACAGCCCCAGCTCAGGGCAAGCAGCCCCTGAGCCAAGACCTGCAGGAGGCGCAGAGCGCCCCCACCTGGAAGCCGAGTGAACAGCTGGCGGGGAGGCGAGCCTCCTTGAGGGAAGAAGAGGAAGCCCAGCCTCGTTTGGCTCAAGCCCTACTTGGCTGGAGCCGAGTGCGCCTCCAGGACGGCAGAGCTCCAGCTCTGCTCAGAGGCCCGTTCTGGCAGAGTTGCTGGCGCGAGGGTGCTCTGCCCTGGGCGAGCCTTGCCCAGACTTGCCTCGCTGCTAGGCTTCCTGCCCAGGAAGGAGCAGGCTGCGCGAGGCTGGGAGACGCCACTGGCGCCTTCCTGGCCTCAGCTCCGCTCCTGCCTTGCCTTTGCACCTAGGCCCCAGGCGTCCTTGGGGAGGGCTTAGGGGCCGGTGGCTTGCACACCGCCAAGGGCTCCAGCAGGAAGAGCTCTGTGCGAGGGAAGGGAAGGGCCAGTGCAGGGCTCCTCCAGCGGTTGCTTGGCCGCCCAGACTCAGCGCCGCACGGAGTGCACCAGGCTCCCAGGGCCCCTGGCTGGGGTCTGCAGCCCCGCACACCCGGAGGCTGACTCCCTGGGCGCCCAGCAGCTGCCTCACACACGTAGCTTCCCTAGCGCTCTCCTCCCCAGCAGAGACGTGTGCAGCTGGTTGGGGCCTGCCCCTGCGTGCCTGGGCTCCCGCCCACAGCCCCAGCTCAGGGCAAGCAGCCCCTGAGCCAAGACCTGCAGGAGGCGCACAGCGCCCCCACCTGGAAGCCGAGTGAACAGCTGGCGGGGAGGCGAGCCTCCTCGAGGGAAGAAGAGGCAGCCCAGCCTCGTTTGGTTCAAGCCCTACTTGGCTGGAGCCGAGTGCGCCTCCAGGACGGCAGAGCTCCAGCTCTGCTCAGAGGCCCGAACTGGCAGAGTTGCTGGCGCGATGCTGCTCTGCCCTGGGCGAGCCTTGCCGAGACTTGCCACGCTGCTAGGCTTCCTGCCCAGGAAGGAGCAGGCTGCGCGAGGCTGGGAGACGCCACTGGCGCCTTCCTGGCCTCAGCTCCGCTCCTGCCTTGCCTTTGCACCTAGGCCCCAGGCGTCCTTGCGGAGGGCTTAGAGGCCGGTGGCTTGCACACTGCCAAGGGCTGCAGCAGGAAGAGCTCTGTGCGAGGGAAGGGAAGGGCCAGTGCAGGGCTCCTACAGAGGTTGCTTGGCCGCCCAGACTCAGCGCCGCACGGAGTGCACCAGGCTCCCAGGGCCCCTGGCTGGGGTCTGCAGCCCCGCACACCCGGAGGCTGACTCCCTGGGCGCCCAGCAGCTGCCTCACACACGTAGCTTCCCTAGCGCTCTCCTCCCCAGCAGAGACGTGTGCAGCTGGTTGGGGCCTGCCCCTGCGTGCCTGGGCTCCCGCCCACAGCCCCAGCTCAGGGCAAGCAGCCCCTGAGCCAAGACCTGCAGGAAGCGCAGAGCGCCCCCACCTGGAAGCCGAGTGAACAGCTGGTGGGGTGGCGAGCCTCCTCGAGGGAAGAAGAGGCAGCCCAGCCTCGTTTGGCTCAAGCCCTGCTTGGCTGGAGCCGAGTGCGCCTCCAGGACGGCAGAGCTCCAGCTCTGCTCAGAGGCCCGTTCTTGCAGAGTTGCTGGCGCGAGGCTGCTCTGCCCTGGGCGAGCCTTGCCCAGACTTGCCTCGCTGCTAGGCTTCCTGCCCAGGAAGGAGCAGGCTGCGCGAGGCTGGGAGACGCCACTGGCGCCTTCCTGGCCTCAGCTCCGCTCCTGCCTTGCCTTTGCACCTAGGCCCCAGGCGTCCTTGGGGAGGGCTTAGGGGCCGGTGGCTTGCACACTGCCAAGGGCTCCAGCAGGAAGAGCTCTGTGCGAGGGAAGGGAAGGGCCAGTGCAGGGCTCCTACAGAGGTTGCTTGGCCGCCCAGACTCAGCGCCGCACGGAGTGCACCAGGCTCCCAGGGCCCCTGGCTGGGGTCTGCAGCCCCGCACACACGGAGGCTGACTCCCTGGGCACCCAGCAGCTGCCTCACACACGTAGCTTCCCTAGCGCTCTCCTCCCCAGCAGAGACGTGTGCAGCTGGTTGGGGCCTGCCCCTGCGTGCCTGGGCTCCCGCCCACAGCTCCAGCTCAGGGCAAGCAGCCCCTGAGCCAAGACCTGCAGGAAGCGCAGAGCGCCCCCACCTGGAAGCCAAGTGAACAGCTGGCGGGGAGGCGAGCCTCCTCGAGGGAAGAAGAGGAAGCCCAGCCTCGTTTGGCTCAAGCCCTACTTGGCTGGAGCCGAGTGTGCCTCCAGGACGGCAGAGCTCCAGCTCTGCTCAGAGGCCCGTTCTGGCAGAGTTGCTGGCGCGAGGCTGCTCTGCCCTGGGCGAGCCTTGCCCAGACTTGCCTCGCTGCTAGGCTTCCCGCCCAGGAAGGAGCAGGCTGCGCGACGCTGGGAGACGCCACTGGCGCCTTCCTGGCCTCAGCTCCGCTCCTGCCTTGCCTTTGCACCTAGGCCCCAGGCGTCCTTGGGGAGGGCTTAGGGGCCGGTGGCTTGCACACCGCCAAGGGCTCCAGCAGGAAGAGCTCTGTGCGAGGGAAGGGAAGGGCCAGTGCAGGGCTCCTCCAGTGGTGGCTTGGCCGCCCAGACTCAGCGCCGCACGGAGTGCACCAGGCTCCCAGGGCCCCTGGCTGGGGTCTGCAGCCCCGCACACCCGGAGGCTGACTCCCTGGGCGCCCAGCAGCTGCCTCACACACGTAGCTTCCCTAGCGCTCTCCTCCCCAGCAGAGACGTGTGCAGCTGGTTGGGGCCTGCCCCTGCGTGCCTGGGCTCCCGCCCACAGCCCCAGCTCAGGGCAAGCAGCCCCTGAGCCAAGACCTGCAGGAGGCGCACAGCGCCCCCACCTGGAAGCCGAGTGAACAGCTGGCGGGGAGGCGAGCCTCCTCGAGGGAAGAAGAGGCAGCCCAGCCTCGTTTGGCTCAAGCCCTACTTGGCTGGAGCAGAGTGCGCCTCCAGGACGGCAGAGCTCCAGCTCTGCTCAGAGGCCCGTTCTGGCAGAGTTGCTGGCGCGAGGCTGCTCTGCCCTGGGCGAGCCTTGCCCAGACTTGCCTCGCTGCTAGGCTTCCCGCCCAGGAAGGAGCAGGCTGCGCGACGCTGGGAGACGCCACTGGCGCCTTCCTGGCCTCAGCTCCGCTCCTGCCTTGCCTTTACACCTAGGCCCCAGGCGTCCTTGGGGAGGGCTTAGGGGCCGGTGGCTTGCACACTGCCAAGGGCTCCAGCAGGAAGAGCTCTGTGCGAGGGAAGGGAAGGGCCAGTGCAGGGCTCCTCCAGCGGTTGCTTGGCCGCCCAGACTCAGCGCCGCACGGAGTGCACCAGGCTCCCAGGGCCCCTGGCTGGGGTCTGCAGCCCCGCACACCCGGAGGCTGACTCCCTGGGCGCCCAGCAGCTGCCTCACACACGTAGCTTCCCTAGCGCTCTCCTCCCCAGCAGAGACGTGTGCAGCTGGTTGGGGCCTGCCCCTGCGTGCCTGGGCTCCCGCCCACAGCCCCAGCTCAGGGCAAGCAGCCCCTGAGCCAAGACCTGCAGGAGGCGCAGAGCGCCCCCACCTGGAAGCCGAGTGAACAGCTGGCGGGGAGGCGAGCCTCCTCGAGGGAAGAAGAGGCAGCCCAGCCTCGTTTGGCTCAAGCCCTACTTGGCTGGAGCCGAGTGCGCCTCCAGGACGGCAGAGCTCCAGCTCTGCTCAGAGGCCCGTTCTTGCAGAGTTGCTGGCGCGAGGCTGCTCTGCCCTGGGCGAGCCTTGCCCAGACTTGCCTCGCTGCTAGGCTTCCTGCCCAGGAAGGAGCAGGCTGCGCGAGGCTGGGAGACGCCACTGGCGCCTTCCTGGCCTCAGCTCCGCTCCTGCCTTGCCTTTGCACCTAGGCCCCAGGCGTCCTTGGGGAGGGCTTAGGGGCCGGTGGCTTGCACACTGCCAAGGGCTCCAGCAGGAAGAGCTCTGTGCGAGGGAAGGGAAGGGCCAGTGCAGGGCTCCTCCAGAGGTTGCTTGGCCGCCCAGACTCAGCGCCGCACGGAGTGCACCAGGCTCCCAGGGCCCCTGGCTGGGGTCTGCAGCCCCGCACACCCGGAGGCTGACTCCCTGGGCACCCAGCAGCTGCCTCACACACGTAGCTTCCCTAGCGCTCTCCTCCCCAGCAGAGACGTGTGCAGCTGGTTGGGGCCTGCCCCTGCGTGCCTGGGCTCCCGCCCACAGCCCCAGCTCAGGGCAAGCAGCCCCTGAGCCAAGACCTGCAGGAGGCGCAGAGCGCCCCCACCTGGAAGCCGAGTGAACAGCTGGCGGGGAGGCGAGCCTCCTTGACGGAAGAAGAGGAAGCCCAGCCTCGTTTGGCTCAAGCCCTACTTGGCTGGAGCCGAGTGCGCCTCCAGGACGGCAGAGCTCCAGCTCTGCTCAGAGGCCCGTTCTGGCAGAGTTGCTGGCGCGAGGCTGCTCTGCCCTGGGCGAGCCTTGCCCAGACTTGCCTCGCTGCTAGGCTTCCCGCCCAGGAAGGAGCAGGCTGCGCGAGGCTGGGAGACGCCACTGGCGCCTTCCTGGCCTCAGCTCCGCTCCTGCCTTGCCTTTGCACCTAGGCCCCAGGCGTCCTTGGGGAGGGCTTAGGGGCCGGTGGCTTGCACACCGCCAAGGGCTCCAGCAGGAAGAGCTCTGTGCGAGGGAAGGGAAGGGCCAGTGCAGGGCTCCTCCAGCGGTTGCTTGGCCGCCCAGACTCAGCGCCGCACGGAGTGCACCAGGCTCCCAGGGCCCCTGGCTGGGGTCTGCAGCCCCGCACAACCGGAGGCTGACTCCCTGGGCACCCAGCAGCTGCCTCACACACGTAGCTTCCCTAGCGCTCTCCTCCCCAGCAGAGACGTGTGCAGCTGGTTGGGGCCTGCCCCTGCGTGCCTGGGCTCCCGCCCACAGCCCCAGCTCAGGGCAAGCAGCCCCTGAGCCAAGACCTGCAGGAGGCGCAGAGCGCCCCCACCTGGAAGCCGAGTGAACAGCTGGCGGGGAGGCGAGCCTCCTCGAGGGAAGAAGAGGCAGCCCAGCCTCGTTTGGTTCAAGCCCTACTTGGCTGGAGCCGAGTGCGCCTCCAGGACGGCAGAGCTCCAGCTCTGCTCAGAGGCCCGAACTGGCAGAGTTGCTGGCGCGATGCTGCTCTGCCCTGGGCGAGCCTTGCCGAGACTTGCCACGCTGCTAGGCTTCCTGCCCAGGAAGGAGCAGGCTGCGCGAGGCTGGGAGACGCCACTGGCGCCTTCCTGGCCTCAGCTCCGCTCCTGCCTTGCCTTTGCACCTAGGCCCCAGGCGTCCTTGCGGAGGGCTTAGAGGCCGGTGGCTTGCACACTGCCAAGGGCTGCAGCAGGAAGAGCTCTGTGTGAGGGAAGGGAAGGGCCAGTGCAGGGCTCCTACAGAGGTTGCTTGGCCGCCCAGACTCAGCGCCGCACGGAGTGCACCAGGCTCCCAGGGCCCCTGGCTGGGGTCTGCAGCCCCGCACACACGGAGGCTGACTCCCTGGGCACCCAGCAGCTGCCTCACACACGTAGCTTCCCTAGCGCTCTCCTCCCCAGCAGAGACGTGTGCAGCTGGTTGGGGCCTGCCCCTGCGTGCCTGGGCTCCCGCCCACAGCCCCAGCTCAGGGCAAGCAGCCCCTGAGCCAAGACCTGCAGGAGGCGCAGAGCGCCCCCACCTGGAAGCCGAGTGAACAGCTGGTGGGGAGGCGAGCCTCCTCGAGGGAAGAAGAGGCAGCCCAGCCTCGTTTGGCTCAAGCCCTACTTGGCTGGAGCCGAGTGCGCCTCCAGGACGGCAGAGCTCCAGCTCTGCTCAGAGGCCCGTTCTTGCAGAGTTGCTGGCGCGAGGCTGCTCTGCCCTGGGCGAGCCTTGCCCAGACTTGCCTCGCTGCTAGGCTTCCTGCCCAGGAAGGAGCAGGCTGCGCGAGGCTGGGAGACGCCACTGGCGCCTTCCTGGCCTCAGCTCCGCTCCTGCCTTGCCTTTGCACCTAGGCCCCAGGCGTCCTTGGGGAGGGCTTAGGGGCCGGTGGCTTGCACACTGCCAAGGGCTCCAGCAGGAAGAGCTCTGTGCGAGGGAAGGGAACGGCCAGTGCAGGGCACCTCCAGAGGTTGCTTGGCCGCCCAGACTCAGCGCCGCACGGAGTGCACCAGGCTCCCAGGGCCCCTGGCTGGGGTCTGCAGCCCCGCACACACAGAGGCTGACTCCCTGGGCACCCAGCAGCTGCCTCACACACGTAGCTTCCCTAGCGCTCTCCTCCCCAGCAGAGACGTGTGCAGCTGGTTGGGGCCTGCCCCTGCGTGCCTGGGCTCCCGCCCACAGCTCCAGCTCAGGGCAAGCAGCCCCTGAGCCAAGACCTGCAGGAAGCGCAGAGCGCCCCCACCTGGAAGCCGAGTGACCAGCTGGCGGGGAGGCGAGCCTCCTCGAGGGAAGAAGAGGAAGCCCAGCCTCGTTTGGCTCAAGCCCTACTTGGCTGGAGCCGAGTGTGCCTCCAGGACGGCAGAGCTCCAGCTCTGCTCAGAGGCCCGTTCTGGCAGAGTTGCTGGCGCGAGGCTGCTCTGCCCTGGGCGAGCCTTGCCCAGACTTGCCTCGCTGCTAGGCTTCCCGCCCAGGAAGGAGCAGGCTGCGCGAGGCTGGGAGACGCCACTGGCGCCTTCCTGGCCTCAGCTCCGCTCCTGCCTTGCCTTTGCACCTAGGCCCCAGGCGTCCTTGGGGAGGGCTTAGGGGCCGGTGGCTTGCACACCGCCAAGGGCTCCAGCAGGAAGAGCTCTGTGCGAGGGAAGGGAAGGGCCAGTGCAGGGCTCCTCCAGTGGTTGCTTGGCCGCCCAGACTCAGCGCCGCACGGAGTGCACCAGGCTCCCAGGGCCCCTGGCTGGGGTCTGCAGCCCCGCACACCCGGAGGCTGACTCCCTGGGCGCCCAGCAGCTGCCTCACACACGTAGTTTCCCTAGCGCTCTCCTCCCCAGCAGAGACGTGTGCAGCTGGTTGGGGCCTGCCCCTGCGTGCCTGGGCTCCCGCCCACAGCCCCAGCTCAGGGCAAGCAGCCCCTGAGCCAAGACCTGCGGGAGGCGCACAGCGCCCCCACCTGGAAGCCGAGTGAACAGCTGGCGGGGAGGCGAGCCTCCTCGAGGGAAGAAGAGGCAGCCCAGCCTCGTTTGGCTCAAGCCCTACTTGGCTGGAGCAGAGTGCGCCTCCAGGACGGCAGAGCTCCAGCTCTGCTCAGAGGCCCGTTCTGGCAGAGTTGCTGGCGCGAGGCTGCTCTGCCCTGGGCGAGCCTTGCCCAGACTTGCCTCGCTGCTAGGCTTCCCGCCCAGGAAGGAGCAGGCTGCGCGAGGCTGGGAGACGCCACTGGCGCCTTCCTGGCCTCAGCTCCGCTCCTGCCTTGCCTTTACACCTAGGCCCCAGGCGTCCTTGGGGAGGGCTTAGGGGCCGGTGGCTTGCACACTGCCACGGGCTCCAGCAGGAAGAACTCTGTGCGAGGGAAGGGAAGGGCCAGTGCAGGGCTCCTCCAGAGGTTGCTTGGCCGCCCAGACTCAGCGCCGCACGGAGTGCACCAGGCTCCCAGGGCCCCTGGCTGGGGTCTGCAGCCCCGCACACCCGGAGGCTGACTCCCTGGGCGCCCAGCAGCTGCCTCACACACGTAGCTTCCCTAGCGCTCTCCTCCCCAGCAGAGACGTGTGCAGCTGGTTGGGGCCTGCCCCTGCGTGCCTGGGCTCCCGCCCACAGCCCCAGCTCAGGGCAAGCAGCCCCTGAGCCAAGACCTGCAGGAGGCGCAGAGCGCCCCCACCTGGAAGCCGAGTGAACAGCTGGCGGGGAGGCGAGCCTCCTTGAGGGAAGAAGAGGAAGCCCAGCCTCGTTTGGCTCAAGCCCTACTTGGCTGGAGCCGAGTGCGCCTCCAGGACGGCAGAGCTCCAGCTCTGCTCAGAGGCCCGTTCTGGCAGAGTTGCTGGCGCGAGGCTGCTCTGCCCTGGGCGAGCCTTGCCCAGACTTGCCTCGCTGCTAGGCTTCCTGCCCAGGAAGGAGCAGGCTGCGCGAGGCTGGGAGACGCCACTGGCGCCTTCCTGGCCTCAGCTCCGCTCCTGCCTTGCCTTTGCACCTAGGCCCCAGGCGTCCTTGGGGAGGGCTTAGGGGCCGGTGGCTTGCACACCGCCAAGGGCTCCAGCAGGAAGAGCTCTGTGCGAGGGAAGGGAAGGGCCAGTGCAGGGCTCCTCCAGCGGTTGCTTGGCCGCCCAGACTCAGCGCCGCACGGAGTGCACCAGGCTCCCAGGGCCCCTGGCTGGGGTCTGCAGCCCCGCACACCCGGAGGCTGACTCCCTGGGCGCCCAGCAGCTGCCTCACACACGTAGCTTCCCTAGCGCTCTCCTCCCCAGCAGAGACGTGTGCAGCTGGTTGGGGCCTGCCCCTGCGTGCCTGGGCTCCCGCCCACAGCCCCAGCTCAGGGCAAGCAGCCCCTGAGCCAAGACCTGCAGGAGGCGCAGAGCGCCCCCACCTGGAAGCCGAGTGAACAGCTGGCGGGGAGGCGAGCCTCCTCGAGGGAAGAAGAGGCAGCCCAGCCTCGTTTGGTTCAAGCCCTACTTGGCTGGAGCCGAGTGCGCCTCCAGGACGGCAGAGCTCCAGCTCTGCTCAGAGGCCCGAACTGGCAGAGTTGCTGGCGCGATGCTGCTCTGCCCTGGGCGAGCCTTGCCGAGACTTGCCACGCTGCTAGGCTTCCTGCCCAGGAAGGAGCAGGCTGCGCGAGGCTGGGAGACGCCACTGGCGCCTTCCTGGCCTCAGCTCCGCTCCTGCCTTGCCTTTGCACCTAGGCCCCAGGCGTCCTTGCGGAGGGCTTAGAGGCCGGTGGCTTGCACACTGCCAAGGGCTGCAGCAGGAAGAGCTCTGTGCGAGGGAAGGGAAGGGCCAGTGCAGGGCTCCTACAGAGGTTGCTTGGCCGCCCAGACTCAGCGCCGCACGGAGTGCACCAGGCTCCCAGGGCCCCTGGCTGGGGTCTGCAGCCCCGCACACCCGGAGGCTGACTCCCTGGGCGCCCAGCAGCTGCCTCACACACGTAGCTTCCCTAGCGCTCTCCTCCCCAGCAGAGACGTGTGCAGCTGGTTGGGGCCTGCCCCTGCGTGCCTGGGCTCCCGCCCACAGCCCCAGCTCAGGGCAAGCAGCCCCTGAGCCAAGACCTGCAGGAGGCGCAGAGCGCCCCCACCTGGAAGCCGAGTGAACAGCTGGTGGGGTGGCGAGCCTCCTCGAGGGAAGAAGAGGCAGCCCAGCCTCGTTTGGCTCAAGCCCTACTTGGCTGGAGCCGAGTGCGCCTCCAGGACGGCGGAGCTCCAGCTCTGCTCAGAGGCCCGTTCTTGCAGAGTTGCTGGCGCGAGGCTGCTCTGCCCTGGGCGAGCCTTGCCCAGACTTGCCTCGCTGCTAGGCTTCCTGCCCAGGAAGGAGCAGGCTGCGCGAGGCTGGGAGACGCCACTGGCGCCTTCCTGGCCTCAGCTCCGCTCCTGCCTTGCCTTTGCACCTAGGCCCCAGGCGTCCTTGGGGAGGGCTTAGGGGCCGGTGGCTTGCACACTGCCAAGGGCTCCAGCAGGAAGAGCTCTGTGCGAGGGAAGGGAAGGGCCAGTGCAGGGCTCCTACAGAGGTTGCTTGGCCGCCCAGACTCAGCGCCGCACGGAGTGCACCAGGCTCCCAGGGCCCCTGGCTGGGGTCTGCAGCCCCGCACACACGGAGGCTGACTCCCTGGGCACCCAGCAGCTGCCTCACACACGTAGCTTCCCTAGCGCTCTCCTCCCCAGCAGAGACGTGTGCAGCTGGTTGGGGCCTGCCCCTGCGTGCCTGGGCTCCCGCCCACAGCTCCAGCTCAGGGCAAGCAGCCCCTGAGCCAAGACCTGCAGGAAGCGCAGAGCGCCCCCACCTGGAAGCCGAGTGAACAGCTGGCGGGGAGGCGAGCCTCCTCGAGGGAAGAAGAGGAAGCCCAGCCTCGTTTGGCTCAAGCCCTACTTGGCTGGAGCCGAGTGTGCCTCCAGGACGGCAGAGCTCCAGCTCTGCTCAGAGGCCCGTTCTGGCAGAGTTGCTGGCGCGAGGCTGCTCTGCCCTGGGCGAGCCTTGCCCAGACTTGCCTCGCTGCTAGGCTTCCCGCCCAGGAAGGAGCAGGCTGCGCGAGGCTGGGAGACGCCACTGGCGCCTTCCTGGCCTCAGCTCCGCTCCTGCCTTGCCTTTGCACCTAGGCCCCAGGCGTCCTTGGGGAGGGCTTAGGGGCCGGTGGCTTGCACACCGCCAAGGGCTCCAGCAGGAAGAGCTCTGTGCGAGGGAAGGGAAGGGCCAGTGCAGGGCTCCTCCAGTGGTGGCTTGGCCGCCCAGACTCAGCGCCGCACGGAGTGCACCAGGCTCCCAGGGCCCCTGGCTGGGGTCTGCAGCCCCGCACACCCGGAGGCTGACTCCCTGGGCGCCCAGCAGCTGCCTCACACACGTAGCTTCCCTAGCGCTCTCCTCCCCAGCAGAGACGTGTGCAGCTGGTTGGGGCCTGCCCCTGCGTGCCTGGGCTCCCGCCCACAGCCCCAGCTCAGGGCAAGCAGCCCCTGAGCCAAGACCTGCAGGAGGCGCACAGCGCCCCCACCTGGAAGCCGAGTGAACAGCTGGCGGGGAGGCGAGCCTCCTCGAGGGAAGAAGAGGCAGCCCAGCCTCGTTTGGCTCAAGCCCTACTTGGCTGGAGCAGAGTGCGCCTCCAGGACGGCAGAGCTCCAGCTCTGCTCAGAGGCCCGTTCTGGCAGAGTTGCTGGCGCGAGGCTGCTCTGCCCTGGGCGAGCCTAGCCCAGACTTGCCTCGCTGCTAGGCTTCCCGCCCAGGAAGGAGCAGGCTGCGCGAGGCTGGGAGACGCCACTGGCGCCTTCCTGGCCTCAGCTCCGCTCCTGCCTTGCCTTTACACCTAGGCCCCAGGCGTCCTTGGGGAGGGCTTAGGGGCCGGTGGCTTGCACACTGCCAAGGGCTCCAGCAGGAAGAGCTCTGTGCGAGGGAAGGGAAGGGCCAGTGCAGGGCTCCTCCAGCGGTTGCTTGGCCGCCCAGACTCAGCGCCGCACGGAGTGCACCAGGCTCCCAGGGCCCCTGGCTGGGGTCTGCAGCCCCGCACACCCGGAGGCTGACTCCCTGGGCGCCCAGCAGCTGCCTCACACACGTAGCTTCCCTAGCGCTCTCCTCCCCAGCAGAGACGTGTGCAGCTGGTTGGGGCCTGCCCCTGCGTGCCTGGGCTCCCGCCCACAGCCCCAGCTCAGGGCAAGCAGCCCCTGAGCCAAGACCTGCAGGAGGCGCAGAGCGCCCCCACCTGGAAGCCGAGTGAACAGCTGGCGGGGAGGCGAGCCTCCTCGAGGGAAGAAGAGGCAGCCCAGCCTCGTTTGGCTCAAGCCCTACTTGGCTGGAGCCGAGTGCGCCTCCAGGACGGCAGAGCTCCAGCTCTGCTCAGAGGCCCGTTCTTGCAGAGTTGCTGGCGCGAGGCTGCTCTGCCCTGGGCGAGCCTTGCCCAGACTTGCCTCACTGCTAGGCTTCCTGCCCAGGAAGGAGCAGGCTGCGCGAGGCTGGGAGACGCCACTGGCGCCTTCCTGGCCTCAGCTCCGCTCCTGCCTTGCCTTTGCACCTAGGCCCCAGGCGTCCTTGGGGAGGGCTTAGGGGCCGGTGGCTTGCACACTGCCAAGGGCTCCAGCAGGAAGAGCTCTGTGCGAGGGAAGGGAAGGGCCAGTGCAGGGCTCCTCCAGAGGTTGCTTGGCCGCCCAGACTCAGCGCCGCACGGAGTGCACCAGGCTCCCAGGGCCCCTGGCTGGGGTCTGCAGCCCCGCACACACGGAGGCTAACTCCCTGGGCACCCAGCAGCTGCCTCACACACGTAGCTTCCCTAGCGCTCTCCTCCCCAGCAGAGACGTGTGCAGCTGGTTGGGGCCTGCCCCTGCGTGCCTGGGCTCCCGCCCACAGCCCCAGCTCAGGGCAAGCAGCCCCTGAGCCAAGACCTGCAGGAAGCGCAGAGCGCCCCCACCTGGAAGCCGAGTGAACAGCTGGCGGGGAGGCGAGCCTCCTCGAGGGAAGAAGAGGAAGCCCAGCCTCGTTTGGCTCAAGCCCTACTTGGCTGGAGCCGAGTGTGCCTCCAGGACGGCAGAGCTCCAGCTCTGCTCAGAGGCCCGTTCTGGCAGAGTTGCTGGCGCGAGGCTGCTCTGCCCTGGGCGAGCCTTGCCCAGACTTGCCTCGCTGCTAGGCTTCCCGCCCAGGAAGGAGCAGGCTGCGCGAGGCTGGGAGACGCCACTGGCGCCTTCCTGGCCTCAGCTCCGCTCCTGCCTTGCCTTTGCACCTAGGCCCCAGGCGTCCTTGGGGAGGGCTTAGGGGCCGGTGGCTTGCACACCGCCAAGGGCTCCAGCAGGAAGAGCTCTGTGCGAGGGAAGGGAAGGGCCAGTGCAGGGCTCCTCCAGTGGTGGCTTGGCCGCCCAGACTCAGCGCCGCACGGAGTGCACCAGGCTCCCAGGGCCCCTGGCTGGGGTCTGCAGCCCCGCACACCCGGAGGCTGACTCCCTGGGCGCCCAGCAGCTGCCTCACACACGTAGCTTCCCTAGCGCTCTCCTCCCCAGCAGAGACGTGTGCAGCTGGTTGGGGCCTGCCCCTGCGTGCCTGGGCTCCCGCCCACAGCCCCAGCTCAGGGCAAGCAGCCCCTGAGCCAAGACCTGCAGGAGGCGCAGAGCGCCCCCACCTGGAAGCCGAGTGAACAGCTGGCGGGGAGGCGAGCCTCCTCGAGGGAAGAAGAGGCAGCCCAGCCTCGTTTGGTTCAAGCCCTACTTGGCTGGAGCCGAGTGCGCCTCCAGGACGGCAGAGCTCCAGCTCTGCTCAGAGGCCCGAACTGGCAGAGTTGCTGGCGCGATGCTGCTCTGCCCTGGGCGAGCCTTGCCCAGACTTGCCTCGCTGCTAGGCTTCCTGCCCAGGAAGGAGCAGGCTGCGCGAGGCTGGGAGACGCCACTGGCGCCTTCCTGGCCTCAGCTCCGCTCCTGCCTTGCCTTTGCACCTAGGCCCCAGGCGTCCTTGGGGAGGGCTTTGAGGCCGGTGGCTTGCACACTGCCAAGGGCTGCAGCAGGAAGAGCTCTGTGCGAGGGAAGGGAAGGGCCAGTGCAGGGCTCCTACAGAGGTTGCTTGGCCGCCCAGACTCAGCGCCGCACGGAGTGCACCAGGCTCCCAGGGCCCCTGGCTGGGGTCTGCAGCCCCGCACACCCGGAGGCTGACTCCCTGGGCACCCAGCAGCTGCCTCACACACGTAGCTTCCCTAGCGCTCTCCTCCCCAGCAGAGACGTGTGCAGCTGGTTGGGGCCTGCCCCTGCGTGCCTGGGCTCCCGCCCACAGCCCCAGCTCAGGGCAAGCAGCCCCTGAGCCAAGACCTGCAGGAGGCGCAGAGCGCCCCCACCTGGAAGCCGAGTGAACAGCTGGCGGGGAGGCGAGCCTCCTCGAGAGAAGAAGAGGCAGCCCAGCCTCGTTTGGCTCAATCCCTACTTGGCTGGAGCCGAGTGCGCCTCCAGGACGGCAGAGCTCCAGCTCTGCTCAGAGGCCCGTTCTGGCAGAGTTGCTGGCGCGAGGCTGCTCTGCCCTGGGCGAGCCTTGCCCAGACTTGCCTCGCTGCTAGGCTTCCCGCCGTGGAAGGAGCAGGCTGCGCGAGGCTGGGAGACGCCACTGGCGCCTTCCTGGCCTCAGCTCCGCTCCTGCCTTGCCTTTACACCTAGGCCCCAGGCGTCCTTGGGGAGGGCTTAGGGGCCGGTGGCTTGCACACTGCCAAGGGCTCCAGCAGGAAGAGCTCTGTGCGAGGGAAGGGAAGGGCCAGTGCAGGGCTCCTCCAGCGGTTGCTTGGCCGCCCAGACTCAGCGCCGCACGGAGTGCACCAGGCTCCCAGGGCCCCTGGCTGGGGTCTGCAGCCCCGCACACCCGGAGGCTGACTCCCTGGGCGCCCAGAAGCTGCCTCACACACGTAGCTTCCCTAGCGCTCTCCTCCCCAGCAGAGACGTGTGCAGCTGGTTGGGGCCTGCCCCTGCGTGCCTGGGCTCCCGCCCACAGCCCCAGCTCAGGGCAAGCAGCCCCTGAGCCAAGACCTGCAGGAGGCGCAGAGCGCCCCCACCTGGAAGCCGAGTGAACAGCTGGCGGGGAGGCGAGCCTCCTCGAGGGAAGAAGAGGCAGCCCAGCCTCGTTTGGCTCAAGCCCTACTTGGCTGGAGCCGAGTGCGCCTCCAGGACGGCAGAGCTCCAGCTCTGCTCAGAGGCCCGTTCTTGCAGAGTTGCTGGCGCGAGGCTGCTCTGCCCTGGGCGAGCCTTGCCCAGACTTGCCTCGCTGCTAGGCTTCCTGCCCAGGAAGGAGCAGGCTGCGCGAGGCTGGGAGACGCCACTGGCGCCTTCCTGGCCTCAGCTCCGCTCCTGCCTTGCCTTTGCACCTAGGCCCCAGGCGTCCTTGGGGAGGGCTTAGGGGCCGGTGGCTTGCACACTGCCAAGGGCTCCAGCAGGAAGAGCTCTGTGCGAGGGAAGGGAAGGGCCAGTGCAGGGCTCCTCCAGCGGTTGCTTGGCCGCCCAGACTCAGCGCCGCACGGAGTGCACCAGGCTCCCAGGGCCCCTGGCTGGGGTCTGCAGCCCCGCACACACGGAGGCTAACTCCCTGGGCGCCCAGCAGCTGCCTCACACACGTAGCTTCCCTAGCGCTCTCCTCCCCAGCAGAGACGTGTGCAGCTGGTTGGGGCCTGCCCCTGCGTGCCTGGGCTCCCGCCCACAGCCCCAGCTCAGGGCAAGCAGCCCCTGAGCCAAGACCTGAAGGAGGCGCAGAGCGCCCCCACCTGGAAGCCGAGTGAACAGCTGGCGGGGAGGCGAGCCTCCTTGAGGGAAGAAGAGGAAGCCCAGCCTCGTTTGGCTCAAGCCCTACTTGGCTGGAGCCGAGTGCGCCTCCAGGACGGCAGAGCTCCAGCTCTGCTCAGAGGCCCGTTCTGGCAGAGTTGCTGGCGCGAGGCTGCTCTGCCCTGGGCGAGCCTTGCCCAGACTTGCCTCGCTGCTAGGCTTCCCGCCCAGGAAGGAGCAGGCTGCGCGAGGCTGGGAGACGCCACTGGCGCCTTCCTGGCCTCAGCTCCGCTCCTGCCTTGCCTTTGCACCTAGGCCCCAGGCGTCCTTGGGGAGGGCTTAGGGGCCGGTGGCTTGCACACCGCCAAGGGCTCCAGCAGGAAGAGCTCTGTGCGAGGGAAGGGAAGGGCCAGTGCAGGGCTCCTCCAGCGGTTGCTTGGCCGCCCAGACTCAGCGCCGCACGGAGTGCACCAGGCTCCCAGGGCCCCTGGCTGGGGTCTGCAGCCCCGCACACCCGGAGGCTGACTCCCTGGGCGCCCAGCAGCTGCCTCACACACGTAGCTTCCCTAGCGCTCTCCTCCCCAGCAGAGACGTGTGCAGCTGGTTGGGGCCTGCCCCTGCGTGCCTGGGCTCCCGCCCACAGCCCCAGCTCAGGGCAAGCAGCCCCTGAGCCAAGACCTGCAGGAGGCGCAGAGCGCCCCCACCTGGAAGTCGAGTGAACAGCTGGCGGGGAGGCGAGCCTCCTCGAGGGAAGAAGAGGCAGCCCAGCCTCGTTTGGTTCAAGCCCTACTTGGCTGGAGCCGAGTGCGCCTCCAGGACGGCAGAGCTCCAGCTCTGCTCAGAGGCCCGAACTGGCAGAGTTGCTGGCGCGATGCTGCTCTGCCCTGGGCGAGCCTTGCCGAGACTTGCCACGCTGCTAGGCTTCCTGCCCAGGAAGGAGCAGGCTGCGCGAGGCTGGGAGACGCCACTGGCGCCTTCCTGGCCTCAGCTCCGCTCCTGCCTTGCCTTTGCACCTAGGCCCCAGGCGTCCTTGGGGAGGGCTTAGGGGCCGGTGGCTTGCACACTGCCAAGGGCTGCAGCAGGAAGAGCTCTGTGCGAGGGAAGGGAAGGGCCAGTGCAGGGCTCCTACAGAGGTTGCTTGGCCGCCCAGACTCAGCGCCGCACGGAGTGCACCAGGCTCCCAGGGCCCCTGGCTGGGGTCTGCAGCCCCGCACACCCGGAGGCTGACTCCCTGGGCGCCCAGCAGCTGCCTCACACACGTAGCTTCCCTAGCGCTCTCCTCCCCAGCAGAGACGTGTGCAGCTGGTTGGGGCCTGCCCCTGCGTGCCTGGGCTCCCGCCCACAGCCCCAGCTCAGGGCAAGCAGCCCCTGAGCCAAGACCTGCAGGAGGCGCAGAGCGCCCCCACCTGGAAGCCGAGTGAACAGCTGGCGGGGAGGCGAGCCTCCTTGAGGGAAGAAGAGGAAGCCCAGCCTCGTTTGGCTCAAGCCCTACTTGGCTGGAGCCGAGTGCGCCTCCAGGACAGCAGAGCTCCAGCTCTGCTCAGAGGCCCGTTCTGGCAGAGTTGCTGGCGCGAGGCTGCTCTGCCCTGGGCGAGCCTTGCCCAGACTTGCCTCGCTGCTAGGCTTCCCGCCCAGGAAGGAGCAGGCTGCGCGAGGCTGGGAGACGCCACTGGCGCCTTCCTGGCCTCAGCTCCGCTCCTGCCTTGCCTTTGCACCTAGGCCCCAGGCGTCCTTGGGGAGGGCTTAGGGGCCGGTGGCTTGCACACCGCCAAGGGCTCCAGCAGGAAGAGCTCTGTGCGAGGGAAGGGAAGGGCCAGTGCAGGGCTCCTCCAGCGGTTGCTTGGCCGCCCAGACTCAGCGCCGCACGGAGTGCACCAGGCTCCCAGGGCCCCTGGCTGGGGTCTGCAGCCCCGCACACCCGGAGGCTGACTCCCTGGGCGCCCAGCAGCTGCCTCACACACGTAGCTTCCCTAGCGCTCTCCTCCCCAGCAGAGACGTGTGCAGCTGGTTGGGGCCTGCCCCTGCGTGCCTGGGCTCCCGCCCACAGCCCCAGCTCAGGGCAAGCAGCCCCTGAGCCAAGACCTGCAGGAGGCGCAGAGCGCCCCCACCTGGAAGCCGAGTGAACAGCTGGCGGGGAGGCGAGCCTCCTCGAGGGAAGAAGAGGCAGCCCCGCCTCGTTTGGTTCAAGCCCTACTTGGCTGGAGCCGAGTGCGCCTCCAGGACGGCAGAGCTCCAGCTCTGCTCAGAGGCCCGAACTGGCAGAGTTGCTGGCGCGATGCTGCTCTGCCCTGGGCGAGCCTTGCCGAGACTTGCCTCGCTGCTAGGCTTCCTGCCCAGGAAGGAGCAGGCTGCGCGAGGCTGGGAGACGCCACTGGCGCCTTCCTGGCCTCAGCTCCGCTCCTGCCTTGCCTTTGCACCTAGGCCCCAGGCGTCCTTGGGGAGGGCTTTGAGGCCGGTGGCTTGCACACTGCCAAGGGCTGCAGCAGGAAGAGCTCTGTGCGAGGGAAGGGAAGGGCCAGTGCAGGGCTCCTACAGAGGTTGCTTGGCCGCCCAGACTCAGCGCCGCACGGAGTGCACCAGGCTCCCAGGGCCCCTGGCTGGGGTCTGCAGCCCCGCACACCCGGAGGCTGAATCCCTGGGCACCCAGCAGCTGCCTCACACACGTAGCTTCCCTAGCGCTCTCCTCCCCAGCAGAGACGTGTGCAGCTGGTTGGGGCCTGCCCCTGCGTGCCTGGGCTCCCGCCCACAGCCCCAGCTCAGGGCAAGCAGCCCCTGAGCCAAGACCTGCAGGAGGCGCAGAGCGCCCCCACCTGGAAGCCGAGTGAACAGCTGGCGGGGAGGCGAGCCTCCTCGAGGGAAGAAGAGGCAGCCCAGCCTCGTTTGGCTCAAGCCCTACTTGGCTGGAGCCGAGTGCGCCTCCAGGACGGCAGAGCTCCAGCTCTGCTCAGAGGCCCGTTCTTGCAGAGTTGCTGGCGCGAGGCTGCTCTGCCCTGGGCGAGCCTTGCCCAGACTTGCCTCGCTGCTAGGCTTCCTGCCCAGGAAGGAGCAGGCTGCGCGAGGCTGGGAGACGCCACTGGCGCCTTCCTGGCCTCAGCTCCGCTCCTGCCTTGCCTTTGCACCTAGGCCCCAGGCGTCCTTGGGGAGGGCTTAGGGGCCGGTGGCTTGCACACTGCCAAGGGCTCCAGCAGGAAGAGCTCTGTGCGAGGGAAGGGAAGGGCCAGTGCAGGGCTCCTCCAGCGGTTGCTTGGCCGCCCAGACTCAGCGCCGCACGGAGTGCACCAGGCTCCCAGGGCCCCTGGCTGGGGTCTGCAGCCCCGCACACACGGAGGCTAACTCCCTGGGCGCCCAGCAGCTGCCTCACACACGTAGCTTCCCTAGCGCTCTCCTCCCCAGCAGAGACGTGTGCAGCTGGTTGGGGCCTGCCCCTGCGTGCCTGGGCTCCCGCCCACAGCCCCAGCTCAGGGCAAGCAGCCCCTGAGCCAAGACCTGAAGGAGGCGCAGAGCGCCCCCACCTGGAAGCCGAGTGAACAGCTGGCGGGGAGGCGAGCCTCCTTGAGGGAAGAAGAGGAAGCCCAGCCTCGTTTGGCTCAAGCCCTACTTGGCTGGAGCCGAGTGCGCCTCCAGGACGGCAGAGCTCCAGCTCTGCTCAGAGGCCCGTTCTGGCAGAGTTGCTGGCGCGAGGCTGCTCTGCCCTGGGCGAGCCTTGCCCAGACTTGCCTCGCTGCTAGGCTTCCCGCCCAGGAAGGAGCAGGCTGCGCGAGGCTGGGAGACGCCACTGGCGCCTTCCTGGCCTCAGCTCCGCTCCTGCCTTGCCTTTGCACCTAGGCCCCAGGCGTCCTTGGGGAGGGCTTAGGGGCCGGTGGCTTGCACACCGCCAAGGGCTCCAGCAGGAAGAGCTCTGTGCGAGGGAAGGGAAGGGCCAGTGCAGGGCTCCTCCAGCGGTTGCTTGGCCGCCCAGACTCAGCGCCGCACGGAGTGCACCAGGCTCCCAGGGCCCCTGGCTGGGGTCTGCAGCCCCGCACACCCGGAGGCTGACTCCCTGGGCGCCCAGCAGCTGCCTCACACACGTAGCTTCCCTAGCGCTCTCCTCCCCAGCAGAGACGTGTGCAGCTGGTTGGGGCCTGCCCCTGCGTGCCTGGGCTCCCGCCCACAGCCCCAGCTCAGGGCAAGCAGCCCCTGAGCCAAGACCTGCAGGAGGCGCAGAGCGCCCCCACCTGGAAGTCGAGTGAACAGCTGGCGGGGAGGCGAGCCTCCTCGAGGGAAGAAGAGGCAGCCCAGCCTCGTTTGGTTCAAGCCCTACTTGGCTGGAGCCGAGTGCGCCTCCAGGACGGCAGAGCTCCAGCTCTGCTCAGAGGCCCGAACTGGCAGAGTTGCTGGCGCGATGCTGCTCTGCCCTGGGCGAGCCTTGCCGAGACTTGCCACGCTGCTAGGCTTCCTGCCCAGGAAGGAGCAGGCTGCGCGAGGCTGGGAGACGCCACTGGCGCCTTCCTGGCCTCAGCTCCGCTCCTGCCTTGCCTTTGCACCTAGGCCCCAGGCGTCCTTGGGGAGGGCTTAGGGGCCGGTGGCTTGCACACTGCCAAGGGCTGCAGCAGGAAGAGCTCTGTGCGAGGGAAGGGAAGGGCCAGTGCAGGGCTCCTACAGAGGTTGCTTGGCCGCCCAGACTCAGCGCCGCACGGAGTGCACCAGGCTCCCAGGGCCCCTGGCTGGGGTCTGCAGCCCCGCACACCCGGAGGCTGACTCCCTGGGCGCCCAGCAGCTGCCTCACACACGTAGCTTCCCTAGCGCTCTCCTCCCCAGCAGAGACGTGTGCAGCTGGTTGGGGCCTGCCCCTGCGTGCCTGGGCTCCCGCCCACAGCCCCAGCTCAGGGCAAGCAGCCCCTGAGCCAAGACCTGCAGGAGGCGCAGAGCGCCCCCACCTGGAAGCCGAGTGAACAGCTGGCGGGGAGGCGAGCCTCCTCGAGAGAAGAAGAGGCAGCCCAGCCTCGTTTGGCTCAATCCCTACTTGGCTGTAGCCGAGTGCGCCTCCAGGACGGCAGAGCTCCAGCTCTGCTCAGAGGCCCGTTCTGGCAGAGTTGCTGGCGCGAGGCTGCTCTGCCCTGGGCGAGCCTTGCCCAGACTTGCCTCGCTGCTAGGCTTCCCGCCGTGGAAGGAGCAGGCTGCGCGAGGCTGGGAGACGCCACTGGCGCCTTCCTGGCCTCAGCTCCGCTCCTGCCTTGCCTTTACACCTAGGCCCCAGGCGTCCTTGGGGAGGGCTTAGGGGCCGGTGGCTTGCACACTGCCAAGGGCTCCAGCAGGAAGAGCTCTGTGCGAGGGAAGGGAAGGGCCAGTGCAGGGCTCCTCCAGCGGTTGCTTGGCCGCCCAGACTCAGCGCCGCACGGAGTGCACCAGGCTCCCAGGGCCCCTGGCTGGGGTCTGCAGCCCCGCACACCCGGAGGCTGACTCCCTGGGCGCCCAGCAGCTGCCTCACACACGTAGCTTCCCTAGCGCTCTCCTCCCCAGCAGAGACGTGTGCAGCTGGTTGGGGCCTGCCCCTGCGTGCCTGGGCTCCCGCCCACAGCCCCAGCTCAGGGCAAGCAGCCCCTGAGCCAAGACCTGCAGGAGGCGCAGAGCGCCCCCACCTGGAAGCCGAGTGAACAGCTGGCGGGGAGGCGAGCCTCCTCGAGAGAAGAAGAGGCAGCCCAGCCTCGTTTGGCTCAATTCCTACTTGGCTGGAGCCGAGTGCGCCTCCAGGACGGCAGAGCTCCAGCTCTGCTCAGAGGCCCGTTCTGGCAGAGTTGCTGGCGCGAGGCTGCTCTGCCCTGGGCGAGCCTTGCCCAGACTTGCCTCGCTGCTAGGCTTCCCGCCGTGGAAGGAGCAGGCTGCGCGAGGCTGGGAGACGCCACTGGCGCCTTCCTGGCCTCAGCTCCGCTCCTGCCTTGCCTTTACACCTAGGCCCCAGGCGTCCTTGGGGAGGGCTTAGGGGCCGGTGGCTTGCACACTGCCAAGGGCTCCAGCAGGAAGAGCTCTGTGCGAGGGAAGGGAAGGGCCAGTGCAGGGCTCCTCCAGCGGTTGCTTGGCCGCCCAGACTCAGCGCCGCACGGAGTGCACCAGGCTCCCAGGGCCCCTGGCTGGGGTCTGCAGCCCCGCACACCCGGAGGCTGACTCCCTGGGCACCCAGCAGCTGCCTCACACACGTAGCTTCCCTAGCGCTCTCCTCCCCAGCAGAGACGTGTGCAGCTGGTTGGGGCCTGCCCCTGCGTGCCTGGGCTCCCGCCCACAGCCCCAGCTCAGGGCAAGCAGCCCCTGAGCCAAGACCTGCAGGAGGCGCAGAGCGCCCCCACCTGGAAGCCGAGTGAACAGCTGGCGGGGAGGCGAGCCTCCTCGAGGGAAGAAGAGGCAGCACAGCCTCGTTTGGCTCAAGCCCTACTTGGCTGGAGCCGAGTGCGCCTCCAGGACGGCAGAGCTCCAGCTCTGCTCAGAGGCCCGTTCTGGCAGAGTTGCTGGCGCGATGCTGCTCTGCCCTGGGCGAGCCTTGCCCAGACTTGCCTCGCTGCTAGGCTTCCTGCCCAGGAAGGAGCAGGCTGCGCGAGGCTGGGAGACGCCACTGGCGCCTTCCTGGCCTCAGCTCCGCTCCTGCCTTGCCTTTGCACCTAGGCCCCAGGCGTCCTTGGGGAGGGCTTAGGGGCCGGTGGCTTGCACACTGCCAAGGGCTCCAGCAGGAAGAGCTCTGTGCGAGGGAAGGGAAGGGCCAGTGCAGGGCTCCTCCAGAGGTTGCTTGGCCGCCCAGACTCAGCGCCGCACGGAGTGCACCAGGCTCCCAGGGCCCCTGGCTGGGGTCTGCAGCCCCGCACACACGGAGGCTAACTCCCTGGGCGCCCAGCAGCTGCCTCACACACGTAGCTTCCCTAGCGCTCTCCTCCCCAGCAGAGACGTGTGCAGCTGGTTGGGGCCTGCCCCTGCGTGCCTGGGCTCCCGCCCACAGCCCCAGCTCAGGGCAAGCAGCCCCTGAGCCAAGACCTGCAGGAGGCGCAGAGCGCCCCCACCTGGAAGCCGAGTGAACAGCTGGCGGGGAGGCGAGCCTCCTTGAGGGAAGAAGAGGAAGCCCAGCCTCGTTTGGCTCAAGCCCTACTTGGCTGGAGCCGAGTGCGCCTCCAGGACGGCAGAGCTCCAGCTCTGCTCAGAGGCCCGTTCTGGCAGAGTTGCTGGCGCGAGGCTGCTCTGCCCTGGGCGAGCCTTGCCCAGACTTGCCTCGCTGCTAGGCTTCCCGCCCAGGAAGGAGCAGGCTGCGCGAGGCTGGGAGACGCCACTGGCGCCTTCCTGGCCTCAGCTCCGCTCCTGCCTTGCCTTTGCACCTAGGCCCCAGGCGTCCTTGGGGAGGGCTTAGGGGCCGGTGGCTTGCACACCGCCAAGGGCTCCAGCAGGAAGAGCTCTGTGCGAGGGAAGGGAAGGGCCAGTGCAGGGCTCCTCCAGCGGTTGCTTGGCCGCCCAGACTCAGCGCCGCACGGAGTGCACCAGGCTCCCAGGGCCCCTGGCTGGGGTCTGCAGCCCCGCACACCCGGAGGCTGACTCCCTGGGCGCCCAGCAGCTGCCTCACACACGTAGCTTCCCTAGCGCTCTCCTCCCCAGCAGAGACGTGTGCAGCTGGTTGGGGCCTGCCCCTGCGTGCCTGGGCTCCCGCCCACAGCCCCAGCTCAGGGCAAGCAGCCCCTGAGCCAAGACCTGCAGGAGGCGCAGAGCGCCCCCACCTGGAAGTCGAGTGAACAGCTGGCGGGGAGGCGAGCCTCCTCGAGGGAAGAAGAGGCAGCCCAGCCTCGTTTGGTTCAAGCCCTACTTGGCTGGAGCCGAGTGCGCCTCCAGGACGGCAGAGCTCCAGCTCTGCTCAGAGGCCCGAACTGGCAGAGTTGCTGGCGCGATGCTGCTCTGCCCTGGGCGAGCCTTGCCGAGACTTGCCACGCTGCTAGGCTTCCTGCCGAGGAAGGAGCAGGCTGCGCGAGGCTGGGAGACGCCACTGGCGCCTTCCTGGCCTCAGCTCCGCTCCTGCCTTGCCTTTGCACCTAGGCCCCAGGCGTCCTTGGGGAGGGCTTAGGGGCCGGTGGCTTGCACACTGCCAAGGGCTGCAGCAGGAAGAGCTCTGTGCGAGGGAAGGGAAGGGCCAGTGCAGGGCTCCTACAGAGGTTGCTTGGCCGCCCAGACTCAGCGCCGCACGGAGTGCACCAGGCTCCCAGGGCCCCTGGCTGGGGTCTGCAGCCCCGCACACCCGGAGGCTGACTCCCTGGGCGCCCAGCAGCTGCCTCACACACGTAGCTTCCCTAGCGCTCTCCTCCCCAGCAGAGACGTGTGCAGCTGGTTGGGGCCTGCCCCTGCGTGCCTGGGCTCCCGCCCACAGCCCCAGCTCAGGGCAAGCAGCCCCTGAGCCAAGACCTGCAGGAGGCGCAGAGCGCCCCCACCTGGAAGCCGAGTGAACAGCTGGCGGGGAGGCGAGCCTCCTTGAGGGAAGAAGAGGAAGCCCAGCCTCGTTTGGCTCAAGCCCTACTTGGCTGGAGCCGAGTGCGCCTCCAGGACGGCAGAGCTCCAGCTCTGCTCAGAGGCCCGTTCTGGCAGAGTTGCTGGCGCGAGGCTGCTCTGCCCTGGGCGAGCCTTGCCCAGACTTGCCTCGCTGCTAGGCTTCCCGCCCAGGAAGGAGCAGGCTGCGCGAGGCTGGGAGACGCCACTGGCGCCTTCCTGGCCTCAGCTCCGCTCCTGCCTTGCCTTTGCACCTAGGCCCCAGGCGTCCTTGGGGAGGGCTTAGGGGCCGGTGGCTTGCACACCGCCAAGGGCTCCAGCAGGAAGAGCTCTGTGCGAGGGAAGGGAAGGGCCAGTGCAGGGCTCCTCCAGCGGTTGCTTGGCCGCCCAGACTCAGCGCCGCACGGAGTGCACCAGGCTCCCAGGGCCCCTGGCTGGGGTCTGCAGCCCCGCACACCCGGAGGCTGACTCCCTGGGCACCCAGCAGCTGCCTCACACACGTAGCTTCCCTAGCGCTCTCCTCCCCAGCAGAGACGTGTGCAGCTGGTTGGGGCCTGCCCCTGCGTGCCTGGGCTCCCGCCCACAGCCCCAGCTCAGGGCAAGCAGCCCCTGAGCCAAGACCTGCAGGAGGCGCAGAGCGCCCCCACCTGGAAGCCGAGTGAACAGCTGGCGGGGAGGCGAGCCTCCTCGAGAGAAGAAGAGGCAGCCCAGCCTCGTTTGGCTCAAGCCCTACTTGGCTGGAGCAGAGTGCGCCTCCAGGACGGCAGAGCTCCAGCTCTGCTCAGAGGCCCGTTCTGGCAGAGTTGCTGGCGCGAGGCTGCTCTGCCCTGGGCGAGCCTTGCCCAGACTTGCCTCGCTGCTAGGCTTCCCGCCCAGGAAGGAGCAGGCTGCGCGAGGCTGGGAGACGCCACTGGCGCCTTCCTGGCCTCAGCTCCGCTCCTGCCTTGCCTTTACACCTAGGCCCCAGGCGTCCTTGGGGAGGGCTTAGGGGCCGGTGGCTTGCACACTGCCAAGGGCTCCAGCAGGAAGAGCTCTGTGCGAGGGAAGGGAAGGGCCAGTGCAGGGCTCCTCCAGCGGTTGCTTGGCCGCCCAGACTCAGCGCCGCACGGAGTGCACCAGGCTCCCAGGGCCCCTGGCTGGGGTCTGCAGCCCCGCACACCCGGAGGCTGACTCCCTGGGTGCCCAGCAGCTGCCTCACACACGTAGCTTCCCTAGCGCTCTCCTCCCCAGCAGAGACGTGTGCAGCTGGTTGGGGCCTGCCCCTGCGTGCCTGGGCTCCCGCCCACAGCCCCAGCTCAGGGCAAGCAGCCCCTGAGCCAAGACCTGCAGGAGGCGCACAGCGCCCCCACCTGGAAGCCGAGTGAACAGCTGGCGGGGAGGCGAGCCTCCTCGAGGGAAGAAGAGGCAGCCCAGCCTCGTTTGGCTCAAGCCCTACTTGGCTGGAGCCGAGTGCGCCTCCAGGACGGCAGAGCTCCAGCTCTGCTCAGAGGCCCGTTCTGGCAGAGTTGCTGGCGCGAGGCTGCTCTGCCCTGGGCGAGCCTTGCCCAGACTTGCCTCGCTGCTAGGCTTCCCGCCCAGGAAGGAGCAGGCTGCGCGAGGCTGGGAGACGCCACTGGCGCCTTCCTGGCCTCAGCTCCGCTCCTGCCTTGCCTTTACACCTAGGCCCCAGGCGTCCTTGGGGAGGGCTTAGGGGCCGGTGGCTTGCACACTGCCAAGGGCTCCAGCAGGAAGAGCTCTGTGCGAGGGAAGGGAAGGGCCAGTGCAGGGCTCCTCCAGCGGTTGCTTGGCCGCCCAGACTCAGCGCCGCACGGAGTGCACCAGGCTCCCAGGGCCCCTGGCTGGGGTCTGCAGCCCCGCACACCCGGAGGCTGACTCCCTGGGCGCCCAGCAGCTGCCTCACACACGTAGCTTCCCTAGCGCTCTCCTCCCCAGCAGAGACGTGTGCAGCTGGTTGGGGCCTGCCCTTGCGTGCCTGGGCTCCCGCCCACAGCCCCAGGTCACGGCAAGCAGCCCCTGAGCCAAGACCTGCAGGAGGCGCAGAGCGCCCCCACCTGGAAGCCGAGTGAACAGCTGGCTGGGAGGCGAGCCTCCTCGAGGGAAGAAGAGGCAGCCCAGCCTCGTTTGGCTCAAGCCCTACTTGGCTGGAGCCGAGTGCGCCTCCAGGACGGCAGAGCTCCAGCTCTGCTCAGAGGCCCGTTCTTGCAGAGTTGCTGGCGCGAGGCTGCTCTGCCCTGGGCGAGCCTTGCCCAGACTTGCCTCACTGCTAGGCTTCCTGCCCAGGAAGGAGCAGGCTGCGCGAGGCTGGGAGACGCCACTGGCGCCTTCCTGGCCTCAGCTCCGCTCCTGCCTTGCCTTTGCACCTAGGCCCCAGGCGTCCTTGGGGAGGGCTTAGGGGCCGGTGGCTTGCACACTGCCAAGGGCTCCAGCAGGAAGAGCTCTGTGCGAGGGAAGGGAAGGGCCAGTGCAGGGCTCCTCCAGAGGTTGCTTGGCCGCCCAGACTCAGCGCCGCACGGAGTGCACCAGGCTCCCAGGGCCCCTGGCTGGGGTCTGCAGCCCCGCACACACGGAGGCTAACTCCCTGGGCACCCAGCAGCTGCCTCACACACGTAGCTTCCCTAGCGCTCTCCTCCCCAGCAGAGACGTGTGCAGCTGGTTGGGGCCTGCCCCTGCGTGCCTGGGCTCCCGCCCACAGCCCCAGCTCAGGGCAAGCAGCCCCTGAGCCAAGACCTGCAGGAAGCGCAGAGCGCCCCCACCTGGAAGCCGAGTGAACAGCTGGCGGGGAGGCGAGCCTCCTCGAGGGAAGAAGAGGAAGCCCAGCCTCGTTTGGCTCAAGCCCTACTTGGCTGGAGCCGAGTGTGCCTCCAGGACGGCAGAGCTCCAGCTCTGCTCAGAGGCCCGTTCTGGCAGAGTTGCTGGCGCGAGGCTGCTCTGCCCTGGGCGAGCCTTGCCCAGACTTGCCTCGCTGCTAGGCTTCCCGCCCAGGAAGGAGCAGGCTGCGCGAGGCTGGGAGACGCCACTGGCGCCTTCCTGGCCTCAGCTCCGCTCCTGCCTTGCCTTTGCACCTAGGCCCCAGGCGTCCTTGGGGAGGGCTTAGGGGCCGGTGGCTTGCACACCGCCAAGGGCTCCAGCAGGAAGAGCTCTGTGCGAGGGAAGGGAAGGGCCAGTGCAGGGCTCCTCCAGTGATGGCTTGGCCGCCCAGACTCAGCGCCGCACGGAGTGCACCAGGCTCCCAGGGCCCCTGGCTGGGGTCTGCAGCCCCGCACACCCGGAGGCTGACTCCCTGGGCGCCCAGCAGCTGCCTCACACACGTAGCTTCCCTAGCGCTCTCCTCCCCAGCAGAGACGTGTGCAGCTGGTTGGGGCCTGCCCCTGCGTGCCTGGGCTCCCGCCCACAGCCCCAGCTCAGGGCAAGCAGCCCCTGAGCCAAGACCTGCAGGAGGCGCAGAGCGCCCCCACCTGGAAGCCGAGTGAACAGCTGGCGGGGAGGCGAGCCTCCTCGAGGGAAGAAGAGGCAGCCCAGCCTCGTTTGGTTCAAGCCCTACTTGGCTGGAGCCGAGTGCGCCTCCAGGACGGCAGAGCTCCAGCTCTGCTCAGAGGCCCGAACTGGCAGAGTTGCTGGCGCGATGCTGCTCTGCCCTGGGCGAGCCTTGCCCAGACTTGCCTCGCTGCTAGGCTTCCTGCCCAGGAAGGAGCAGGCTGCGCGAGGCTGGGAGACGCCACTGGCGCCTTCCTGGCCTCAGCTCCGCTCCTGCCTTGCCTTTGCACCTAGGCCCCAGGCGTCCTTGGGGAGGGCTTTGAGGCCGGTGGCTTGCACACTGCCAAGGGCTGCAGCAGGAAGAGCTCTGTGCGAGGGAAGGGAAGGGCCAGTGCAGGGCTCCTACAGAGGTTGCTTGGCCGCCCAGACTCAGCGCCGCACGGAGTGCACCAGGCTCCCAGGGCCCCTGGCTGGGGTCTGCAGCCCCGCACACCCGGAGGCTGACTCCCTGGGCACCCAGCAGCTGCCTCACACACGTAGCTTCCCTAGCGCTCTCCTCCCCAGCAGAGACGTGTGCAGCTGGTTGGGGCCTGCCCCTGCGTGCCTGGGCTCCCGCCCACAGCCCCAGCTCAGGGCAAGCAGCCCCTGAGCCAAGACCTGCAGGAGGCGCAGAGCGCCCCCACCTGGAAGCCGAGTGAACAGCTGGCGGGGAGGCGAGCCTCCTCGAGAGAAGAAGAGGCAGCCCAGCCTCGTTTGGCTCAATCCCTACTTGGCTGGAGCCGAGTGCGCCTCCAGGACGGCAGAGCTCCAGCTCTGCTCAGAGGCCCGTTCTGGCAGAGTTGCTGGCGCGAGGCTGCTCTGCCCTGGGCGAGCCTTGCCCAGACTTGCCTCGCTGCTAGGCTTCCCGCCGTGGAAGGAGCAGGCTGCGCGAGGCTGGGAGACGCCACTGGCGCCTTCCTGGCCTCAGCTCCGCTCCTGCCTTGCCTTTACACCTAGGCCCCAGGCGTCCTTGGGGAGGGCTTAGGGGCCGGTGGCTTGCACACTGCCAAGGGCTCCAGCAGGAAGAGCTCTGTGCGAGGGAAGGGAAGGGCCAGTGCAGGGCTCCTCCAGCGGTTGCTTGGCCGCCCAGACTCAGCGCCGCACGGAGTGCACCAGGCTCCCAGGGCCCCTGGCTGGGGTCTGCAGCCCCGCACACCCGGAGGCTGACTCCCTGGGCGCCCAGAAGCTGCCTCACACACGTAGCTTCCCTAGCGCTCTCCTCCCCAGCAGAGACGTGTGCAGCTGGTTGGGGCCTGCCCCTGCGTGCCTGGGCTCCCGCCCACAGCCCCAGCTCAGGGCAAGCAGCCCCTGAGCCAAGACCTGCAGGAGGCGCAGAGCGCCCCCACCTGGAAGCCGAGTGAACAGCTGGCGGGGAGGCGAGCCTCCTCGAGGGAAGAAGAGGCAGCCCAGCCTCGTTTGGCTCAAGCCCTACTTGGCTGGAGCCGAGTGCGCCTCCAGGACGGCAGAGCTCCAGCTCTGCTCAGAGGCCCGTTCTTGCAGAGTTGCTGGCGCGAGGCTGCTCTGCCCTGGGCGAGCCTTGCCCAGACTTGCCTCGCTGCTAGGCTTCCTGCCCAGGAAGGAGCAGGCTGCGCGAGGCTGGGAGACGCCACTGGCGCCTTCCTGGCCTCAGCTCCGCTCCTGCCTTGCCTTTGCACCTAGGCCCCAGGCGTCCTTGGGGAGGGCTTAGGGGCCGGTGGCTTGCACACTGCCAAGGGCTCCAGCAGGAAGAGCTCTGTGCGAGGGAAGGGAAGGGCCAGTGCAGGGCTCCTCCAGCGGTTGCTTGGCCGCCCAGACTCAGCGCCGCACGGAGTGCACCAGGCTCCCAGGGCCCCTGGCTGGGGTCTGCAGCCCCGCACACACGGAGGCTAACTCCCTGGGCGCCCAGCAGCTGCCTCACACACGTAGCTTCCCTAGCGCTCTCCTCCCCAGCAGAGACGTGTGCAGCTGGTTGGGGCCTGCCCCTGCGTGCCTGGGCTCCCGCCCACAGCCCCAGCTCAGGGCAAGCAGCCCCTGAGCCAAGACCTGAAGGAGGCGCAGAGCGCCCCCACCTGGAAGCCGAGTGAACAGCTGGCGGGGAGGCGAGCCTCCTTGAGGGAAGAAGAGGAAGCCCAGCCTCGTTTGGCTCAAGCCCTACTTGGCTGGAGCCGAGTGCGCCTCCAGGACGGCAGAGCTCCAGCTCTGCTCAGAGGCCCGTTCTGGCAGAGTTGCTGGCGCGAGGCTGCTCTGCCCTGGGCGAGCCTTGCCCAGACTTGCCTCGCTGCTAGGCTTCCCGCCCAGGAAGGAGCAGGCTGCGCGAGGCTGGGAGACGCCACTGGCGCCTTCCTGGCCTCAGCTCCGCTCCTGCCTTGCCTTTGCACCTAGGCCCCAGGCGTCCTTGGGGAGGGCTTAGGGGCCGGTGGCTTGCACACCGCCAAGGGCTCCAGCAGGAAGAGCTCTGTGCGAGGGAAGGGAAGGGCCAGTGCAGGGCTCCTCCAGCGGTTGCTTGGCCGCCCAGACTCAGCGCCGCACGGAGTGCACCAGGCTCCCAGGGCCCCTGGCTGGGGTCTGCAGCCCCGCACACCCGGAGGCTGACTCCCTGGGCGCCCAGCAGCTGCCTCACACACGTAGCTTCCCTAGCGCTCTCCTCCCCAGCAGAGACGTGTGCAGCTGGTTGGGGCCTGCCCCTGCGTGCCTGGGCTCCCGCCCACAGCCCCAGCTCAGGGCAAGCAGCCCCTGAGCCAAGACCTGCAGGAGGCGCAGAGCGCCCCCACCTGGAAGCCGAGTGAACAGCTGGCTGGGAGGCGAGCCTCCTCGAGGGAAGAAGAGGCAGCCCAGCCTCGTTTGGCTCAAGCCCTACTTGGCTGGAGCCGAGTGCGCCTCCAGGACGGCAGAGCTCCAGCTCTGCTCAGAGGCCCGTTCTTGCAGAGTTGCTGGCGCGAGGCTGCTCTGCCCTGGGCGAGCCTTGCCCAGACTTGCCTCACTGCTAGGCTTCCTGCCCAGGAAGGAGCAGGCTGCGCGAGGCTGGGAGACGCCACTGGCGCCTTCCTGGCCTCAGCTCCGCTCCTGCCTTGCCTTTGCACCTAGGCCCCAGGCGTCCTTGGGGAGGGCTTAGGGGCCGGTGGCTTGCACACTGCCAAGGGCTCCAGCAGGAAGAGCTCTGTGCGAGGGAAGGGAAGGGTCAGTGCAGGGCTCCTCCAGAGGTTGCTTGGCCGCCCAGACTCAGCGCCGCACGGAGTGCACCAGGCTCCCAGGGCCCCTGGCTGGGGTCTGCAGCCCCGCACACACGGAGGCTAACTCCCTGGGCACCCAGCAGCTGCCTCACACACGTAGCTTCCCTAGCGCTCTCCTCCCCAGCAGAGACGTGTGCAGCTGGTTGGGGCCTGCCCCTGCGTGCCTGGGCTCCCGCCCACAGCCCCAGCTCAGGGCAAGCAGCCCCTGAGCCAAGACCTGCAGGAAGCGCAGAGCGCCCCCACCTGGAAGCCGAGTGAACAGCTGGCGGGGAGGCGAGCCTCCTCGAGGGAAGAAGAGGAAGCCCAGCCTCGTTTGGCTCAAGCCCTACTTGGCTGGAGCCGAGTGTGCCTCCAGGACGGCAGAGCTCCAGCTCTGCTCAGAGGCCCGTTCTGGCAGAGTTGCTGGCGCGAGGCTGCTCTGCCCTGGGCGAGCCTTGCCCAGACTTGCCTCGCTGCTAGGCTTCCCGCCCAGGAAGGAGCAGGCTGCGCGAGGCTGGGAGACGCCACTGGCGCCTTCCTGGCCTCAGCTCCGCTCCTGCCTTGCCTTTGCACCTAGGCCCCAGGCGTCCTTGGGGAGGGCTTAGGGGCCGGTGGCTTGCACACCGCCAAGGGCTCCAGCAGGAAGAGCTCTGTGCGAGGGAAGGGAAGGGCCAGTGCAGGGCTCCTCCAGTGGTGGCTTGGCCGCCCAGACTCAGCGCCGCACGGAGTGCACCAGGCTCCCAGGGCCCCTGGCTGGGGTCTGCAGCCCCGCACACCCGGAGGCTGACTCCCTGGGCGCCCAGCAGCTGCCTCACACACGTAGCTTCCCTAGCGCTCTCCTCCCCAGCAGAGACGTGTGCAGCTGGTTGGGGCCTGCCCCTGCGTGCCTGGGCTCCCGCCCACAGCCCCAGCTCAGGGCAAGCAGCCCCTGAGCCAAGACCTGCAGGAGGCGCAGAGCGCCCCCACCTGGAAGCCGAGTGAACAGCTGGCGGGGAGGCGAGCCTCCTCGAGGGAAGAAGAGGCAGCCCAGCCTCGTTTGGTTCAAGCCCTACTTGGCTGGAGCCGAGTGCGCCTCCAGGACGGCAGAGCTCCAGCTCTGCTCAGAGGCCCGAACTGGCAGAGTTGCTGGCGCGATGCTGCTCTGCCCTGGGCGAGCCTTGCCCAGACTTGCCTCGCTGCTAGGCTTCCTGCCCAGGAAGGAGCAGGCTGCGCGAGGCTGGGAGACGCCACTGGCGCCTTCCTGGCCTCAGCTCCGCTCCTGCCTTGCCTTTGCACCTAGGCCCCAGGCGTCCTTGGGGAGGGCTTTGAGGCCGGTGGCTTGCACACTGCCAAGGGCTGCAGCAGGAAGAGCTCTGTGCGAGGGAAGGGAAGGGCCAGTGCAGGGCTCCTACAGAGGTTGCTTGGCCGCCCAGACTCAGCGCCGCACGGAGTGCACCAGGCTCCCAGGGCCCCTGGCTGGGGTCTGCAGCCCCGCACACCCGGAGGCTGACTCCCTGGGCACCCAGCAGCTGCCTCACACACGTAGCTTCCCTAGCGCTCTCCTCCCCAGCAGAGACGTGTGCAGCTGGTTGGGGCCTGCCCCTGCGTGCCTGGGCTCCCGCCCACAGCCCCAGCTCAGGGCAAGCAGCCCCTGAGCCAAGACCTGCAGGAGGCGCAGAGCGCCCCCACCTGGAAGCCGAGTGAACAGCTGGCGGGGAGGCGAGCCTCCTCGAGAGAAGAAGAGGCAGCCCAGCCTCGTTTGGCTCAATCCCTACTTGGCTGGAGCCGAGTGCGCCTCCAGGACGGCAGAGCTCCAGCTCTGCTCAGAGGCCCGTTCTGGCAGAGTTGCTGGCGCGAGGCTGCTCTGCCCTGGGCGAGCCTTGCCCAGACTTGCCTCGCTGCTAGGCTTCCCGCCGTGGAAGGAGCAGGCTGCGCGAGGCTGGGAGACGCCACTGGCGCCTTCCTGGCCTCAGCTCCGCTCCTGCCTTGCCTTTACACCTAGGCCCCAGGCGTCCTTGGGGAGGGCTTAGGGGCCGGTGGCTTGCACACTGCCAAGGGCTCCAGCAGGAAGAGCTCTGTGCGAGGGAAGGGAAGGGCCAGTGCAGGGCTCCTCCAGCGGTTGCTTGGCCGCCCAGACTCAGCGCCGCACGGAGTGCACCAGGCTCCCAGGGCCCCTGGCTGGGGTCTGCAGCCCCGCACACCCGGAGGCTGACTCCCTGGGCGCCCAGAAGCTGCCTCACACACGTAGCTTCCCTAGCGCTCTCCTCCCCAGCAGAGACGTGTGCAGCTGGTTGGGGCCTGCCCCTGCGTGCCTGGGCTCCCGCCCACAGCCCCAGCTCAGGGCAAGCAGCCCCTGAGCCAAGACCTGCAGGAGGCGCAGAGCGCCCCCACCTGGAAGCCGAGTGAACAGCTGGCGGGGAGGCGAGCCTCCTCGAGGGAAGAAGAGGCAGCCCAGCCTCGTTTGGCTCAAGCCCTACTTGGCTGGAGCCGAGTGCGCCTCCAGGACGGCAGAGCTCCAGCTCTGCTCAGAGGCCCGTTCTTGCAGAGTTGCTGGCGCGAGGCTGCTCTGCCCTGGGCGAGCCTTGCCCAGACTTGCCTCGCTGCTAGGCTTCCTGCCCAGGAAGGAGCAGGCTGCGCGAGGCTGGGAGACGCCACTGGCGCCTTCCTGGCCTCAGCTCCGCTCCTGCCTTGCCTTTGCACCTAGGCCCCAGGCGTCCTTGGGGAGGGCTTAGGGGCCGGTGGCTTGCACACTGCCAAGGGCTCCAGCAGGAAGAGCTCTGTGCGAGGGAAGGGAAGGGCCAGTGCAGGGCTCCTCCAGCGGTTGCTTGGCCGCCCAGACTCAGCGCCGCACGGAGTGCACCAGGCTCCCAGGGCCCCTGGCTGGGGTCTGCAGCCCCGCACACACGGAGGCTAACTCCCTGGGCGCCCAGCAGCTGCCTCACACACGTAGCTTCCCTAGCGCTCTCCTCCCCAGCAGAGACGTGTGCAGCTGGTTGGGGCCTGCCCCTGCGTGCCTGGGCTCCCGCCCACAGCCCCAGCTCAGGGCAAGCAGCCCCTGAGCCAAGACCTGAAGGAGGCGCAGAGCGCCCCCACCTGGAAGCCGAGTGAACAGCTGGCGGGGAGGCGAGCCTCCTTGAGGGAAGAAGAGGAAGCCCAGCCTCGTTTGGCTCAAGCCCTACTTGGCTGGAGCCGAGTGCGCCTCCAGGACGGCAGAGCTCCAGCTCTGCTCAGAGGCCCGTTCTGGCAGAGTTGCTGGCGCGAGGCTGCTCTGCCCTGGGCGAGCCTTGCCCAGACTTGCCTCGCTGCTAGGCTTCCCGCCCAGGAAGGAGCAGGCTGCGCGAGGCTGGGAGACGCCACTGGCGCCTTCCTGGCCTCAGCTCCGCTCCTGCCTTGCCTTTGCACCTAGGCCCCAGGCGTCCTTGGGGAGGGCTTAGGGGCCGGTGGCTTGCACACCGCCAAGGGCTCCAGCAGGAAGAGCTCTGTGCGAGGGAAGGGAAGGGCCAGTGCAGGGCTCCTCCAGCGGTTGCTTGGCCGCCCAGACTCAGCGCCGCACGGAGTGCACCAGGCTCCCAGGGCCCCTGGCTGGGGTCTGCAGCCCCGCACACCCGGAGGCTGACTCCCTGGGCGCCCAGCAGCTGCCTCACACACGTAGCTTCCCTAGCGCTCTCCTCCCCAGCAGAGACGTGTGCAGCTGGTTGGGGCCTGCCCCTGCGTGCCTGGGCTCCCGCCCACAGCCCCAGCTCAGGGCAAGCAGCCCCTGAGCCAAGACCTGCAGGAGGCGCAGAGCGCCCCCACCTGGAAGTCGAGTGAACAGCTGGCGGGGAGGCGAGCCTCCTCGAGGGAAGAAGAGGCAGCCCAGCCTCGTTTGGTTCAAGCCCTACTTGGCTGGAGCCGAGTGCGCCTCCAGGACGGCAGAGCTCCAGCTCTGCTCAGAGGCCCGAACTGGCAGAGTTGCTGGCGCGATGCTGCTCTGCCCTGGGCGAGCCTTGCCGAGACTTGCCACGCTGCTAGGCTTCCTGCCCAGGAAGGAGCAGGCTGCGCGAGGCTGGGAGACGCCACTGGCGCCTTCCTGGCCTCAGCTCCGCTCCTGCCTTGCCTTTGCACCTAGGCCCCAGGCGTCCTTGGGGAGGGCTTAGGGGCCGGTGGCTTGCACACTGCCAAGGGCTGCAGCAGGAAGAGCTCTGTGCGAGGGAAGGGAAGGGCCAGTGCAGGGCTCCTACAGAGGTTGCTTGGCCGCCCAGACTCAGCGCCGCACGGAGTGCACCAGGCTCCCAGGGCCCCTGGCTGGGGTCTGCAGCCCCGCACACCCGGAGGCTGACTCCCTGGGCGCCCAGCAGCTGCCTCACACACGTAGCTTCCCTAGCGCTCTCCTCCCCAGCAGAGACGTGTGCAGCTGGTTGGGGCCTGCCCCTGCGTGCCTGGGCTCCCGCCCACAGCCCCAGCTCAGGGCAAGCAGCCCCTGAGCCAAGACCTGCAGGAGGCGCAGAGCGCCCCCACCTGGAAGCCGAGTGAACAGCTGGCGGGGAGGCGAGCCTCCTTGAGGGAAGAAGAGGAAGCCCAGCCTCGTTTGGCTCAAGCCCTACTTGGCTGGAGCCGAGTGCGCCTCCAGGACGGCAGAGCTCCAGCTCTGCTCAGAGGCCCGTTCTGGCAGAGTTGCTGGCGCGAGGCTGCTCTGCCCTGGGCGAGCCTTGCCCAGACTTGCCTCGCTGCTAGGCTTCCCGCCCAGGAAGGAGCAGGCTGCGCGAGGCTGGGAGACGCCACTGGCGCCTTCCTGGCCTCAGCTCCGCTCCTGCCTTGCCTTTGCACCTAGGCCCCAGGCGTCCTTGGGGAGGGCTTAGGGGCCGGTGGCTTGCACACCGCCAAGGGCTCCAGCAGGAAGAGCTCTGTGCGAGGGAAGGGAAGGGCCAGTGCAGGGCTCCTCCAGCGGTTGCTTGGCCGCCCAGACTCAGCGCCGCACGGAGTGCACCAGGCTCCCAGGGCCCCTGGCTGGGGTCTGCAGCCCCGCACACCCGGAGGGTGACTCCCTGGGCACCCAGCAGCTGCCTCACACACGTAGCTTCCCTAGCGCTCTCCTCCCCAGCAGAGACGTGTGCAGCTGGTTGGGGCCTGCCCCTGCGTGCCTGGGCTCCCGCCCACAGCCCCAGCTCAGGGCAAGCAGCCCCTGAGCCAAGACCTGCAGGAGGCGCAGAGCGCCCCCACCTGGAAGCCGAGTGAACAGCTGGCGGGGAGGCGAGCCTCCTCGAGAGAAGAAGAGGCAGCCCAGCCTCGTTTGGCTCAATCCCTACTTGGCTGGAGCCGAGTGCGCCTCCAGGACGGCAGAGCTCCAGCTCTGCTCAGAGGCCCGTTCTGGCAGAGTTGCTGGCGCGAGGCTGCTCTGCCCTGGGCGAGCCTTGCCCAGACTTGCCTCGCTGCTAGGCTTCCCGCCCAGGAAGGAGCAGGCTGCGCGAGGCTGGGAGACGCCACTGGCGCCTTCCTGGCCTCAGCTCCGCTCCTGCCTTGCCTTTACACCTAGGCCCCAGGCGTCCTTGGGGAGGGCTTAGGGGCCGGTGGCTTGCACACTGCCAAGGGCTCCAGCAGGAAGAGCTCTGTGCGAGGGAAGGGAAGGGCCAGTGCAGGGCTCCTCCAGCGGTTGCTTGGCCGCCCAGACTCAGCGCCGCACGGAGTGCACCAGGCTCCCAGGGCCCCTGGCTGGGGTCTGCAGCCCCGCACACCCGGAGGCTGACTCCCTGGGCGCCCAGCAGCTGCCTCACACACGTAGCTTCCCTAGCGCTCTCCTCCCCAGCAGAGACGTGTGCAGCTGGTTGGGGCCTGCCCCTGCGTGCCTGGGCTCCCGCCCACAGCCCCAGCTCAGGGCAAGCAGCCCCTGAGCCAAGACCTGCAGGAGGCGCACAGCGCCCCCACCTGGAAGCCGAGTGAACAGCTGGCGGGGAGGCGAGCCTCCTCGAGGGAAGAAGAGGCAGCCCAGCCTCGTTTGGCTCAAGCCCTACTTGGCTGGAGCAGAGTGCGCCTCCAGGACGGCAGAGCTCCAGCTCTGCTCAGAGGCCCGTTCTGGCAGAGTTGCTGGCGCGAGGCTGCTCTGCCCTGGGCGAGCCTTGCCCAGACTTGCCTCGCTGCTAGGCTTCCCGCCCAGGAAGGAGCAGGCTGCGCGAGGCTGGGAGACGCCACTGGCGCCTTCCTGGCCTCAGCTCCGCTCCTGCCTTGCCTTTACACCTAGGCCCCAGGCGTCCTTGGGGAGGGCTTAGGGGCCGGTGGCTTGCACACTGCCAAGGGCTCCAGCAGGAAGAGCTCTGTGCGAGGGAAGGGAAGGGCCAGTGCAGGGCTCCTCCAGCGGTTGCTTGGCCGCCCAGACTCAGCGCCGCACGGAGTGCACCAGGCTCCCAGGGCCCCTGGCTGGGGTCTGCAGCCCCGCACACCCGGAGGCTGACTCCCTGGGCGCCCAGCAGCTGCCTCACACACGTAGCTTCCCTAGCGCTCTCCTCCCCAGCAGAGACGTGTGCAGCTGGTTGGGGCCTGCCCCTGCGTGCCTGGGCTCCCGCCCACAGCCCCAGGTCACGGCAAGCAGCCCCTGAGCCAAGACCTGCAGGAGGCGCAGAGCGCCCCCACCTGGAAGCCGAGTGAACAGCTGGCGGGGAGGCGAGCCTCCTTGAGGGAAGAAGAGGAAGCCCAGCCTCGTTTGGCTCAAGCCCTACTTGGCTGGAGCCGAGTGCGCCTCCAGGACGGCAGAGCTCCAGCTCTGCTCAGAGGCCCGTTCTGGCAGAGTTGCTGGCGCGAGGCTGCTCTGCCCTGGGCGAGCCTTGCCCAGACTTGCCTCGCTGCTAGGCTTCCCGCCCAGGAAGGAGCAGGCTGCGCGAGGCTGGGAGACGCCACTGGCGCCTTCCTGGCCTCAGCTCCGCTCCTGCCTTGCCTTTGCACCTAGGCCCCAGGCGTCCTTGGGGAGGGCTTAGGGGCCGGTGGCTTGCACACCGCCAAGGGCTCCAGCAGGAAGAGCTCTGTGCGAGGGAAGGGAAGGGCCAGTGCAGGGCTCCTCCAGCGGTTGCTTGGCCGCCCAGACTCAGCGCCGCACGGAGTGCACCAGGCTCCCAGGGCCCCTGGCTGGGGTCTGCAGCCCCGCACACCCGGAGGCTGACTCCCTGGGCGCCCAGCAGCTGCCTCACACACGTAGCTTCCCTAGCGCTCTCCTCCCCAGCAGAGACGTGTGCAGCTGGTTGGGGCCTGCCCCTGCGTGCCTGGGCTCCCGCCCACAGCCCCAGCTCAGGGCAAGCAGCCCCTGAGCCAAGACCTGCAGGAGGCGCAGAGCGCCCCCACCTGGAAGTCGAGTGAACAGCTGGCGGGGAGGCGAGCCTCCTCGAGGGAAGAAGAGGCAGCCCAGCCTCGTTTGGTTCAAGCCCTACTTGGCTGGAGCCGAGTGCGCCTCCAGGACGGCAGAGCTCCAGCTCTGCTCAGAGGCCCGAACTGGCAGAGTTGCTGGCGCGATGCTGCTCTGCCCTGGGCGAGCCTTGCCGAGACTTGCCACGCTGCTAGGCTTCCTGCCCAGGAAGGAGCAGGCTGCGCGAGGCTGGGAGACGCCACTGGCGCCTTCCTGGCCTCAGCTCCGCTCCTGCCTTGCCTTTGCACCTAGGCCCCAGGCGTCCTTGGGGAGGGCTTAGGGGCCGGTGGCTTGCACACTGCCAAGGGCTGCAGCAGGAAGAGCTCTGTGCGAGGGAAGGGAAGGGCCAGTGCAGGGCTCCTACAGAGGTTGCTTGGCCGCCCAGACTCAGCGCCGCACGGAGTGCACCAGGCTCCCAGGGCCCCTGGCTGGGGTCTGCAGCCCCGCACACCCGGAGGCTGACTCCCTGGGCGCCCAGCAGCTGCCTCACACACGTAGCTTCCCTAGCGCTCTCCTCCCCAGCAGAGACGTGTGCAGCTGGTTGGGGCCTGCCCCTGCGTGCCTGGGCTCCCGCCCACAGCCCCAGCTCAGGGCAAGCAGCCCCTGAGCCAAGACCTGCAGGAGGCGCAGAGCGCCCCCACCTGGAAGCCGAGTGAACAGCTGGCGGGGAGGCGAGCCTCCTTGAGGGAAGAAGAGGAAGCCCAGCCTCGTTTGGCTCAAGCCCTACTTGGCTGGAGCCGAGTGCGCCTCCAGGACGGCAGAGCTCCAGCTCTGCTCAGAGGCCCGTTCTGGCAGAGTTGCTGGCGCGAGGCTGCTCTGCCCTGGGCGAGCCTTGCCCAGACTTGCCTCGCTGCTAGGCTTCCCGCCCAGGAAGGAGCAGGCTGCGCGAGGCTGGGAGACGCCACTGGCGCCTTCCTGGCCTCAGCTCCGCTCCTGCCTTGCCTTTGCACCTAGGCCCCAGGCGTCCTTGGGGAGGGCTTAGGGGCCGGTGGCTTGCACACCGCCAAGGGCTCCAGCAGGAAGAGCTCTGTGCGAGGGAAGGGAAGGGCCAGTGCAGGGCTCCTCCAGCGGTTGCTTGGCCGCCCAGACTCAGCGCCGCACGGAGTGCACCAGGCTCCCAGGGCCCCTGGCTGGGGTCTGCAGCCCCGCACACCCGGAGGCTGACTCCCTGGGCGCCCAGCAGCTGCCTCACACACGTAGCTTCCCTAGCGCTCTCCTCCCCAGCAGAGACGTGTGCAGCTGGTTGGGGCCTGCCCCTGCGTGCCTGGGCTCCCGCCCACAGCCCCAGCTCAGGGCAAGCAGCCCCTGAGCCAAGACCTGCAGGAGGCGCAGAGCGCCCCCACCTGGAAGCCGAGTGAACAGCTGGCGGGGAGTCGAGCCTCCTCGAGGGAAGAAGAGGCAGCCCCGCCTCGTTTGGTTCAAGCCCTACTTGGCTGGAGCCGAGTGCGCCTCCAGGACGGCAGAGCTCCAGCTCTGCTCAGAGGCCCGAACTGGCAGAGTTGCTGGCGCGATGCTGCTCTGCCCTGGGCGAGCCTTGCCGAGACTTGCCTCGCTGCTAGGCTTCCTGCCCAGGAAGGAGCAGGCTGCGCGAGGCTGGGAGACGCCACTGGCGCCTTCCTGGCCTCAGCTCCGCTCCTGCCTTGCCTTTGCACCTAGGCCCCAGGCGTCCTTGGGGAGGGCTTTGAGGCCGGTGGCTTGCACACTGCCAAGGGCTGCAGCAGGAAGAGCTCTGTGCGAGGGAAGGGAAGGGCCAGTGCAGGGCTCCTACAGAGGTTGCTTGGCCGCCCAGACTCAGCGCCGCACGGAGTGCACCAGGCTCCCAGGGCCCCTGGCTGGGGTCTGCAGCCCCGCACACCCGGAGGCTGACTCCCTGGGCACCCAGCAGCTGCCTCACACACGTAGCTTCCCTAGCGCTCTCCTCCCCAGCAGAGACGTGTGCAGCTGGTTGGGGCCTGCCCCTGCGTGCCTGGGCTCCCGCCCACAGCCCCAGCTCAGGGCAAGCAGCCCCTGAGCCAAGACCTGCAGGAGGCGCAGAGCGCCCCCACCTGGAAGCCGAGTGAACAGCTGGCGGGGAGGCGAGCCTCCTCGAGAGAAGAAGAGGCAGCCCAGCCTCGTTTGGCTCAATCCCTACTTGGCTGGAGCCGAGTGCGCCTCCAGGACGGCAGAGCTCCAGCTCTGCTCAGAGGCCCGTTCTGGCAGAGTTGCTGGCGCGAGGCTGCTCTGCCCTGGGCGAGCCTTGCCCAGACTTGCCTCGCTGCTAGGCTTCCCGCCGTGGAAGGAGCAGGCTGCGCGAGGCTGGGAGACGCCACTGGCGCCTTCCTGGCCTCAGCTCCGCTCCTGCCTTGCCTTTACACCTAGGCCCCAGGCGTCCTTGGGGAGGGCTTAGGGGCCGGTGGCTTGCACACTGCCAAGGGCTCCAGCAGGAAGAGCTCTGTGCGAGGGAAGGGAAGGGCCAGTGCAGGGCTCCTCCAGCGGTTGCTTGGCCGCCCAGACTCAGCGCCGCACGGAGTGCACCAGGCTCCCAGGGCCCCTGGCTGGGGTCTGCAGCCCCGCACACCCGGAGGCTGACTCCCTGGGCGCCCAGAAGCTGCCTCACACACGTAGCTTCCCTAGCGCTCTCCTCCCCAGCAGAGACGTGTGCAGCTGGTTGGGGCCTGCCCCTGCGTGCCTGGGCTCCCGCCCACAGCCCCAGCTCAGGGCAAGCAGCCCCTGAGCCAAGACCTGCAGGAGGCGCAGAGCGCCCCCACCTGGAAGCCGAGTGAACAGCTGGCGGGGAGGCGAGCCTCCTCGAGGGAAGAAGAGGCAGCCCAGCCTCGTTTGGTTCAAGCCCTACTTGGCTGGAGCCGAGTGCGCCTCCAGGACGGCAGAGCTCCAGCTCTGCTCAGAGGCCCGAACTGGCAGAGTTGCTGGCGCGATGCTGCTCTGCCCTGGGCGAGCCTTGCCGAGACTTGCCACGCTGCTAGGCTTCCTGCCCAGGAAGGAGCAGGCTGCGCGAGGCTGGGAGACGCCACTGGCGCCTTCCTGGCCTCAGCTCCGCTCCTGCCTTGCCTTTGCACCTAGGCCACAGGCGTCCTTGGGGAGGGCTTAGAGGCCGGTGGCTTGCACACTGCCAAGGGCTGCAGCAGGAAGAGCTCTGTGCGAGGGAAGGGAAGGGCCAGTGCAGGGCTCCTACAGAGGTTGCTTGGCCGCCCAGACTCAGCGCCGCACGGAGTGCACCAGGCTCCCAGGGCCCCTGGCTGGGGTCTGCAGCCCCGCACACCCGGAGGCTGACTCCCTGGGCGCCCAGCAGCTGCCTCACACACGTAGCTTCCCTAGCGCTCTCCTCCCCAGCAGAGACGTGTGCAGCTGGTTGGGGCCTGCCCCTGCGTGCCTGGGCTCCCGCCCACAGCCCCAGCTCAGGGCAAGCAGCGCCTGAGCCAAGACCTGCAGGAGGCGCAGAGCGCCCCCACCTGGAAGCCGAGTGAACAGCTGGCGGGGAGGCGAGCCTCCTCGAGAGAAGAAGAGGCAGCCCAGCCTCGTTTGGCTCAATCCCTACTTGGCTGGAGCCGAGTGCGCCTCCAGGACGGCAGAGCTCCAGCTCTGCTCAGAGGCCCGTTCTGGCAGAGTTGCTGGCGCGAGGCTGCTCTGCCCTGGGCGAGCCTTGCCCAGACTTGCCTCGCTGCTAGGCTTCCCGCCGTGGAAGGAGCAGGCTGCGCGAGGCTGGGAGACGCCACTGGCGCCTTCCTGGCCTCAGCTCCGCTCCTGCCTTGCCTTTACACCTAGGCCCCAGGCGTCCTTGGGGAGGGCTTAGGGGCCGGTGGCTTGCACACTGCCAAGGGCTCCAGCAGGAAGAGCTCTGTGCGAGGGAAGGGAAGGGCCAGTGCAGGGCTCCTCCAGCGGTTGCTTGGCCGCCCAGACTCAGCGCCGCACGGAGTGCACCAGGCTCCCAGGGCCCCTGGCTGGGGTCTGCAGCCCCGCACACCCGGAGGCTGACTCCCTGGGCACCCAGCAGCTGCCTCACACACGTAGCTTCCCTAGCGCTCTCCTCCCCAGCAGAGACGTGTGCAGCTGGTTGGGGCCTGCCCCTGCGTGCCTGGGCTCCCGCCCACAGCCCCAGCTCAGGGCAAGCAGCCCCTGAGCCAAGACCTGCAGGAGGCGCAGAGCGCCCCCACCTGGAAGCCGAGTGAACAGCTGGCGGGGAGGCGAGCCTCCTCGAGGGAAGAAGAGGCAGCCCAGCCTCGTTTGGCTCAAGCCCTACTTGGCTGGAGCCGAGTGCGCCTCCAGGACGGCAGAGCTCCAGCTCTGCTCAGAGGCCCGTTCTGGCAGAGTTGCTGGCGCGAGGCTGCTCTGCCCTGGGCGAGCCTTGCCCAGACTTGCCTCGCTGCTAGGCTTCCCGCCCAGGAAGGAGCAGGCTGCGCGAGGCTGGGAGACGCCACTGGCGCCTTCCTGGCCTCAGCTCCGCTCCTGCCTTGCCTTTGCACCTAGGCCCCAGGCGTCCTTGGGGAGGGCTTAGGGGCCGGTGGCTTGCACACTGCCAAGGGCTCCAGCAGGAAGAGCTCTGTGCGAGGGAAGGGAAGGGCCAGTGCAGGGCTCCTCCAGAGGTTGCTTGGCCGCCCAGACTCAGCGCCGCACGGAGTGCACCAGGCTCCCAGGGCCCCTGGCTGGGGTCTGCAGCCCCGCACACACGGAGGCCAACTCCCTGGGCGCCCAGCAGCTGCCTCACACACGTAGCTTCCCTAGCGCTCTCCTCCCCAGCAGAGACGTGTGCAGCTGGTTGGGGCCTGCCCCTGCGTGCCTGGGCTCCCGCCCACAGCCCCAGCTCAGGGCAAGCAGCCCCTGAGCCAAGACCTGCAGGAGGCGCAGAGCGCCCCCACCTGGAAGCCGAGTGAACAGCTGGCGGGGAGGCGAGCCTCCTTGAGGGAAGAAGAGGAAGCCCAGCCTCGTTTGGCTCAAGCCCTACTTGGCTGGAGCCGAGTGCGCCTCCAGGACGGCAGAGCTCCAGCTCTGCTCAGAGGCCCGTTCTGGCAGAGTTGCTGGCGCGAGGCTGCTCTGCCCTGGGCGAGCCTTGCCCAGACTTGCCTCGCTGCTAGGCTTCCCGCCCAGGAAGGAGCAGGCTGCGCGAGGCTGGGAGACGCCACTGGCGCCTTCCTGGCCTCAGCTCCGCTCCTGCCTTGCCTTTGCACCTAGGCCCCAGGCGTCCTTGGGGAGGGCTTAGGGGCCGGTGGCTTGCACACTGCCAAGGGCTCCAGCAGGAAGAGCTCTGTGCGAGGGAAGGGAAGGGCCAGTGCAGGGCTCCTCCAGCGGTTGCTTGGCCGCCCAGACTCAGCGCCGCACGGAGTGCACCAGGCTCCCAGGGCCCCTGGCTGGGGTCTGCAGCCCCGCACACCCGGAGGCTGACTCCCTGGGCGCCCAGAAGCTGCCTCACACACGTAGCTTCCCTAGCGCTCTCCTCCCCAGCAGAGACGTGTGCAGCTGGTTGGGGCCTGCCCCTGCGTGCCTGGGCTCCCGCCCACAGCCCCAGCTCAGGGCAAGCAGCCCCTGAGCCAAGACCTGCAGGAGGCGCAGAGCGCCCCCACCTGGAAGCCGAGTGAACAGCTGGCGGGGAGGCGAGCCTCCTCGAGGGAAGAAGAGGCAGCCCAGCCTCGTTTGGTTCAAGCCCTACTTGGCTGGAGCCGAGTGCGCCTCCAGGACGGCAGAGCTCCAGCTCTGCTCAGAGGCCCGAACTGGCAGAGTTGCTGGCGCGATGCTGCTCTGCCCTGGGCGAGCCTTGCCGAGACTTGCCACGCTGCTAGGCTTCCTGCCCAGGAAGGAGCAGGCTGCGCGAGGCTGGGAGACGCCACTGGCGCCTTCCTGGCCTCAGCTCCGCTCCTGCCTTGCCTTTGCACCTAGGCCACAGGCGTCCTTGGGGAGGGCTTAGAGGCCGGTGGCTTGCACACTGCCAAGGGCTGCAGCAGGAAGAGCTCTGTGCGAGGGAAGGGAAGGGCCAGTGCAGGGCTCCTACAGAGGTTGCTTGGCCGCCCAGACTCAGCGCCGCACGGAGTGCACCAGGCTCCCAGGGCCCCTGGCTGGGGTCTGCAGCCCCGCACACCCGGAGGCTGACTCCCTGGGCGCCCAGCAGCTGCCTCACACACGTAGCTTCCCTAGCGCTCTCCTCCCCAGCAGAGACGTGTGCAGCTGGTTGGGGCCTGCCCCTGCGTGCCTGGGCTCCCGCCCACAGCCCCAGCTCAGGGCAAGCAGCGCCTGAGCCAAGACCTGCAGGAGGCGCAGAGCGCCCCCACCTGGAAGCCGAGTGAACAGCTGGCGGGGAGGCGAGCCTCCTCGAGAGAAGAAGAGGCAGCCCAGCCTCGTTTGGCTCAATCCCTACTTGGCTGGAGCCGAGTGCGCCTCCAGGACGGCAGAGCTCCAGCTCTGCTCAGAGGCCCGTTCTGGCAGAGTTGCTGGCGCGAGGCTGCTCTGCCCTGGGCGAGCCTTGCCCAGACTTGCCTCGCTGCTAGGCTTCCCGCCGTGGAAGGAGCAGGCTGCGCGAGGCTGGGAGACGCCACTGGCGCCTTCCTGGCCTCAGCTCCGCTCCTGCCTTGCCTTTACACCTAGGCCCCAGGCGTCCTTGGGGAGGGCTTAGGGGCCGGTGGCTTGCACACTGCCAAGGGCTCCAGCAGGAAGAGCTCTGTGCGAGGGAAGGGAAGGGCCAGTGCAGGGCTCCTCCAGCGGTTGCTTGGCCGCCCAGACTCAGCGCCGCACGGAGTGCACCAGGCTCCCAGGGCCCCTGGCTGGGGTCTGCAGCCCCGCACACCCGGAGGCTGACTCCCTGGGCACCCAGCAGCTGCCTCACACACGTAGCTTCCCTAGCGCTCTCCTCCCCAGCAGAGACGTGTGCAGCTGGTTGGGGCCTGCCCCTGCGTGCCTGGGCTCCCGCCCACAGCCCCAGCTCAGGGCAAGCAGCCCCTGAGCCAAGACCTGCAGGAGGCGCAGAGCGCCCCCACCTGGAAGCCGAGTGAACAGCTGGCGGGGAGGCGAGCCTCCTCGAGGGAAGAAGAGGCAGCCCAGCCTCGTTTGGCTCAAGCCCTACTTGGCTGGAGCCGAGTGCGCCTCCAGGACGGCAGAGCTCCAGCTCTGCTCAGAGGCCCGTTCTGGCAGAGTTGCTGGCGCGAGGCTGCTCTGCCCTGGGCGAGCCTTGCCCAGACTTGCCTCGCTGCTAGGCTTCCCGCCCAGGAAGGAGCAGGCTGCGCGAGGCTGGGAGACGCCACTGGCGCCTTCCTGGCCTCAGCTCCGCTCCTGCCTTGCCTTTGCACCTAGGCCCCAGGCGTCCTTGGGGAGGGCTTAGGGGCCGGTGGCTTGCACACTGCCAAGGGCTCCAGCAGGAAGAGCTCTGTGCGAGGGAAGGGAAGGGCCAGTGCAGGGCTCCTCCAGAGGTTGCTTGGCCGCCCAGACTCAGCGCCGCACGGAGTGCACCAGGCTCCCAGGGCCCCTGGCTGGGGTCTGCAGCCCCGCACACACGGAGGCCAACTCCCTGGGCGCCCAGCAGCTGCCTCACACACGTAGCTTCCCTAGCGCTCTCCTCCCCAGCAGAGACGTGTGCAGCTGGTTGGGGCCTGCCCCTGCGTGCCTGGGCTCCCGCCCACAGCCCCAGCTCAGGGCAAGCAGCCCCTGAGCCAAGACCTGCAGGAGGCGCAGAGCGCCCCCACCTGGAAGCCGAGTGAACAGCTGGCGGGGAGGCGAGCCTCCTTGAGGGAAGAAGAGGAAGCCCAGCCTCGTTTGGCTCAAGCCCTACTTGGCTGGAGCCGAGTGCGCCTCCAGGACGGCAGAGCTCCAGCTCTGCTCAGAGGCCCGTTCTGGCAGAGTTGCTGGCGCGAGGCTGCTCTGCCCTGGGCGAGCCTTGCCCAGACTTGCCTCGCTGCTAGGCTTCCCGCCCAGGAAGGAGCAGGCTGCGCGAGGCTGGGAGACGCCACTGGCGCCTTCCTGGCCTCAGCTCCGCTCCTGCCTTGCCTTTGCACCTAGGCCCCAGGCGTCCTTGGGGAGGGCTTAGGGGCCGGTGGCTTGCACACCGCCAAGGGCTCCAGCAGGAAGAGCTCTGTGCGAGGGAAGGGAAGGGCCAGTGCAGGGCTCCTCCAACGGTTGCTTGGCCGCCCAGACTCAGCGCCGCACGGAGTGCACCAGGCTCCCAGGGCCCCTGGCTGGGGTCTGCAGCCCCGCACACCCGGAGGCTGACTCCCTGGGCGCCCAGCAGCTGCCTCACACACGTAGCTTCCCTAGCGCTCTCCTCCCCAGCAGAGACGTGTGCAGCTGGTTGGGGCCTGCCCCTGCGTGCCTGGGCTCCCGCCCACAGCCCCAGCTCAGGGCAAGCAGCCCCTGAGCCAAGACCTGCAGGAGGCGCAGAGCGCCCCCACCTGGAAGTCGAGTGAACAGCTGGCGGGGAGGCGAGCCTCCTCGAGGGAAGAAGAGGCAGCCCAGCCTCGTTTGGTTCAAGCCCTACTTGGCTGGAGCCGAGTGCGCCTCCAGGACGGCAGAGCTCCAGCTCTGCTCAGAGGCCCGAACTGGCAGAGTTGCTGGCGCGATGCTGCTCTGCCCTGGGCGAGCCTTGCCGAGACTTGCCACGCTGCTAGGCTTCCTGCCCAGGAAGGAGCAGGCTGCGCGAGGCTGGGAGACGCCACTGGCGCCTTCCTGGCCTCAGCTCCGCTCCTGCCTTGCCTTTGCACCTAGGCCCCAGGCGTCCTTGGGGAGGGCTTAGGGGCCGGTGGCTTGCACACTGCCAAGGGCTGCAGCAGGAAGAGCTCTGTGCGAGGGAAGGGAAGGGCCAGTGCAGGGCTCCTACAGAGTTTGCTTGGCCGCCCAGACTCAGCGCCGCACGGAGTGCACCAGGCTCCCAGGGCCCCTGGCTGGGGTCTGCAGCCCCGCACACCCGGAGGCTGACTCCCTGGGCGCCCAGCAGCTGCCTCACACACGTAGCTTCCCTAGCGCTCTCCTCCCAAGCAGAGACGTGTGCAGCTGGTTGGGGCCTGCCCCTGCGTGCCTGGGCTCCCGCCCACAGCCCCAGCTCAGGGCAAGCAGCCCCTGAGCCAAGACCTGCAGGAGGCGCAGAGCGCCCCCACCTGGAAGCCGAGTGAACAGCTGGCGGGGAGGCGAGCCTCCTTGAGGGAAGAAGAGGAAGCCCAGCCTCGTTTGGCTCAAGCCCTACTTGGCTGGAGCCGAGTGCGCCTCCAGGACGGCAGAGCTCCAGCTCTGCTCAGAGGCCCGTTCTGGCAGAGTTGCTGGCGCGAGGCTGCTCTGCCCTGGGCGAGCCTTGCCCAGACTTGCCTCGCTGCTAGGCTTCCCGCCCAGGAAGGAGCAGGCTGCGCGAGGCTGGGAGACGCCACTGGCGCCTTCCTGGCCTCAGCTCCGCTCCTGCCTTGCCTTTGCACCTAGGCCCCAGGCGTCCTTGGGGAGGGCTTAGGGGCCGGTGGCTTGCACACCGCCAAGGGCTCCAGCAGGAAGAGCTCTGTGCGAGGGAAGGGAAGGGCCAGTGCAGGGCTCCTCCAGCGGTTGCTTGGCCGCCCAGACTCAGCGCCGCACGGAGTGCACCAGGCTCCCAGGGCCCCTGGCTGGGGTCTGCAGCCCCGCACACCCGGAGGGTGACTCCCTGGGCACCCAGCAGCTGCCTCACACACGTAGCTTCCCTAGCGCTCTCCTCCCCAGCAGAGACGTGTGCAGCTGGTTGGGGCCTGCCCCTGCGTGCCTGGGCTCCCGCCCACAGCCCCAGCTCAGGGCAAGCAGCCCCTGAGCCAAGACCTGCAGGAGGCGCAGAGCGCCCCCACCTGGAAGCCGAGTGAACAGCTGGCGGGGAGGCGAGCCTCCTCGAGAGAAGAAGAGGCAGCCCAGCCTCGTTTGGCTCAATCCCTACTTGGCTGGAGCCGAGTGCGCCTCCAGGACGGCAGAGCTCCAGCTCTGCTCAGAGGCCCGTTCTGGCAGAGTTGCTGGCGCGAGGCTGCTCTGCCCTGGGCGAGCCTTGCCCAGACTTGCCTCGCTGCTAGGCTTCCCGCCCAGGAAGGAGCAGGCTGCGCGAGGCTGGGAGACGCCACTGGCGCCTTCCTGGCCTCAGCTCCGCTCCTGCCTTGCCTTTACACCTAGGCCCCAGCCGTCCTTGGGGAGGGCTTAGGGGCCGGTGGCTTGCACACTGCCAAGGGCTCCAGCAGGAAGAGCTCTGTGCGAGGGAAGGGAACGGCCAGTGCAGGGCTCCTCCAGCGGTTGCTTGGCCGCCCAGACTCAGCGCCGCACGGAGTGCACCAGGCTCCCAGGGCCCCTGGCTGGGGTCTGCAGCCCCGCACACACGGAGGCTGACTCCCTGGGCGCCCAGCAGCTGCCTCACACACGTAGCTTCCCTAGCGCTCTCCTCCCCAGCAGAGACGTGTGCAGCTGGTTGGGGCCTGCCCCTGCGTGCCTGGGCTCCCGCCCACAGCCCCAGCTCAGGGCAAGCAGCCCCTGAGCCAAGACCTGCAGGAGGCGCAGAGCGCCCCCACCTGGAAGCCGAGTGAACAGCTGGCGGGGAGGCGAGCCTCCTCGAGGGAAGAAGAGGCAGCCCAGCCTCGTTTGGCTCAAGCCCTACTTGGCTGGAGCCGAGTGCGCCTCCAGGACGGCAGAGCTCCAGCTCTGCTCAGAGGCCCGTTCTGGCAGAGTTGCTGGCGCGAGGCTGCTCTGCCCTGGGCGAGCCTTGCCCAGACTTGCCTCGCTGCTAGGCTTCCCGCCCAGGAAGGAGCAGGCTGCGCGAGGCTGGGAGACGCCACTGGCGCCTTCCTGGCCTCAGCTCCGCTCCTGCCTTGCCTTTACACATAGGCCCCAGGCGTCCTTGGGGAGGGCTTAGGGGCCGGTGGCTTGCACACTGCCAAGGGCTCCAGCAGGAAGAGCTCTGTGCGAGGGAAGGGAAGGGCCAGTGCAGGGCTCCTCCAGCGGTTGCTTGGCTGCCCAGACTCAGCGCCGCACGGAGTGACCAGGCTCCCAGGGCCCCTGGCTGGGGTCTGCAGCCCCGCACACCCGGAGGCTGACTCCCTGGGCGCCCAGCAGCTGCCTCACACAGCAGCTTCCCTAGCGCTCTCCTCCCCAGCAGAGACGTGTGCAGCTGGTTGGGGCCTGCCCCTGCGTGCCTGGGCTCCCGCCCACAGCCCCAGCTCAGGGCAAGCAGCCCCTGAGCCAAGACCTGCAGGAGGCGCAGAGCGCCCCCACCTGGAAGCCGAGTGAACAGCTGGCGGGGAGGCGAGCCTCCTCGAGGGAAGAAGAGGCAGCCCAGCCTCGTTTGGCTCAAGCCCTACTTGGCTGGAGCTGAGTGTGCCTCCAGGACGGCAGAGCTCCAGCTCTGCTCAGAGGCCCGTTCTGGCAGAGTTGCTGGCGCGAGGCTGCTCTGCCCTGGGCGAGCCTTGCCCAGACTTGCCTCGCTGCTAGGCTTCCTGCCCAGGAAGGAGCAGGATGCGCGAGGCTGGGAGACGCCACTGGCGCCTTCCTGGAATCAGCTCCGCTCCTGCCTTGCCTTTGCACCTAGGCCCCAGGCGTCCTTAGGGAGGGCTTAGGGGCCGGTGGCTTGCACACTGCCAAGGGCTGCATCAGGAAGAGCTCTGTGCGAGGGAAGGGAAGGGCCAGTGCAGGGCTCCTCCAGAGGTTGCTTGGCCGCCCAGACTCAGCGCCGCACGGAGTGCACCAGGCTCCCAGGGCCCCTGGCTGGGGTCTGCAGCCCCGCACACCCGGAGGCTGACTCCCTGGGCACCCAGCAGCTGCCTCACACACGTAGCTTCCCTAGCGCTCTCCTCCACAGCAGAGTCGTGTGCAGCTGGTTGGGGCCTGCCCCTGCGTGCCTGAGCTCCCGCGCACAGCCCCAGCTCAGGGCAAGCAGCCCCTGAGCCAAGACCTGCAGGAGGCGCAGAGCGCCCCCACCTGGAAGCCGAGTGAACAGCTGGCGGGGAGGCGAGCCTCCTCGAGGGAAGAAGAGGCAGCCCAGCCTCGTTTGGCTCAAGCCCTACTTGGCTGGAGCTGAGTGGGCCTCCAGGACGGCAGAGCTCCAGCTCTGCTCAGAGGCCCGTTCTGGCAGAGTTGCTGGCGCGAGGCTGCTCTGCTCTGGGCGAGCATTGCCCAGACTTGCCTCGCTGCTAGGCTTCCCGCCCAGGAAGGAGCAGGCTGCGCGAGGCTGGGAGACGCCACTGGCGCCTTCCTGGCCTCAGCTCCGCTCCTGCCTTGCCTTTACACCTAGGCCCCAGGCGTCCTTGGGGAGGGCTTAGGGGCCGGTAGCTTGCACACTGCCAAGGGCTCCAGCAGGAAGAGCTCTGTGCGAGGGAAGGGAAGGGCCAGTGCAGGGCTCCTCCAGCGGTTGCTTGGCCGCCCAGACTCAGCGCCGCACGGAGTGCACCAGGCTCCCAGGGCCCCTGGCTGGGGCCTGCAGCCCCGCACACCCGGAGGCTGACTCCCTGGGCGCCCAGCAGCTGCCTCACACACGTAGCTTCCCTAGCGCTCTCCTCCCCAGCAGAGACGTGTGCAGCTGGTTGGGGCCTGCCCCTGCGTGCCTGGGCTCCCGCCCACAGCCCCAGCTCATGGCAAGCAGCCCCTGAGCCAAGACCTGAAGGAGGCGCAGAGCGCCCCCACCTGGAAGCCGAGTGAACAGCTGGCGGGAGGCGAGCCTGCTCGAGGGAAGAAGAGGCAGCCTAGCCTCGTTTGGCTCTAGCCCTACTTGGCTGGAGCCGAGTGCGCCTCCAGGACGGCAGAGCTCCAGCTCTGCTCAGAGGCCCGTTCTGGCAGAGTTGCTGGCGCGAGGCTGCTCTGCCCTGGGCGAGCCTTGCCCAGACTTGCCTCGCTGCTAGGCTTCCCGCCCAGGAAGGAGCAGGCTGCGCGAGGCTGGGAGACGCCACTGGCGCCTTCCTGGCCTCAGCTCCGCTCCTGCCTTGCCTTTACACCTAGGCCCCAGGCGTCCTTGGGGAGGGCTTAGGGGCCGGTGGCTTGCACACTGCCAAGGGCTCCAGCAGGAAGAGCTCTGTGCGAGGGAAGGGAAGGGCCAGTGCAGGGCTCCTCCAGAGGTTGCTTGGCCGCCCAGACTCAGCGCCGCACGGAGTGCACCAGGCTCCCAGGGCCCCTGGCTGGGGTCTGCAGCCCTGCACACCCGGAGGCTGACTCCCTGGGCGCCCAGCAGCTGCCTCACACACGTAGCTTCCCTAGCGCTCTCCTCCCCAGCAGAGACGTGTGCAGCTGGTTGGGGCCTGCCCCTGCGTGCCTGGGCTTCCGCCCACAGCCCCAGCTCAGGGCAAGCAGACCCTGAGCCAAGACCTGCAGGAGGCGCAGAGCGCCCCCACCTGGAAGCCGAGTGAACAGCTGGCGGGGAGGCGAGCCTCCTCGAGGGAAGAAGAGGCAGCCCAGCCTCGTTTGGCTCAAGCCCTACTTGGCTGGAGCCGAGTGCGCCTCCAGGACGGCAGAGCTCCAGCTCTGCTCAGAGGCCCGTTCTGGCAGAGTTGCTGGCGCGAGGCTGCTCTGCCCTGGGCGAGCCTTGCCCAGACTTGCCTCGCTGCTAGGCTTCCCGCCCAGGAAGGAGCAGGCTGCGCGAGGCTGGGAGACGCCACTGGCGCCTTCCTGGCCTCAGCTCCGCTCCTGCCTTGCCTTTACACATAGGCCCCAGGCGTCCTTGGGGAGGGCTTAGGGGCCGGTGGCTTGCACACTGCCAAGGGCTCCAGCAGGAAGAGCTCTGTGCGAGGGAAGGGAAGGGCCAGTGCAGGGCTCCTCCAGCGGTTGCTTGGCTGCCCAGACTCAGCGCCGCACGGAGTGACCAGGCTCCCAGGGCCCCTGGCTGGGGTCTGCAGCCCCGCACACCCGGAGGCTGACTCCCTGGGCGCCCAGCAGCTGCCTCACACACGTAGCTTCCCTAGCGCTCTCCTCCCCAGCAGAGACGTGTGCAGCTGGTTGGGGCCTGCCCCTGCGTGCCTGGGCTCCCGCCCACAGCCCCAGCTCAGGGCAAGCAGCCCCTGAGCCAAGACCTGCAGGAGGCGCAGAGCGCCCCCACCTGGAAGCCGAGTGAACAGCTGGCGGGGAGGCGAGCCTCCTCGAGGGAAGAAGAGGCAGCCCAGCCTCGTTTGGCTCAAGCCCTACTTGGCTGGAGCCGAGTGCGCCTCCAGGACGGCAGAGCTCCAGCTCTGCTCAGAGGCCCGTTCTGGCAGAGTTGCTGGCGCGAGGCTGCTCTGCCCTGGGCGAGCCTTGCCCAGACTTGCCTCGCTGCTAGGCTTCCCGCCCAGGAAGGAGCAGGCTGCGCGAGGCTGGGAGACGCCACTGGCGCCTTCCTGGCCTCAGCTCCGCTCCTGCCTTGCCTTTGCACCTAGGCCCCAGGCGTCCTTAGGGAGGGCTTAGGGGCCGGTGGCTTGCACACTGCCAAGGGCTGCATCAGGAAGAGCTCTGTGCGAGGGAAGGGAAGGGCCAGTGCAGGGCTCCTCCAGAGGTTGCTTGGCCGCCCAGACTCAGCGCCGCACGGAGTGCACCAGGCTCCCAGGGCCCCTGGCTGGGGTCTGCAGCCCCGCACACCCGGAGGCTGACTCCCTGGGCACCCAGCAGCTGCCTCACACACGTAGCTTCCCTAGCGCTCTCCTCCCCAGCAGAGTCGTGTGCAGCTGGTTGGGGCCTGCCCCTGCGTGCCTGAGCTCCCGCGCACAGCCCCAGCTCAGGGCAAGCAGCCCCTGAGCCAAGACCTGCAGGAGGCGCAGAGCGCCCCCACCTGGAAGCCGAGTGAACAGCTGGCGGGGAGGCGAGCCTCCTCGAGGGAAGAAGAGGCAGCCCAGCCTCGTTTGGCTCAAGCCCTACTTGACTGGAGCTGAGTGCGCCTCCAGGACGGCAGAGCTCCAGCTCTGCTCAGAGGCCCGTTCTGGCAGAGTTGCTGGCGCGAGGCTGCTCTGCTCTGGGCGAGCATTGCCCAGACTTGCCTCGCTGCTAGGCTTCCCGCCCAGGAAGGAGCAGGCTGCGCGAGGCTGGGAGACGCCACTGGCGCCTTCCTGGCCTCAGCTCCGCTCCTGCCTTGCCTTTACACCTAGGCCCCAGGCGTCCTTGGGGAGGGCTTAGGGGCCGGTGGCTTGCACACTGCCAAGGGCTCCAGCAGGAAGAGCTCTGTGCGAGGGAAGGGAAGGGCCAGTGCAGGGCTCCTCCAGCGGTTGCTTGGCCGCCCAGACTCAGCGCCGCACGGAGTGCACCAGGCTCCCAGGGCCCCTGGCTGGGGCCTGCAGCCCCGCACACCCGGAGGCTGACTCCCTGGGCGCCCAGCAGCTGCCTCACACACGTAGCTTCCCTAGCGCTCTCCTCCCCAGCAGAGACGTGTGCAGCTGGTTGGGGCCTGCCCCTGCGTGCCTGGGCTCCCGCCCACAGCCCCAGCTCAGGGCAAGCAGCCCCTGAGCCAAGACCTGCAGGAGGCGCAGAGCGCCCCCACCTGGAAGCCGAGTGAACAGCTGGCGGGGAGGCGAGCCTCCTCGAGGGAAGAAGAGGCAGCCCAGCCTCGTTTGGTTCAAGCCCTACTTGGCTGGAGCCGAGTGCGCCTCCAGGACGGCAGAGCTCCAGCTCTGCTCAGAGGCCCGAACTGGCAGAGTTGCTGGCGCGATGCTGCTCTGCCCTGGGCGAGCCTTGCCGAGACTTGCCACGCTGCTAGGCTTCCTGCCCAGGAAGGAGCAGGCTGCGCGAGGCTGGGAGACGCCACTGGCGCCTTCCTGGCCTCAGCTCCGCTCCTGCCTTGCCTTTGCACCTAGGCCACAGGCGTCCTTGGGGAGGGCTTAGAGGCCGGTGGCTTGCACACTGCCAAGGGCTGCAGCAGGAAGAGCTCTGTGCGAGGGAAGGGAAGGGCCAGTGCAGGGCTCCTACAGAGGTTGCTTGGCCGCCCAGACTCAGCGCCGCACGGAGTGCACCAGGCTCCCAGGGCCCCTGGCTGGGGTCTGCAGCCCCGCACACCCGGAGGCTGACTCCCTGGGCGCCCAGCAGCTGCCTCACACACGTAGCTTCCCTAGCGCTCTCCTCCCCAGCAGAGACGTGTGCAGCTGGTTGGGGCCTGCCCCTGCGTGCCTGGGCTCCCGCCCACAGCCCCAGCTCAGGGCAAGCAGCCCCTGAGCCAAGACCTGCAGGAGGCGCAGAGCGCCCCCACCTGGAAGCCGAGTGAACAGCTGGCGGGGAGGCGAGCCTCCTCGAGAGAAGAAGAGGCAGCCCAGCCTCGTTTGGCTCAATCCCTACTTGGCTGGAGCCGAGTGCGCCTCCAGGACGGCAGAGCTCCAGCTCTGCTCAGAGGCCCGTTCTGGCAGAGTTGCTGGCGCGAGGCTGCTCTGCCCTGGGCGAGCCTTGCCCAGACTTGCCTCGCTGCTAGGCTTCCCGCCGTGGAAGGAGCAGGCTGCGCGAGGCTGGGAGACGCCACTGGCGCCTTCCTGGCCTCAGCTCCGCTCCTGCCTTGCCTTTACACCTAGGCCCCAGGCGTCCTTGGGGAGGGCTTAGGGGCCGGTGGCTTGCACACTGCCAAGGGCTCCAGCAGGAAGAGCTCTGTGCGAGGGAAGGGAAGGGCCAGTGCAGGGCTCCTCCAGCGGTTGCTTGGCCGCCCAGACTCAGCGCCGCACGGAGTGCACCAGGCTCCCAGGGCCCCTGGCTGGGGTCTGCAGCCCCGCACACCCGGAGGCTGACTCCCTGGGCGCCCAGAAGCTGCCTCACACACGTAGCTTCCCTAGCGCTCTCCTCCCCAGCAGAGACGTGTGCAGCTGGTTGGGGCCTGCCCCTGCGTGCCTGGGCTCCCGCCCACAGCCCCAGCTCAGGGCAAGCAGCCCCTGAGCCAAGACCTGCAGGAGGCGCAGAGCGCCCCCACCTGGAAGCCGAGTGAACAGCTGGCGGGGAGGCGAGCCTCCTCGAGGGAAGAAGAGGCAGCCCAGCCTCGTTTGGCTCAAGCCCTACTTGGCTGGAGCCGAGTGCGCCTCCAGGACGGCAGAGCTCCAGCTCTGCTCAGAGGCCCGTTCTGGCAGAGTTGCTGGCGCGAGGCTGCTCTGCCCTGGGCGAGCCTTGCCCAGACTTGCCTCGCTGCTAGGCTTCCTGCCCAGGAAGGAGCAGGCTGCGCGAGGCTGGGAGACGCCACTGGCGCCTTCCTGGCCTCAGCTCCGCTCCTGCCTTGCCTTTGCACCTAGGCCCCAGGCGTCCTTGGGGAGGGCTTAGGGGCCGGTGGCTTGCACACTGCCAAGGGCTCCAGCAGGAAGAGCTCTGTGCGAGGGAAGGGAAGGGCCAGTGCAGGGCTCCTCCAGAGGTTGCTTGGCCGCCCAGACTCAGCGCCGCACGGAGTGCACCAGGCTCCCAGGGCCCCTGGCTGGGGTCTGCAGCCCCGCACACACGGAGGCTAACTCCCTGGGCGCCCAGCAGCTGCCTCACACACGTAGCTTCCCTAGCGCTCTCCTCCCCAGCAGAGACGTGTGCAGCTGGTTGGGGCCTGCCCCTGCGTGCCTGGGCTCCCGCCCACAGCCCCAGCTCAGGGCAAGCAGCCCCTGAGCCAAGAACTGCAGGAGGCGCAGAGCGCCCCCACCTGGAAGCCGAGTGAACAGCTGGCGGGGAGGCGAGCCTCCTTGAGGGAAGAAGAGGAAGCCCAGCCTCGTTTGGCTCAAGCCCTACTTGGCTGGAGCCGAGTGCGCCTCCAGGACGGCAGAGCTCCAGCTCTGCTCAGAGGCCCGTTCTGGCAGAGTTGCTGGCGCGAGGCTGCTCTGCCCTGGGCGAGCCTTGCCCAGACTTGCCTCGCTGCTAGGCTTCCCGCCCAGGAAGGAGCAGGCTGCGCGAGGCTGGGAGACGCCACTGGCGCCTTCCTGGCCTCAGCTCCGCTCCTGCCTTGCCTTTGCACCTAGGCCCCAGGCGTCCTTGGGGAGGGCTTAGGGGCCGGTGGCTTGCACACCGCCAAGGGCTCCAGCAGGAAGAGCTCTGTGCGAGGGAAGGGAAGGGCCAGTGCAGGGCTCCTCCAGCGGTTGCTTGGCCGCCCAGACTCAGCGCCGCACGGAGTGCACCAGGCTCCCAGGGCCCCTGGCTGGGGTCTGCAGCCCCGCACACCCGGAGGCTGACTCCCTGGGCGCCCAGCAGCTGCCTCACACACGTAGCTTCCCTAGCGCTCTCCTCCCCAGCAGAGACGTGTGCAGCTGGTTGGGGCCTGCCCCTGCGTGCCTGGGCTCCCGCCCACAGCCCCAGCTCAGGGCAAGCAGCCCCTGAGCCAAGACCTGCAGGAGGCGCAGAGCGCCCCCACCTGGAAGCCGAGTGAACAGCTGGCGGGGAGGCGAGCCTCCTCGAGGGAAGAAGAGGCAGCCCAGCCTCGTTTGGCTCAAGCCCTACTTGGCTGGAGCCGAGTGCGCCTCCAGGACGGCAGAGCTCCAGCTCTGCTCAGAGGCCCGTTCTGGCAGAGTTGCTGGCGCGAGGCTGCTCTGCCCTGGGCGAGCCTTGCCCAGACTTGCCTCCCTGCTAGGCTTCCTGCCCAGGAAGGAGCAGGCTGCGCGAGGCTGGGAGACGCCACTGGCGCCTTCCTGGCCTCAGCTCCGCTCCTGCCTTGCCTTTGCACCTAGGCCCCAGGCGTCCTTGGGGAGGGCTTAGGGGCCGGTGGCTTGCACACTGCCAAGGGCTCCAGCAGGAAGAGCTCTGTGCGAGGGAAGGGAAGGGCCAGTGCAGGGCTCCTCCAGAGGTTGCTTGGCCGCCCAGACTCAGCGCCGCACGGAGTGCACCAGGCTCCCAGGGCCCCTGGCTGGGGTCTGCAGCCCCGCACACACGGAGGCTAACTCCCTGGGCGCCCAGCAGCTGCCTCACACACGTAGCTTCCCTAGCGCTCTCCTCCCCAGCAGAGACGTGTGCAGCTGGTTGGGGCCTGCCCCTGCGTGCCTGGGCTCCCGCCCACAGCCCCAGCTCAGGGCAAGCAGCCCCTGAGCCAAGACCTGCAGGAGGCGCAGAGCGCCCCCACCTGGAAGCCGAGTGAACAGCTGGCGGGGAGGCGAGCCTCCTTGAGGGAAGAAGAGGAAGCCCAGCCTCGTTTGGCTCAAGCCCTACTTGGCTGGAGCCGAGTGCGCCTCCAGGACGGCAGAGCTCCAGCTCTGCTCAGAGGCCCGTTCTGGCAGAGTTGCTGGCGCGAGGCTGCTCTGCCCTGGGCGAGCCTTGCCCAGACTTGCCTCGCTGCTAGGCTTCCCGCCCAGGAAGGAGCAGGCTGCGCGAGGCTGGGAGACGCCACTGGCGCCTTCCTGGCCTCAGCTCCGCTCCTGCCTTGCCTTTACACCTAGGCCCCAGGCGTCCTTGGGGAGGGCTTAGGGGCCGGTGGCTTGCACACTGCCAAGGGCTCCAGCAGGAAGAGCTCTGTGCGAGGGAAGGGAAGGGCCAGTGCAGGGCTCCTCCAGCGGTTGCTTGGCCGCCCAGACTCAGCGCCGCACGGAGTGCACCAGGCTCCCAGGGCCCCTGGCTGGGGTCTGCAGCCCCGCACACCCGGAGGCTGACTCCCTGGGCGCCCAGAAGCTGCCTCACACACGTAGCTTCCCTAGCGCTCTCCTCCCCAGCAGAGACGTGTGCAGCTGGTTGGGGCCTGCCCCTGCGTGCCTGGGCTCCCGCCCACAGCCCCAGCTCAGGGCAAGCAGCCCCTGAGCCAAGACCTGCAGGAGGCGCAGAGCGCCCCCACCTGGAAGCCGAGTGAACAGCTGGCGGGGAGGCGAGCCTCCTCGAGGGAAGAAGAGGCAGCCCAGCCTCGTTTGGCTCAAGCCCTACTTGGCTGGAGCAGAGTGCGCCTCCAGGACGGCAGAGCTCCAGCTCTGCTCAGAGGCCCGTTCTGGCAGAGTTGCTGGCGCGAGGCTGCTCTGCCCTGGGCGAGCCTTGCCCAGACTTGCCTCGCTGCTAGGCTTCCCGCCGTGGAAGGAGCAGGCTGCGCGAGGCTGGGAGACGCCACTGGCGCCTTCCTGGCCTCAGCTCCGCTCCTGCCTTGCCTTTACACCTAGGCCCCAGGCGTCCTTGGGGAGGGCTTAGGGGCCGGTGGCTTGCACACTGCCAAGGGCTCCAGCAGGAAGAGCTCTGTGCGAGGGAAGGGAAGGGCCAGTGCAGGGCTCCTCCAGCGGTTGCTTGGCCGCCCAGACTCAGCGCCGCACGGAGTGCACCAGGCTCCCAGGGCCCCTGGCTGGGGTCTGCAGCCCCGCACACCCGGAGGCTGACTCCCTGGGCGCCCAGAAGCTGCCTCACACACGTAGCTTCCCTAGCGCTCTCCTCCCCAGCAGAGACGTGTGCAGCTGGTTGGGGCCTGCCCCTGCGTGCCTGGGCTCCCGCCCACAGCCCCAGCTCAGGGCAAGCAGCCCCTGAGCCAAGACCTGCAGGAGGCGCAGAGCGCCCCCACCTGGAAGCCGAGTGAACAGCTGGCGGGGAGGCGAGCCTCCTCGAGAGAAGAAGAGGCAGCCCAGCCTCGTTTGGCTCAATCCCTACTTGGCTGGAGCCGAGTGCGCCTCCAGGACGGCAGAGCTCCAGCTCTGCTCAGAGGCCCGTTCTGGCAGAGTTGCTGGCGCGAGGCTGCTCTGCCCTGGGCGAGCCTTGCCCAGACTTGCCTCGCTGCTAGGCTTCCCGCCGTGGAAGGAGCAGGCTGCGCGAGGCTGGGAGACGCCACTGGCGCCTTCCTGGCCTCAGCTCCGCTCCTGCCTTGCCTTTACACCTAGGCCCCAGGCGTCCTTGGGGAGGGCTTAGGGGCCGGTGGCTTGCACACTGCCAAGGGCTCCAGCAGGAAGAGCTCTGTGCGAGGGAAGGGAAGGGCCAGTGCAGGGCTCCTCCAGCGGTTGCTTGGCCGCCCAGACTCAGCGCCGCACGGAGTGCACCAGGCTCCCAGGGCCCCTGGCTGGGGTCTGCAGCCCCGCACACCCGGAGGCTGACTCCCTGGGCGCCCAGAAGCTGCCTCACACACGTAGCTTCCCTAGCACTCTCCTCCCCAGCAGAGACGTGTGCAGCTGGTTGGGGCCTGCCCCTGCGTGCCTGGGCTCCCGCCCACAGCCCCAGCTCAGGGCAAGCAGCCCCTGAGCCAAGACCTGCAGGAGGCGCAGAGCGCCCCCACCTGGAAGCCGAGTGAACAGCTGGCGGGGAGGCGAGCCTCCTCGAGGGAAGAAGAGGCAGCCCAGCCTCGTTTGGCTCAAGCCCTACTTGGCTGGAGCCGAGTGCGCCTCCAGGACGGCAGAGCTCCAGCTCTGCTCAGAGGCCCGTTCTGGCAGAGTTGCTGGCGCGAGGCTGCTCTGCCCTGGGCGAGCCTTGCCCAGACTTGCCTCCCTGCTAGGCTTCCTGCCCAGGAAGGAGCAGGCTGCGCGAGGCTGGGAGACGCCACTGGCGCCTTCCTGGCCTCAGCTCCGCTCCTGCCTTGCCTTTGCACCTAGGCCCCAGGCGTCCTTGGGGAGGGCTTAGGGGCCGGTGGCTTGCACACTGCCAAGGGCTCCAGCAGGAAGAGCTCTGTGCGAGGGAAGGGAAGGGCCAGTGCAGGGCTCCTCCAGAGGTTGCTTGGCCGCCCAGACTCAGCGCCGCACGGAGTGCACCAGGCTCCCAGGGCCCCTGGCTGGGGTCTGCAGCCCCGCACACACGGAGGCTAACTCCCTGGGCGCCCAGCAGCTGCCTCACACACGTAGCTTCCCTAGCGCTCTCCTCCCCAGCAGAGACGTGTGCAGCTGGTTGGGGCCTGCCCCTGCGTGCCTGGGCTCCCGCCCACAGCCCCAGCTCAGGGCAAGCAGCCCCTGAGCCAAGACCTGCAGGAGGCGCAGAGCGCCCCCACCTGGAAGCCGAGTGAACAGCTGGCGGGGAGGCGAGCCTCCTTGAGGGAAGAAGAGGAAGCCCAGCCTCGTTTGGCTCAAGCCCTACTTGGCTGGAGCCGAGTGCGCCTCCAGGACGGCAGAGCTCCAGCTCTGCTCAGAGGCCCGTTCTGGCAGAGTTGCTGGCGCGAGGCTGCTCTGCCCTGGGCGAGCCTTGCCCAGACTTGCCTCGCTGCTAGGCTTCCCGCCCAGGAAGGAGCAGGCTGCGCGAGGCTGGGAGACGCCACTGGCGCCTTCCTGGCCTCAGCTCCGCTCCTGCCTTGCCTTTACACCTAGGCCCCAGGCGTCCTTGGGGAGGGCTTAGGGGCCGGTGGCTTGCACACTGCCAAGGGCTCCAGCAGGAAGAGCTCTGTGCGAGGGAAGGGAAGGGCCAGTGCAGGGCTCCTCCAGCGGTTGCTTGGCCGCCCAGACTCAGCGCCGCACGGAGTGCACCAGGCTCCCAGGGCCCCTGGCTGGGGTCTGCAGCCCCGCACACCCGGAGGCTGACTCCCTGGGCGCCCAGAAGCTGCCTCACACACGTAGCTTCCCTAGCGCTCTCCTCCCCAGCAGAGACGTGTGCAGCTGGTTGGGGCCTGCCCCTGCGTGCCTGGGCTCCCGCCCACAGCCCCAGCTCAGGGCAAGCAGCCCCTGAGCCAAGACCTGCAGGAGGCGCAGAGCGCCCCCACCTGGAAGCCGAGTGAACAGCTGGCGGGGAGGCGAGCCTCCTCGAGGGAAGAAGAGGCAGCCCAGCCTCGTTTGGCTCAAGCCCTACTTGGCTGGAGCCGAGTGCGCCTCCAGGACGGCAGAGCTCCAGCTCTGCTCAGAGGCCCGTTCTGGCAGAGTTGCTGGCGCGAGGCTGCTCTGCCCTGGGCGAGCCTTGCCCAGACTTGCCTCGCTGCTAGGCTTCCTGCCCAGGAAGGAGCAGGCTGCGCGAGGCTGGGAGACGCCACTGGCGCCTTCCTGGCCTCAGCTCCGCTCCTGCCTTGCCTTTGCACCTAGGCCCCAGGCGTCCTTGGGGAGGGCTTAGGGGCCGGTGGCTTGCACACTGCCAAGGGCTCCAGCAGGAAGAGCTCTGTGCGAGGGAAGGGAAGGGCCAGTGCAGGGCTCCTCCAGAGGTTGCTTGGCCGCCCAGACTCAGCGCCGCACGGAGTGCACCAGGCTCCCAGGGCCCCTGGCTGGGGTCTGCAGCCCCGCACACACGGAGGCTAACTCCCTGGGCGCCCAGCAGCTGCCTCACACACGTAGCTTCCCTAGCGCTCTCCTCCCCAGCAGAGACGTGTGCAGCTGGTTGGGGCCTGCCCCTGCGTGCCTGGGCTCCCGCCCACAGCCCCAGCTCAGGGCAAGCAGCCCCTGAGCCAAGACCTGCAGGAGGCGCAGAGCGCCCCCACCTGGAAGCCGAGTGAACAGCTGGCGGGGAGGCGAGCCTCCTTGAGGGAAGAAGAGGAAGCCCAGCCTCGTTTGGCTCAAGCCCTACTTGGCTGGAGCCGAGTGCGCCTCCAGGACGGCAGAGCTCCAGCTCTGCTCAGAGGCCCGTTCTGGCAGAGTTGCTGGCGCGAGGCTGCTCTGCCCTGGGCGAGCCTTGCCCAGACTTGCCTCGCTGCTAGGCTTCCCGCCCAGGAAGGAGCAGGCTGCGCGAGGCTGGGAGACGCCACTGGCGCCTTCCTGGCCTCAGCTCCGCTCCTGCCTTGCCTTTGCACCTAGGCCCCAGGCGTCCTTGGGGAGGGCTTAGGGGCCGGTGGCTTGCACACCGCCAAGGGCTCCAGCAGGAAGAGCTCTGTGCGAGGGAAGGGAAGGGCCAGTGCAGGGCTCCTCCAGCGGTTGCTTGGCCGCCCAGACTCAGCGCCGCACGGAGTGCACCAGGCTCCCAGGGCCCCTGGCTGGGGTCTGCAGCCCCGCACACCCGGAGGCTGACTCCCTGGGCGCCCAGCAGCTGCCTCACACACGTAGCTTCCCTAGCGCTCTCCTCCCCAGCAGAGACGTGTGCAGCTGGTTGGGGCCTGCCCCTGCGTGCCTGGGCTCCCGCCCACAGCCCCAGCTCAGGGCAAGCAGCCCCTGAGCCAAGACCTGCAGGAGGCGCAGAGCGCCCCCACCTGGAAGTCGAGTGAACAGCTGGCGGGGAGGCGAGCCTCCTCGAGGGAAGAAGAGGCAGCCCAGCCTCGTTTGGTTCAAGCCCTACTTGGCTGGAGCCGAGTGCGCCTCCAGGACGGCAGAGCTCCAGCTCTGCTCAGAGGCCCGAACTGGCAGAGTTGCTGGCGCGATGCTGCTCTGCCCTGGGCGAGCCTTGCCGAGACTTGCCACGCTGCTAGGCTTCCTGCCCAGGAAGGAGCAGGCTGCGCGAGGCTGGGAGACGCCACTGGCGCCTTCCTGGCCTCAGCTCCGCTCCTGCCTTGCCTTTGCACCTAGGCCCCAGGCGTCCTTGGGGAGGGCTTAGAGGCCGGTGGCTTGCACACTGCCAAGGGCTGCAGCAGGAAGAGCTCTGTGCGAGGGAAGGGAAGGGCCAGTGCAGGGCTCCTACAGAGGTTGCTTGGCCGCCCAGACTCAGCACCGCACGGAGTGCACCAGGCTCCCAGGGCCCCTGGCTGGGGTCTGCAGCCCCGCACACCCGGAGGCTGACTCCCTGGGCGCCCAGCAGCTGCCTCACACACGTAGCTTCCCTAGCGCTCTCCTCCCCAGCAGAGACGTGTGCAGCTGGTTGGGGCCTGCCCCTGCGTGCCTGGGCTCCCGCCCACAGCCCCAGCTCAGGGCAAGCAGCCCCTGAGCCAAGACCTGCAGGAGGCGCAGAGCGTCCCCACCTGGAAGCCGAGTGAACAGCTGGCGGGGAGGCGAGCCTCCTTGAGGGAAGAAGAGGAAGCCCAGCCTCGTTTGGCTCAAGCCCTACTTGGCTGGAGCCGAGTGCGCCTCCAGGACGGCAGAGCTCCAGCTCTGCTCAGAGGCCCGTTCTGGCAGAGTTGCTGGCGCGAGGCTGCTCTGCCCTGGGCGAGCCTTGCCCAGACTTGCCTCGCTGCTAGGCTTCCCGCCCAGGAAGGAGCAGGCTGCGCGAGGCTGGGAGACGCCACTGGCGCCTTCCTGGCCTCAGCTCCGCTCCTGCCTTGCCTTTGCACCTAGGCCCCAGGCGTCCTTGGGGAGGGCTTAGGGGCCGGTGGCTTGCACACCGCCAAGGGCTCCAGCAGGAAGAGCTCTGTGCGAGGGAAGGGAAGGGCCAGTGCAGGGCTCCTCCAGCGGTTGCTTGGCCGCCCAGACTCAGCGCCGCACGGAGTGCACCAGGCTCCCAGGGCCCCTGGCTGGGGTCTGCAGCCCCGCACACCCGGAGGCTGACTCCCTGGGCGCCCAGCAGCTGCCTCACACACGTAGCTTCCCTAGCGCTCTCCTCCCCAGCAGAGACGTGTGCAGCTGGTTGGGGCCTGCCCCTGCGTGCCTGGGCTCCCGCCCACAGCCCCAGCTCAGGGCAAGCAGCCCCTGAGCCAAGACCTGCAGGAGGCGCAGAGCGCCCCCACCTGGAAGCCGAGTGAACAGCTGGCAGGGAGGCGAGCCTCCTCGAGGGAAGAAGAGGCAGCCCAGCCTCGTTTGGTTCAAGCCCTACTTGGCTGGAGCCGAGTGCGCCTCCAGGACGGCAGAGCTCCAGCTCTGCTCAGAGGCCCGAACTGGCAGAGTTGCTGGCGCGATGCTGCTCTGCCCTGGGCGAGCCTTGCCGAGACTTGCCTCGCTGCTAGGCTTCCTGCCCAGGAAGGAGCAGGCTGCGCGAGGCTGGGAGACGCCACTGGCGCCTTCCTGGCCTCAGCTCCGCTCCTGCCTTGCCTTTGCACCTAGGCCCCAGGCGTCCTTGGGGAGGGCTTTGAGGCCGGTGGCTTGCACACTGCCAAGGGCTGCAGCAGGAAGAGCTCTGTGCGAGGGAAGGGAAGGGCCAGTGCAGGGCTCCTACAGAGGTTGCTTGGCCGCCCAGACTCAGCGCCGCACGGAGTGCACCAGGCTCCCAGGGCCCCTGGCTGGGGTCTGCAGCCCCGCACACCCGGAGGCTGACTCCCTGGGCACCCAGCAGCTGCCTCACACACGTAGCTTCCCTAGCGCTCTCCTCCCCAGCAGAGACGTGTGCAGCTGGTTGGGGCCTGCCCCTGCGTGCCTGGGCTCCCGCCCACAGCCCCAGCTCAGGGCAAGCAGCCCCTGAGCCAAGACCTGCAGGAGGCGCAGAGCGCCCCCACCTGGAAGCCGAGTGAACAGCTGGCGGGGAGGCGAGCCTCCTCGAGAGAAGAAGAGGCAGCCCAGCCTCGTTTGGCTCAATCCCTACTTGGCTGGAGCCGAGTGCGCCTCCAGGACGGCAGAGCTCCAGCTCTGCTCAGAGGCCCGTTCTGGCAGAGTTGCTGGCGCGAGGCTGCTCTGCCCTGGGCGAGCCTTGCCCAGACTTGCCTCGCTGCTAGGCTTCCCGCCCAGGAAGGAGCAGGCTGCGCGAGGCTGGGAGACGCCACTGGCGCCTTCCTGGCCTCAGCTCCGCTCCTGCCTTGCCTTTACACCTAGGCCCCAGGCGTCCTTGGGGAGGGCTTAGGGGCCGGTGGCTTGCACACTGCCAAGGGCTCCAGCAGGAAGAGCTCTGTGCGAGGGAAGGGAAGGGCCAGTGCAGGGCTCCTCCAGCGGTTGCTTGGCCGCCCAGACTCAGCGCCGCACGGAGTGCACCAGGCTCCCAGGGCCCCTGGCTGGGGTCTGCAGCCCCGCACACACGGAGGCTGACTCCCTGGGCGCCCAGCAGCTGCCTCACACACGTAGCTTCCCTAGCGCTCTCCTCCCCAGCAGAGACGTGTGCAGCTGGTTGGGGCCTGCCCCTGCGTGCCTGGGCTCCCGCCCACAGCCCCAGCTCAGGGCAAGCAGCCCCTGAGCCAAGACCAGCAGGAGGCGCAGAGCGCCCCCACCTGGAAGCCGAGTGAACAGCTGGCGGGGAGGCGAGCCTCCTCGAGGGAAGAAGAGGCAGCCCAGCCTCGTTTGGCTCAAGCCCTACTTGGCTGGAGCCGAGTGCGCCTCCAGGACGGCAGAGCTCCAGCTCTGCTCAGAGGCCCGTTCTGGCAGAGTTGCTGGCGCGAGGCTGCTCTGCCCTGGGCGAGCCTTGCCCAGATTTGCCTCGCTGCTAGGCTTCCCGCCCAGGAAGGAGCAGGCTGCGCGAGGCTGGGAGACGCCACTGGCGCCTTCCTGGCCTCAGCTCCGCTCCTGCCTTGCCTTTACACCTAGGCCCCAGGCGTCCTTGGGGAGGGCTTAGGGGCCGGTGGCTTGCACACTGCCAAGGGCTCCAGCAGGAAGAGCTCTGTGCGAGGGAAGGGAAGGGCCAGTGCAGGGCTCCTGCAGCGGTTGCTTAGCCGGCCAGACTCAGCGCCGCACGGAGTGCACCAGGCTCCCAGGGCCCCTGGCTGGGGTCTGCAGCCCCGCACACCCGGAGTCTCACTCCCTGGGCGCCCAGCAGCTGCCTCACACACGTAGCTTCCCTAGCGCTCTCCTCCCCAGCAGGACGTGTGCAGCTGGTTGGGGCCTGCCCCTGCGTGCCTGGGCTCCCGCCCACAGCCCCAGCTCAGGGCAAGCAGCCCCTGAGCCAAGGTCTGCAGGAGGCGCAGAGCGCCCCCACCTGGAAGCCGAGTGAACAGCTGGCGGGGAGGCGAGCCTCCTCGAGGGAAGAAGAGGCAGCCCAGGCTCGTTTGGTTCAAGCCCTACTTGGCTGGAGCCGAGTGCGCCTCCAGGACGGCAGAGATCCAGCTCTGCTCAGAGGCCCGTTCTGGCAGAGTTGCTAGTGCGAGGCTGCTCTGCCCTGGGCGAGCCTTGCCCACACGTGCCTCGCTGCTAGGCTTCCTGCCCAGGAAGGAGCAGGCTGCGCGAGGCTGGGAGACGCCACTGGCGCCTTCCTGGAATCAGCTCCGCTCCTGCCTTGCCTTTGCACCTAGGCCCCAGGCGTCCTTAGGGAGGGCTTAGGGGCCGGTGGCTTGCACACTGCCAAGGGCTGCATCAGGAAGAGCTCTGTGCGAGGGAAGGGAAGGGCCAGTGCAGGGCTCCTCCAGAGGTTGCTTGGCCGCCCAGACTCAGCGCCGCACGGAGTGCACCAGGCTCCCAGGGCCCCTGGCTGGGGTCTGCAGCCCCGCACACCCGGAGGCTGACTCCCTGGGCACCCAGCAGCTGCCTCACACACGTAGCTTCCCTAGCGCTCTCCTCCCCAGCAGAGTCGTGTGCAGCTGGTTGGGGCCTGCCCCTGCGTGCCTGAGCTCCCGCGCACAGCCCCAGCTCAGGGCAAGCAGCCCCTGAGCCAAGACCTGCAGGAGGCGCAGAGCGCCCCCACCTGGAAGCCGAGTGAACAGCTGGCGGGGAGGCGAGCCTCCTCGAGGGAAGAAGAGGCAGCCCAGCCTCGTTTGGCTCAAGCCCTACTTGGCTGGAGCTGAGTGCGCCTCCAGGACGGCAGAGCTCCAGCTCTGCTCAGAGGCCCGTTCTGGCAGAGTTGCTGGCGCGAGGCTGCTCTGCTCTGGGCGAGCATTGCCCAGACTTGCCTCGCTGCTAGGCTTCCCGCCCAGGAAGGAGCAGGCTGCGCGAGGCTGGGAGACGCCACTGGCGCCTTCCTGGCCTCAGCTCCGCTCCTGCCTTGCCTTTACACCTAGGCCCCAGGCGTCCTTGGGGAGGGCTTAGGGGCCGGTGGCTTGCACACTGCCAAGGGCTCCAGCAGGAAGAGCTCTGTGCGAGGGAAGGGAAGGGCCAGTGCAGGGCTCCTCCAGCGGTTGCTTGGCCGCCCAGACTCAGCGCCGCACGGAGTGCACCAGGCTCCCAGGGCCCCTGGCTGGGGCCTGCAGCCCCGCACACCCGGAGGCTGACTCCCTGGGCGCCCAGCAGCTGCCTCACACACGTAGCTTCCCTAGCGCTCTCCTCCCCAGCAGAGACGTGTGCAGCTGGTTGGGGCCTGCCCCTGCGTGCCTGGGCTCCCGCCCACAGCCCCAGCTCAGGGCAAGCAGCCCCTGAGCCAAGACCTGAAGGAGGCGCAGAGCGCCCCCACCTGGAAGCCGAGTGAACAGCTGGCGGGGAGGCGAGCCTGCTCGAGGGAAGAAGAGGCAGCCTAGCCTCGTTTGGCTCTAGCCCTACTTGGCTGGAGCCGAGTGCGCCTCCAGGACGGCAGAGCTCCAGCTCTGCTCAGAGGCCCGTTCTGGCAGAGTTGCTGGCGCGAGGCTGCTCTGCCCTGGGCGAGCCTTGCCCAGACTTGCCTCGCTGCTAGGCTTCCCGCCCAGGAAGGAGCAGGCTGCGCGAGGCTGGGAGACGCCACTGGCGCCTTCCTGGCCTCAGCTCCGCTCCTGCCTTGCCTTTACACCTAGGCCCCAGGCGTCCTTGGGGAGGGCTTAGGGGCCGGTGGCTTGCACACTGCCAAGGGCTCCAGCAGGAAGAGCTCTGTGCGAGGGAAGGGAAGGGCCAGTGCAGGGCTCCTCCAGAGGTTGCTTGGCCGCCCAGACTCAGCGCCGCACGGAGTGCACCAGGCTCCCAGGGCCCCTGGCTGGGGTCTGCAGCCCCGCACACCCGGAGGCTGACTCCCTGGGCGCCCAGCAGCTGCCTCACACACGTAGCTTCCCTAGCGCTCTCCTCCCCAGCAGAGACGTGTGCAGCTGGTTGGGGCCTGCCCCTGCGTGCCTGGGCTCCCGCCCACAGCCCCAGCTCAGGGCAAGCAGCCCCTGAGCCAAGACCTGCAGGAGGCGCAGAGCGCCCCCACCTGGAAGCCGAGTGAACAGCTGGCGGGGAGGCGAGCCTCCTCGAGGGAAGAAGAGGCAGCCCAGCCTCGTTTGGCTCAAGCCCTACTTGGCTGGAGCCGAGTGCGCCTCCAGGACGGCAGAGCTCCAGCTCTGCTCAGAGGCCCGTTCTGGCAGAGTTGCTGGCGCGAGGCTGCTCTGCCCTGGGCGAGCCTTGCCCAGACTTGCCTCGCTGCTAGGCTTCCCGCCCAGGAAGGAGCAGGCTGCGCGAGGCTGGGAGACGCCACTGGCGCCTTCCTGGCCTCAGCTCCGCTCCTGCCTTGCCTTTACACATAGGCCCCAGGCGTCCTTGGGGAGGGCTTAGGGGCCGGTGGCTTGCACACTGCCAAGGGCTCCAGCAGGAAGAGCTCTGTGCGAGGGAAGGGAAGGGCCAGTGCAGGGCTCCTCCAGCGGTTGCTTGGCCGCCCAGACTCAGCGCCGCACGGAGTGACCAGGCTCCCAGGGCCCCTGGCTGGGGTCTGCAGCCCCGCACACCCGGAGGCTGACTCCCTGGGCGCCCAGCAGCTGCCTCACACACGTAGCTTCCCTAGCGCTCTCCTCCCCAGCAGAGACGTGTGCAGCTGGTTGGGGCCTGCCCCTGCGTGCCTGGGCTCCCGCCCACAGCCCCAGCTCAGGGCAAGCAGCCCCTGAGCCAAGACCTGCAGGAGGCGCAGAGCGCCCCCACCTGGAAGCCGAGTGAACAGCTGGCGGGGAGGCGAGCCTCCTCGAGGGAAGAAGAGGCAGCCCAGCCTCGTTTGGCTCAAGCCCTACTTGGCTGGAGCTGAGTGTGCCTCCAGGACGGCAGAGCTCCAGCTCTGCTCAGAGGCCCGTTCTGGCAGAGTTGCTGGCGCGAGGCTGCTCTGCCCTGGGCGAGCCTTGCCGAGATTTGCCTCGCTGCTAGGCTTCCTGCCCAGGAAGGAGCAGGCTGCGCGAGGCTGGGAGACGCCACTGGCGCCTTCCTGGAATCAGCTCCGCTCCTGCCTTGCCTTTGCACCTAGGCCCCAGGCGTCCTTAGGGAGGGCTTAGGGGCCGGTGGCTTGCACACTGCCAAGGGCTGCATCAGGAAGAGCTCTGTGCGAGGGAAGGGAAGGGCCAGTGCAGGGCTCCTCCAGAGGTTGCTTGGCCGCCCAGACTCAGCGCCGCACGGAGTGCACCAGGCTCCCAGGGCCCCTGGCTGGGGTCTGCAGCCCCGCACACCCGGAGGCTGACTCCCTGGGCACCCAGCAGCTGCCTCACACACGTAGCTTCCCTAGCGCTCTCCTCCCCAGCAGAGTCGTGTGCAGCTGGTTGGGGCCTGCCCCTGCGTGCCTGAGCTCCCGCGCACAGCCCCAGCTCAGGGCAAGCAGCCCCTGAGCCAAGACCTGCAGGAGGCGCAGAGCGCCCCCACCTGGAAGCCGAGTGAACAGCTGGCGGGGAGGCGAGCCTCCTCGAGGGAAGAAGAGGCAGCCCAGCCTCGTTTGGCTCAAGCCCTACTTGGCTGGAGCTGAGTGCGCCTCCAGGACGGCAGAGCTCCAGCTCTGCTCAGAGGCCCGTTCTGGCAGAGTTGCTGGCGCGAGGCTGCTCTGCTCTGGGCGAGCATTGCCCAGACTTGCCTCGCTGCTAGGCTTCCCGCCCAGGAAGGAGCAGGCTGCGCGAGGCTGGGAGACGCCACTGGCGCCTTCCTGGCCTCAGCTCCGCTCCTGCCTTGCCTTTACACCTAGGCCCCAGGCGTCCTTGGGGAGGGCTTAGGGGCCGGTGGCTTGCACACTGCCAAGGGCTCCAGCAGGAAGAGCTCTGTGCGAGGGAAGGGAAGGGCCAGTGCAGGGCTCCTCCAGCGGTTGCTTGGCCGCCCAGACTCAGCGCCGCACGGAGTGCACCAGGCTCCCAGGGCCCCTGGCTGGGGCCTGCAGCCCCGCACACCCGGAGGCTGACTCCCTGGGCGCCCAGCAGCTGCCTCACACACGTAGCTTCCCTAGCGCTCTCCTCCCCAGCAGAGACGTGTGCAGCTGGTTGGGGCCTGCCCCTGCGTGCCTGGGCTCCCGCCCACAGCCCCAGCTCAGGGCAAGCAGCCCCTGAGCCAAGACCTGAAGGAGGCGCAGAGCGCCCCCACCTGGAAGCCGAGTGAACAGCTGGCGGGGAGGCGAGCCTGCTCGAGGGAAGAAGAGGCAGCCTAGCCTCGTTTGGCTCTAGCCCTACTTGGCTGGAGCCGAGTGCGCCTCCAGGACGGCAGAGCTCCAGCTCTGCTCAGAGGCCCGTTCTGGCAGAGTTGCTGGCGCGAGGCTGCTCTGCCCTGGGCGAGCCTTGCCCAGACTTGCCTCGCTGCTAGGCTTCCCGCCCAGGAAGGAGCAGGCTGCGCGAGGCTGGGAGACGCCACTGGCGCCTTCCTGGCCTCAGCTCCGCTCCTGCCTTGCCTTTACACCTAGGCCCCAGGCGTCCTTGGGGAGGGCTTAGGGGCCGGTGGCTTGCACACTGCCAAGGGCTCCAGCAGGAAGAGCTCTGTGCGAGGGAAGGGAAGGGCCAGTGCAGGGCTCCTCCAGAGGTTGCTTGGCCGCCCAGACTCAGCGCCGCACGGAGTGCACCAGGCTCCCAGGGCCCCTGGCTGTGGTCTGCAGCCCCGCACACCCGGAGGCTGACTCCCTGGGCGCCCAGCAGCTGCCTCACACACGTAGCTTCCATAGCGCTCTCCTCCCCAGCAGAGACGTGTGCAGCTGGTTGGGGCCTGCCCCTGCGTGCCTGGGCTCCCGCCCACAGCCCCAGCTCAGGGCAAGCAGCCCCTGAGCCAAGACCTGCAGGAGGCGCAGAGCGCCCCCACCTGGAAGCCGAGTGAACAGCTGGCGGGGAGGCGAGCCTCCTCGAGGGAAGAAGAGGCAGCCCAGCCTCGTTTGGCTCAAGCCCTACTTGGCTGGAGCCGAGTGCGCCTCCAGGACGGCAGAGCTCCAGCTCTGCTCAGAGGCCCGTTCTGGCAGAGTTGCTGGCGCAAGGCTGCTCTACCCTGGGCGAGCCTTGCCCAGACTTGCCTCGCTGCTAGGCTTCCCGCCCAGGAAGGAGCAGGCTGCGCGAGGCTGGGAGACGCCACTGGCGCCTTCCTGGCCTCAGCTCCGCTCCTGCCTTGCCTTTACACATAGGCCCCAGGCGTCCTTGGGGAGGGCTTAGGGGCCGGTGGCTTGCACACTGCCAAGGGCTCCAGCAGGAAGAGCTCTGTGCGAGGGAAGGGAAGGGCCAGTGCAGGGCTCCTCCAGCGGTTGCTTGGCCGCCCAGACTCAGCGCTGCACGGAGTGACCAGGCTCCCAGGGCCCCTGGCTGGGGTCTGCAGCCCCGCACACCCGGAGGCTGACTCCCTGGGCGCCCAGCAGCTGCCTCACACACGTAGCTTCCCTAGCGCTCTCCTCCCCAGCAGAGACGTGTGCAGCTGGTTGGGGCCTGCCCCTGCGTGCCTGGGCTCCCGCCCACAGCCCCAGCTCAGGGCAAGCAGCCCCTGAGCCAAGACCTGCAGGAGGCGCAGAGCGCCCCCACCTGGAAGCCGAGTGAACAGCTGGCGGGGAGGCGAGCCTCCTCGAGGGAAGAAGAGGCAGCCCAGCCTCGTTTGGCTCAAGCCCTACTTGGCTGGAGCTGAGTGTGCCTCCAGGACGGCAGAGCTCCAGCTCTGCTCAGAGGCCCGTTCTGGCAGAGTTGCTGGCGCGAGGCTGCTCTGCCCTGGGCGAGCCTTGCCCAGACTTGCCTCGCTGCTAGGCTTCCCGCCGTGGAAGGAGCAGGCTGCGCGAGGCTGGGAGACGCCACTGGCGCCTTCCTGGCCTCAGCTCCGCTCCTGCCTTGCCTTTACACCTAGGCCCCAGGCGTCCTTGGGGAGGGCTTAGGGGCCGGTGGCTTGCACACTGCCAAGGGCTCCAGCAGGAAGAGCTCTGTGCGAGGGAAGGGAAGGGCCAGTGCAGGGCTCCTCCAGCGGTTGCTTGGCCGCCCAGACTCAGCGCCGCACGGAGTGCACCAGGCTCCCAGGGCCCCTGGCTGGGGTCTGCAGCCCCGCACACCCGGAGGCTGACTCCCTGGGCGCCCAGAAGCTGCCTCACACACGTAGCTTCCCTAGCACTCTCCTCCCCAGCAGAGACGTGTGCAGCTGGTTGGGGCCTGCCCCTGCGTGCCTGGGCTCCCGCCCACAGCCCCAGCTCAGGGCAAGCAGCCCCTGAGCCAAGACCTGCAGGAGGCGCAGAGCGCCCCCACCTGGAAGCCGAGTGAACAGCTGGCGGGGAGGCGAGCCTCCTCGAGGGAAGAAGAGGCAGCCCAGCCTCGTTTGGCTCAAGCCCTACTTGGCTGGAGCCGAGTGCGCCTCCAGGACGGCAGAGCTCCAGCTCTGCTCAGAGGCCCGTTCTGGCAGAGTTGCTGGCGCGAGGCTGCTCTGCCCTGGGCGAGCCTTGCCCAGACTTGCCTCCCTGCTAGGCTTCCTGCCCAGGAAGGAGCAGGCTGCGCGAGGCTGGGAGACGCCACTGGCGCCTTCCTGGCCTCAGCTCCGCTCCTGCCTTGCCTTTGCACCTAGGCCCCAGGCGTCCTTGGGGAGGGCTTAGGGGCCGGTGGCTTGCACACTGCCAAGGGCTCCAGCAGGAAGAGCTCTGTGCGAGGGAAGGGAAGGGCCAGTGCAGGGCTCCTCCAGAGGTTGCTTGGCCGCCCAGACTCAGCGCCGCACGGAGTGCACCAGGCTCCCAGGGCCCCTGGCTGGGGTCTGCAGCCCCGCACACACGGAGGCTAACTCCCTGGGCGCCCAGCAGCTGCCTCACACACGTAGCTTCCCTAGCGCTCTCCTCCCCAGCAGAGACGTGTGCAGCTGGTTGGGGCCTGCCCCTGCGTGCCTGGGCTCCCGCCCACAGCCCCAGCTCAGGGCAAGCAGCCCCTGAGCCAAGACCTGCAGGAGGCGCAGAGCGCCCCCACCTGGAAGCCGAGTGAACAGCTGGCGGGGAGGCGAGCCTCCTTGAGGGAAGAAGAGGAAGCCCAGCCTCGTTTGGCTCAAGCCCTACTTGGCTGGAGCCGAGTGCGCCTCCAGGACGGCAGAGCTCCAGCTCTGCTCAGAGGCCCGTTCTGGCAGAGTTGCTGGCGCGAGGCTGCTCTGCCCTGGGCGAGCCTTGCCCAGACTTGCCTCGCTGCTAGGCTTCCCGCCCAGGAAGGAGCAGGCTGCGCGAGGCTGGGAGACGCCACTGGCGCCTTCCTGGCCTCAGCTCCGCTCCTGCCTTGCCTTTACACCTAGGCCCCAGGCGTCCTTGGGGAGGGCTTAGGGGCCGGTGGCTTGCACACTGCCAAGGGCTCCAGCAGGAAGAGCTCTGTGCGAGGGAAGGGAAGGGCCAGTGCAGGGCTCCTCCAGCGGTTGCTTGGCCGCCCAGACTCAGCGCCGCACGGAGTGCACCAGGCTCCCAGGGCCCCTGGCTGGGGTCTGCAGCCCCGCACACCCGGAGGCTGACTCCCTGGGCGCCCAGAAGCTGCCTCACACACGTAGCTTCCCTAGCGCTCTCCTCCCCAGCAGAGACGTGTGCAGCTGGTTGGGGCCTGCCCCTGCGTGCCTGGGCTCCCGCCCACAGCCCCAGCTCAGGGCAAGCAGCCCCTGAGCCAAGACCTGCAGGAGGCGCAGAGCGCCCCCACCTGGAAGCCGAGTGAACAGCTGGCGGGGAGGCGAGCCTCCTCGAGGGAAGAAGAGGCAGCCCAGCCTCGTTTGGCTCAAGCCCTACTTGGCTGGAGCCGAGTGCGCCTCCAGGACGGCAGAGCTCCAGCTCTGCTCAGAGGCCCGTTCTGGCAGAGTTGCTGGCGCGAGGCTGCTCTGCCCTGGGCGAGCCTTGCCCAGACTTGCCTCGCTGCTAGGCTTCCTGCCCAGGAAGGAGCAGGCTGCGCGAGGCTGGGAGACGCCACTGGCGCCTTCCTGGCCTCAGCTCCGCTCCTGCCTTGCCTTTGCACCTAGGCCCCAGGCGTCCTTGGGGAGGGCTTAGGGGCCGGTGGCTTGCACACTGCCAAGGGCTCCAGCAGGAAGAGCTCTGTGCGAGGGAAGGGAAGGGCCAGTGCAGGGCTCCTCCAGAGGTTGCTTGGCCGCCCAGACTCAGCGCCGCACGGAGTGCACCAGGCTCCCAGGGCCCCTGGCTGGGGTCTGCAGCCCCGCACACACGGAGGCTAACTCCCTGGGCGCCCAGCAGCTGCCTCACACACGTAGCTTCCCTAGCGCTCTCCTCCCCAGCAGAGACGTGTGCAGCTGGTTGGGGCCTGCCCCTGCGTGCCTGGGCTCCCGCCCACAGCCCCAGCTCAGGGCAAGCAGCCCCTGAGCCAAGACCTGCAGGAGGCGCACAGCGCCCCCACCTGGAAGCCGAGTGAACAGCTGGCGGGGAGGCGAGCCTCCTTGAGGGAAGAAGAGGAAGCCCAGCCTCGTTTGGCTCAAGCCCTACTTGGCTGGAGCCGAGTGCGCCTCCAGGACGGCAGAGCTCCAGCTCTGCTCAGAGGCCCGTTCTGGCAGAGTTGCTGGCGCGAGGCTGCTCTGCCCTGGGCGAGCCTTGCCCAGACTTGCCTCGCTGCTAGGCTTCCCGCCCAGGAAGGAGCAGGCTGCGCGAGGCTGGGAGACGCCACTGGCGCCTTCCTGGCCTCAGCTCCGCTCCTGCCTTGCCTTTGCACCTAGGCCCCAGGCGTCCTTGGGGAGGGCTTAGGGGCCGGTGGCTTGCACACCGCCAAGGGCTCCAGCAGGAAGAGCTCTGTGCGAGGGAAGGGAAGGGCCAGTGCAGGGCTCCTCCAGCGGTTGCTTGGCCGCCCAGACTCAGCGCCGCACGGAGTGCACCAGGCTCCCAGGGCCCCTGGCTGGGGTCTGCAGCCCCGCACACCCGGAGGCTGACTCCCTGGGCGCCCAGCAGCTGCCTCACACACGTAGCTTCCCTAGCGCTCTCCTCCCCAGCAGAGACGTGTGCAGCTGGTTGGGGCCTGCCCCTGCGTGCCTGGGCTCCCGCCCACAGCCCCAGCTCAGGGCAAGCAGCCCCTGAGCCAAGACCTGCAGGAGGCGCAGAGCGCCCCCACCTGGAAGTCGAGTGAACAGCTGGCGGGGAGGCGAGCCTCCTCGAGGGAAGAAGAGGCAGCCCAGCCTCGTTTGGTTCAAGCCCTACTTGGCTGGAGCCGAGTGCGCCTCCAGGACGGCAGAGCTCCAGCTCTGCTCAGAGGCCCGAACTGGCAGAGTTGCTGGCGCGATGCTGCTCTGCCCTGGGCGAGCCTTGCCGAGACTTGCCACGCTGCTAGGCTTCCTGCCCAGGAAGGAGCAGGCTGCGCGAGGCTGGGAGACGCCACTGGCGCCTACCTGGCCTCAGCTCCGCTCCTGCCTTGCCTTTGCACCTAGGCCCCAGGCGTCCTTGGGGAGGGCTTAGAGGCCGGTGGCTTGCACACTGCCAAGGGCTGCAGCAGGAAGAGCTCTGTGCGAGGGAAGGGAAGGGCCAGTGCAGGGCTCCTACAGAGGTTGCTTGGCCGCCCAGACTCAGCACCGCACGGAGTGCACCAGGCTCCCAGGGCCCCTGGCTGGGGTCTGCAGCCCCGCACACCCGGAGGCTGACTCCCTGGGCGCCCAGCAGCTGCCTCACACACGTAGCTTCCCTAGCGCTCTCCTCCCCAGCAGAGACGTGTGCAGCTGGTTGGGGCCTGCCCCTGCGTGCCTGGGCTCCCGCCCACAGCCCCAGCTCAGGGCAAGCAGCCCCTGAGCCAAGACCTGCAGGAGGCGCAGAGCGTCCCCACCTGGAAGCCGAGTGAACAGCTGGCGGGGAGGCGAGCCTCCTTGAGGGAAGAAGAGGAAGCCCAGCCTCGTTTGGCTCAAGCCCTACTTGGCTGGAGCCGAGTGCGCCTCCAGGACGGCAGAGCTCCAGCTCTGCTCAGAGGCCCGTTCTGGCAGAGTTGCTGGCGCGAGGCTGCTCTGCCCTGGGCGAGCCTTGCCCAGACTTGCCTCGCTGCTAGGCTTCCCGCCCAGGAAGGAGCAGGCTGCGCGAGGCTGGGAGACGCCACTGGCGCCTTCCTGGCCTCAGCTCCGCTCCTGCCTTGCCTTTGCACCTAGGCCCCAGGCGTCCTTGGGGAGGGCTTAGGGGCCGGTGGCTTGCACACCGCCAAGGGCTCCAGCAGGAAGAGCTCTGTGCGAGGGAAGGGAAGGGCCAGTGCAGGGCTCCTCCAGCGGTTGCTTGGCCGCCCAGACTCAGCGCCGCACGGAGTGCACCAGGCTCCCAGGGCCCCTGGCTGGGGTCTGCAGCCCCGCACACCCGGAGGCTGACTCCCTGGGCGCCCAGCAGCTGCCTCACACACGTAGCTTCCCTAGCGCTCTCCTCCCCAGCAGAGACGTGTGCAGCTGGTTGGGGCCTGCCCCTGCGTGCCTGGGCTCCCGCCCACAGCCCCAGCTCAGGGCAAGCAGCCCCTGAGCCAAGACCTGCAGGAGGCGCAGAGCGCCCCCACCTGGAAGCCGAGTGAACAGCTGGCAGGGAGGCGAGCCTCCTCGAGGGAAGAAGAGGCAGCCCAGCCTCGTTTGGTTCAAGCCCTACTTGGCTGGAGCCGAGTGCGCCTCCAGGACGGCAGAGCTCCAGCTCTGCTCAGAGGCCCGAACTGGCAGAGTTGCTGGCGCGATGCTGCTCTGCCCTGGGCGAGCCTTGCCGAGACTTGCCTCGCTGCTAGGCTTCCTGCCCAGGAAGGAGCAGGCTGCGCGAGGCTGGGAGACGCCACTGGCGCCTTCCTGGCCTCAGCTCCGCTCCTGCCTTGCCTTTGCACCTAGGCCCCAGGCGTCCTTGGGGAGGGCTTTGAGGCCGGTGGCTTGCACACTGCCAAGGGCTGCAGCAGGAAGAGCTCTGTGCGAGGGAAGGGAAGGGCCAGTGCAGGGCTCCTACAGAGGTTGCTTGGCCGCCCAGACTCAGCGCCGCACGGAGTGCACCAGGCTCCCAGGGCCCCTGGCTGGGGTCTGCAGCCCCGCACACCCGGAGGCTGACTCCCTGGGCACCCAGCAGCTGCCTCACACACGTAGCTTCCCTAGCGCTCTCCTCCCCAGCAGAGACGTGTGCAGCTGGTTGGGGCCTGCCCCTGCGTGCCTGGGCTCCCGCCCACAGCCCCAGCTCAGGGCAAGCAGCCCCTGAGCCAAGACCTGCAGGAGGCGCAGAGCGCCCCCACCTGGAAGCCGAGTGAACAGCTGGCGGGGAGGCGAGCCTCCTCGAGAGAAGAAGAGGCAGCCCAGCCTCGTTTGGCTCAATCCCTACTTGGCTGGAGCCGAGTGCGCCTCCAGGACGGCAGAGCTCCAGCTCTGCTCAGAGGCCCGTTCTGGCAGAGTTGCTGGCGCGAGGCTGCTCTGCCCTGGGCGAGCCTTGCCCAGACTTGCCTCGCTGCTAGGCTTCCCGCCCAGGAAGGAGCAGGCTGCGCGAGGCTGGGAGACGCCACTGGCGCCTTCCTGGCCTCAGCTCCGCTCCTGCCTTGCCTTTACACCTAGGCCCCAGGCGTCCTTGGGGAGGGCTTAGGGGCCGGTGGCTTGCACACTGCCAAGGGCTCCAGCAGGAAGAGCTCTGTGCGAGGGAAGGGAAGGGCCAGTGCAGGGCTCCTCCAGCGGTTGCTTGGCCGCCCAGACTCAGCGCCGCACGGAGTGCACCAGGCTCCCAGGGCCCCTGGCTGGGGTCTGCAGCCCCGCACACACGGAGGCTGACTCCCTGGGCGCCCAGCAGCTGCCTCACACACGTAGCTTCCCTAGCGCTCTCCTCCCCAGCAGAGACGTGTGCAGCTGGTTGGGGCCTGCCCCTGCGTGCCTGGGCTCCCGCCCACAGCCCCAGCTCAGGGCAAGCAGCCCCTGAGCCAAGACCAGCAGGAGGCGCAGAGCGCCCCCACCTGGAAGCCGAGTGAACAGCTGGCGGGGAGGCGAGCCTCCTCGAGGGAAGAAGAGGCAGCCCAGCCTCGTTTGGCTCAAGCCCTACTTGGCTGGAGCCGAGTGCGCCTCCAGGACGGCAGAGCTCCAGCTCTGCTCAGAGGCCCGTTCTGGCAGAGTTGCTGGCGCGAGGCTGCTCTGCCCTGGGCGAGCCTTGCCCAGATTTGCCTCGCTGCTAGGCTTCCCGCCCAGGAAGGAGCAGGCTGCGCGAGGCTGGGAGACGCCACTGGCGCCTTCCTGGCCTCAGCTCCGCTCCTGCCTTGCCTTTACACCTAGGCCCCAGGCGTCCTTGGGGAGGGCTTAGGGGCCGGTGGCTTGCACACTGCCAAGGGCTCCAGCAGGAAGAGCTCTGTGCGAGGGAAGGGAAGGGCCAGTGCAGGGCTCCTGCAGCGGTTGCTTAGCCGGCCAGACTCAGCGCCGCACGGAGTGCACCAGGCTCCCAGGGCCCCTGGCTGGGGTCTGCAGCCCCGCACACCCGGAGTCTCACTCCCTGGGCGCCCAGCAGCTGCCTCACACACGTAGCTTCCCTAGCGCTCTCCTCCCCAGCAGGACGTGTGCAGCTGGTTGGGGCCTGCCCCTGCGTGCCTGGGCTCCCGCCCACAGCCCCAGCTCAGGGCAAGCAGCCCCTGAGCCAAGGTCTGCAGGAGGCGCAGAGCGCCCCCACCTGGAAGCCGAGTGAACAGCTGGCGGGGAGGCGAGCCTCCTCGAGGGAAGAAGAGGCAGCCCAGGCTCGTTTGGTTCAAGCCCTACTTGGCTGGAGCCGAGTGCGCCTCCAGGACGGCAGAGCTCCAGCTCTGCTCAGAGGCCCGTTCTGGCAGAGTTGCTGGCGCGAGGCTGCTCTGCCCTGGGCGAGCCTTGCCCACACGTGCCTCGCTGCTAGGCTTCCTGCCCAGGAAGGAGCAGGCTGCGCGAGGCTGGGAGACGCCACTGGCGCCTTCCTGGAATCAGCTCCGCTCCTGCCTTGCCTTTGCACCTAGGCCCCAGGCGTCCTTAGGGAGGGCTTAGGGGCCGGTGGCTTGCACACTGCCAAGGGCTGCATCAGGAAGAGCTCTGTGCGAGGGAAGGGAAGGGCCAGTGCAGGGCTCCTCCAGAGGTTGCTTGGCCGCCCAGACTCAGCGCCGCACGGAGTGCACCAGGCTCCCAGGGCCCCTGGCTGGGGTCTGCAGCCCCGCACACCCGGAGGCTGACTCCCTGGGCACCCAGCAGCTGCCTCACACACGTAGCTTCCCTAGCGCTCTCCTCCCCAGCAGAGTCGTGTGCAGCTGGTTGGGGCCTGCCCCTGCGTGCCTGAGCTCCCGCGCACAGCCCCAGCTCAGGGCAAGCAGCCCCTGAGCCAAGACCTGCAGGAGGCGCAGAGCGCCCCCACCTGGAAGCCGAGTGAACAGCTGGCGGGGAGGCGAGCCTCCTCGAGGGAAGAAGAGGCAGCCCAGCCTCGTTTGGCTCAAGCCCTACTTGGCTGGAGCTGAGTGCGCCTCCAGGACGGCAGAGCTCCAGCTCTGCTCAGAGGCCCGTTCTGGCAGAGTTGCTGGCGCGAGGCTGCTCTGCTCTGGGCGAGCATTGCCCAGACTTGCCTCGCTGCTAGGCTTCCCGCCCAGGAAGGAGCAGGCTGCGCGAGGCTGGGAGACGCCACTGGCGCCTTCCTGGCCTCAGCTCCGCTCCTGCCTTGCCTTTACACCTAGGCCCCAGGCGTCCTTGGGGAGGGCTTAGGGGCCGGTGGCTTGCACACTGCCAAGGGCTCCAGCAGGAAGAGCTCTGTGCGAGGGAAGGGAAGGGCCAGTGCAGGGCTCCTCCAGCGGTTGCTTGGCCGCCCAGACTCAGCGCCGCACGGAGTGCACCAGGCTCCCAGGGCCCCTGGCTGGGGCCTGCAGCCCCGCACACCCGGAGGCTGACTCCCTGGGCGCCCAGCAGCTGCCTCACACACGTAGCTTCCCTAGCGCTCTCCTCCCCAGCAGAGACGTGTGCAGCTGGTTGGGGCCTGCCCCTGCGTGCCTGGGCTCCCGCCCACAGCCCCAGCTCAGGGCAAGCAGCCCCTGAGCCAAGACCTGAAGGAGGCGCAGAGCGCCCCCACCTGGAAGCCGAGTGAACAGCTGGCGGGGAGGCGAGCCTGCTCGAGGGAAGAAGAGGCAGCCTAGCCTCGTTTGGCTCTAGCCCTACTTGGCTGGAGCCGAGTGCGCCTCCAGGACGGCAGAGCTCCAGCTCTGCTCAGAGGCCCGTTCTGGCAGAGTTGCTGGCGCGAGGCTGCTCTGCCCTGGGCGAGCCTTGCCCAGACTTGCCTCGCTGCTAGGCTTCCCGCCCAGGAAGGAGCAGGCTGCGCGAGGCTGGGAGACGCCACTGGCGCCTTCCTGGCCTCAGCTCCGCTCCTGCCTTGCCTTTACACCTAGGCCCCAGGCGTCCTTGGGGAGGGCTTAGGGGCCGGTGGCTTGCACACTGCCAAGGGCTCCAGCAGGAAGAGCTCTGTGCGAGGGAAGGGAAGGGCCAGTGCAGGGCTCCTCCAGAGGTTGCTTGGCCGCCCAGACTCAGCGCCGCACGGAGTGCACCAGGCTCCCAGGGCCCCTGGCTGGGGTCTGCAGCCCCGCACACCCGGAGGCTGACTCCCTGGGCGCCCAGCAGCTGCCTCACACACGTAGCTTCCCTAGCGCTCTCCTCCCCAGCGGAGACGTGTGCAGCTGGTTGGGGCCTGCCCCTGCGTGCCTGGGCTCCCGCCCACAGCCCCAGCTCAGGGCAAGCAGCCCCTGAGCCAAGACCTGCAGGAGGCGCAGAGCGCCCCCACCTGGAAGCCGAGTGAACAGCTGGCGGGGAGGCGAGCCTCCTCGAGGGAAGAAGAGGCAGCCCAGCCTCGTTTGGCTCAAGCCCTACTTGGCTGGAGCCGAGTGCGCCTCCAGGACGGCAGAGCTCCAGCTCTGCTCAGAGGCCCGTTCTGGCAGAGTTGCTGGCGCGAGGCTGCTCTGCCCTGGGCGAGCCTTGCCCAGACTTGCCTCGCTGCTAGGCTTCCCGCCCAGGAAGGAGCAGGCTGCGCGAGGCTGGGAGACGCCACTGGCGCCTTCCTGGCCTCAGCTCCGCTCCTGCCTTGCCTTTACACATAGGCCCCAGGCGTCCTTGGGGAGGGCTTAGGGGCCGGTGGCTTGCACACTGCCAAGGGCTCCAGCAGGAAGAGCTCTGTGCGAGGGAAGGGAAGGGCCAGTGCAGGGCTCCTCCAGCGGTTGCTTGGCCGCCCAGACTCAGCGCCGCACGGAGTGACCAGGCTCCCAGGGCCCCTGGCTGGGGTCTGCAGCCCCGCACACCCGGAGGCTGACTCCCTGGGCGCCCAGCAGCTGCCTCACACACGTAGCTTCCCTAGCGCTCTCCTCCCCAGCAGAGACGTGTGCAGCTGGTTGGGGCCTGCCCCTGCGTGCCTGGGCTCCCGCCCACAGCCCCAGCTCAGGGCAAGCAGCCCCTGAGCCAAGACCTGCAGGAGGCGCAGAGCGCCCCCACCTGGAAGCCGAGTGAACAGCTGGCGGGGAGGCGAGCCTCCTCGAGGGAAGAAGAGGCAGCCCAGCCTCGTTTGGCTCAAGCCCTACTTGGCTGGAGCTGAGTGTGCCTCCAGGACGGCAGAGCTCCAGCTCTGCTCAGAGGCCCGTTCTGGCAGAGTTGCTGGCGCGAGGCTGCTCTGCCCTGGGCGAGCCTTGCCGAGATTTGCCTCGCTGCTAGGCTTCCTGCCCAGGAAGGAGCAGGCTGCGCGAGGCTGGGAGACGCCACTGGCGCCTTCCTGGAATCAGCTCCGCTCCTGCCTTGCCTTTGCACCTAGGCCCCAGGCGTCCTTAGGGAGGGCTTAGGGGCCGGTGGCTTGCACACTGCCAAGGGCTGCATCAGGAAGAGCTCTGTGCGAGGGAAGGGAAGGGCCAGTGCAGGGCTCCTCCAGAGGTTGCTTGGCCGCCCAGACTCAGCGCCGCACGGAGTGCACCAGGCTCCCAGGGCCCCTGGCTGGGGTCTGCAGCCCCGCACACCCGGAGGCTGACTCCCTGGGCACCCAGCAGCTGCCTCACACACGTAGCTTCCCTAGCGCTCTCCTCCCCAGCAGAGTCGTGTGCAGCTGGTTGGGGCCTGCCCCTGCGTGCCTGAGCTCCCGCGCACAGCCCCAGCTCAGGGCAAGCAGCCCCTGAGCCAAGACCTGCAGGAGGCGCAGAGCGCCCCCACCTGGAAGCCGAGTGAACAGCTGGCGGGGAGGCGAGCCTCCTCGAGGGAAGAAGAGGCAGCCCAGCCTCGTTTGGCTCAAGCCCTACTTGGCTGGAGCTGAGTGCGCCTCCAGGACGGCAGAGCTCCAGCTCTGCTCAGAGGCCCGTTCTGGCAGAGTTGCTGGCGCGAGGCTGCTCTGCTCTGGGCGAGCATTGCCCAGACTTGCCTCGCTGCTAGGCTTCCCGCCCAGGAAGGAGCAGGCTGCGCGAGGCTGGGAGACGCCACTGGCGCCTTCCTGGCCTCAGCTCCGCTCCTGCCTTGCCTTTACACCTAGGCCCCAGGCGTCCTTGGGGAGGGCTTAGGGGCCGGTGGCTTGCACACTGCCAAGGGCTCCAGCAGGAAGAGCTCTGTGCGAGGGAAGGGAAGGGCCAGTGCAGGGCTCCTCCAGCGGTTGCTTGGCCGCCCAGACTCAGCGCCGCACGGAGTGCACCAGGCTCCCAGGGCCCCTGGCTGGGGCCTGCAGCCCCGCACACCCGGAGGCTGACTCCCTGGGCGCCCAGCAGCTGCCTCACACACGTAGCTTCCCTAGCGCTCTCCTCCCCAGCAGAGACGTGTGCAGCTGGTTGGGGCCTGCCCCTGCGTGCCTGGGCTCCCGCCCACAGCCCCAGCTCAGGGCAAGCAGCCCCTGAGCCAAGACCTGAAGGAGGCGCAGAGCGCCCCCACCTGGAAGCCGAGTGAACAGCTGGCGGGGAGGCGAGCCTGCTCGAGGGAAGAAGAGGCAGCCTAGCCTCGTTTGGCTCTAGCCCTACTTGGCTGGAGCCGAGTGCGCCTCCAGGACGGCAGAGCTCCAGCTCTGCTCAGAGGCCCGTTCTGGCAGAGTTGCTGGCGCGAGGCTGCTCTGCCCTGGGCGAGCCTTGCCCAGACTTGCCTCGCTGCTAGGCTTCCCGCCCAGGAAGGAGCAGGCTGCGCGAGGCTGGGAGACGCCACTGGCGCCTTCCTGGCCTCAGCTCCGCTCCTGCCTTGCCTTTACACCTAGGCCCCAGGCGTCCTTGGGGAGGGCTTAGGGGCCGGTGGCTTGCACACTGCCAAGGGCTCCAGCAGGAAGAGCTCTGTGCGAGGGAAGGGAAGGGACAGTGCAGGGCTCCTCCAGAGGTTGCTTGGCCGCCCAGACTCAGCGCCGCACGGAGTGCACCAGGCTCCCAGGGCCCCTGGCTGTGGTCTGCAGCCCCGCACACCCGGAGGCTGACTCCCTGGGCGCCCAGCAGCTGCCTCACACACGTAGCTTCCATAGCGCTCTCCTCCCCAGCAGAGACGTGTGCAGCTGGTTGGGGCCTGCCCCTGCGTGCCTGGGCTCCCGCCCACAGCCCCAGCTCAGGGCAAGCAGCCCCTGAGCCAAGACCTGCAGGAGGCGCAGAGCGCCCCCACCTGGAAGCCGAGTGAACAGCTGGCGGGGAGGCGAGCCTCCTCGAGGGAAGAAGAGGCAGCCCAGCCTCGTTTGGCTCAAGCCCTACTTGGCTGGAGCCGAGTGCGCCTCCAGGACGGCAGAGCTCCAGCTCTGCTCAGAGGCCCGTTCTGGCAGAGTTGCTGGCGCAAGGCTGCTCTACCCTGGGCGAGCCTTGCCCAGACTTGCCTCGCTGCTAGGCTTCCCGCCCAGGAAGGAGCAGGCTGCGCGAGGCTGGGAGACGCCACTGGCGCCTTCCTGGCCTCAGCTCCGCTCCTGCCTTGCCTTTACACATAGGCCCCAGGCGTCCTTGGGGAGGGCTTAGGGGCCGGTGGCTTGCACACTGCCAAGGGCTCCAGCAGGAAGAGCTCTGTGCGAGGGAAGGGAAGGGCCAGTGCAGGGCTCCTCCAGCGGTTGCTTGGCCGCCCAGACTCAGCGCTGCACGGAGTGACCAGGCTCCCAGGGCCCCTGGCTGGGGTCTGCAGCCCCGCACACCCGGAGGCTGACTCCCTGGGCGCCCAGCAGCTGCCTCACACACGTAGCTTCCCTAGCGCTCTCCTCCCCAGCAGAGACGTGTGCAGCTGGTTGGGGCCTGCCCCTGCGTGCCTGGGCTCCCGCCCACAGCCCCAGCTCAGGGCAAGCAGCCCCTGAGCCAAGACCTGCAGGAGGCGCAGAGCGCCCCCACCTGGAAGCCGAGTGAACAGCTGGCGGGGAGGCGAGCCTCCTCGAGGGAAGAAGAGGCAGCCCAGCCTCGTTTGGCTCAAGCCCTACTTGGCTGGAGCTGAGTGTGCCTCCAGGACGGCAGAGCTCCAGCTCTGCTCAGAGGCCCGTTCTGGCAGAGTTGCTGGCGCGAGGCTGCTCTGCCCTGGGCGAGCCTTGCCCAGACTTGCCTCGCTGCTAGGCTTCCCGCCCAGGAAGGAGCAGGCTGCGCGAGGCTGGGAGACGCCACTGGCGCCTTCCTGGCCTCAGCTCCGCTCCTGCCTTGCCTTTACACCTAGGCCCCAGGCGTCCTTGGGGAGGGCTTAGGGGCCGGTGGCTTGCACACTGCCAAGGGCTCCAGCAGGAAGAGCTCTGTGCGAGGGAAGGGAAGGGCCAGTGCAGGGCTCCTCCAGAGGTTGCTTGGCCGCCCAGACTCAGCGCCGCACGGAGTGCACCAGGCTCCCAGGGCCCCTGGCTGGGGTCTGCAGCCCCGCACACCCGGAGGCTGACTCCCTGGGCGCCCAGCAGCTGCCTCACACACGTAGCTTCCCTAGCGCTCTCCTCCCCAGCAGAGACGTGTGCAGCTGGTTGGGGCCTGCCCCTGCGTGCCTGGGCTCCCGCCCACAGCCCCAGCTCAGGGCAAGCAGCCCCTGAGCCAAGACCTGCAGGAGGCGCAGAGCGCCCCCACGTGGAAGCCGAGTGAACAGCTGGCGGGGAGGCGAGCTTCCTCGAGAGAAGAAGAGGCAGCCCAGCCTCGTTTGGCTCAAGCCCTACTTGGCTGGAGCCGAGTGCGCCTCCAGGACGGCAGAGCTCCAGCTCTGCTCAGAGGCCCGTTCTATCAGAGTTGCTGGCGCGAGGCTGCTCTGCCCTGGGCGAGCCTTTCCTAGACTTACCTCGCTGCTAGGCTTCCTGCCCAGGAAGGAGCAGGCTGCGCGAGGCTGGGAGACACCACTGGCGCCTTCCTGGCCTCAGCTCCGCTCCTGCCTTGCCTTTGCACCTAGGCCCCAGGCGTCCTTGGGGAGGGTTTAGGGGCCGGTGGCTTGCACACTGCCAAGGGCTCCAGCAGGAAGAGCTCTGTGCGAGGGAAGGGAAGGGCCAGTGCAGGGCTCCTCCAGCGGTTGCTTGGCCGCCCAGACGCAGCGCCGCACGGAGTGCACCAGGCTCCCAGGGCCCCTGGCTGGGGTCTGCAGCCCCGCACACCCGGAGGCTGACTCCCTGGGCGCCCAGCAGCTGCCTCACACACGTAGCTTCCCTAGCGCTCTCCTCCCCAGCAGAGACGTGTGCAGCTGGTTGGGGCCTGCCCCTGCGTGCCTGGGCTCCCGCCCACAGCCCCAGCTCAGGGCAAGCAGCCCCTGAGCCAAGACCTGCAGGAGGCGCAGAGCGCCCCCACCTGGAAGCCGAGTGAACAGCTGGCGGGGAGGCGAGCCTCCTCGAGGGAAGAAGAGGAAGCCCAGCCTCGTTTGGCTCAAGCCCTACTTGGCTGGAGCCGAGTGTGCCTCCAGGACGGCAGAGCTCCAGCTCTGCTCAGAGGCCCGTTCTGGCAGAGTTGCTGGCGCGAGGCTGCTCTGCCCTGGGCGAGCCTTGCCCAGACTTCCCTCGCTGCTAGGCTTCCCGCCCAGGAAGGAGCAGGCTGCGCGAGGCTGGGAGACGCCACTGGCGCCTTCCTGGCCTCAGCTCCGCTCCTGCCTTGCCTTTGCACCTAGGCCCCAGGCGTCCTTGGGGAGGGCTTAGTGGCCGGTGGCTTGCACACCGCCAAGGGCTCCAGCAGGAAGAGCTCTGTGCGAGGGAAGGGAAGGGCCAGTGCAGGGCTCCTCCAGCGGTTGCTTGGCCGCCCAGACTCAGCGCCGCACGGAGTTCACCAGGCTCCCAGGGCCCCTGGCTGGGGTCTGCAGCCCCGCACACCCGGAGGCTGACTCCCTGGGCGCCCAGCAGCTGCCTCACACACGTAGCTTCCCTAGCGCTCTCCTCCCCAGCAGAGACGTGTGCAGCTGGTTGGGGCCTGCCCCTGCGTGCCTGGGCTCCCGCCCACAGCCCCAGCTCAGGGCAAGCAGCCCCTGAGCCAAGACCTGCAGGAGGCGCAGAGCGCCCCACCTGGAAGCCGAGTGAACAGCTGGCGGGGAGGCGAGCCTCCTCGAGGGAAGAAGAGGCAGCCCAGCCTCGTTTGGTTCAAGCCCTACTTGGCTGGAGCCGAGTGCGCCTCCAGGACGGCAGAGCTCCAGCTCTGCTCAGAGGCCCGAACTGGCAGAGTTGCTGGCGCGATGCTGCTCTGCCCTGGGCGAGCCTTGCCCAGACTTGCCTCGCTGCTAGGCTTCCTGCCCAGGAAGGAGCAGGCTGCGCGAGGCTGGGAGACGCCACTGGCGCCTTCCTGGCCTCAGCTCCGCTCCTGCCTTGCCTTTGCACCTAGGCCCCAGGCCTCCTTGGGGAGGGCTTAGAGGCCGATGGCTTGCACACTGCCAAGGGCTGCAGCAGGAAGAGCTCTGTGCGAGGGAAGGGAAGGGCCAGTGCAGGGCTCCTCCAGAGGTTGCTTGGCCGCCCAGACTCAGCGCCGCACGGAGTGCACCAGGCTCCCAGGGCCCCTGGCTGGGGTCTGCAGCCCCGCACACCCGGAGGCTGACTCCCTGGGCACCCAGCAGCTGCCTCACACACGTAGCTTCCCTAGCGCTCTCCTCCCCAGCAGAGTCGTGTGCAGCTGGTTGGGGCCTGCCCCTGCGTGCCTGGGCTCCCGCCCACAGCCCCAGCTCAGGGCAAGCAGCCCCTGAGCCAAGACCTGCAGGAGGCGCAGAGCGCCCCCACCTGGAAGCCGAGTGAACAGCTGGCGGGGAGGCGAGCCTCCTCGAGGGAAGAAGAGGCAGCACAGCCTCGTTTGGCTCAAGCCCTACTTGGCTGGAGCCGAGTGCGCCTCCAGGACGGCAGAGCTCCAGCTCTGCTCAGAGGCCCGTTCTGGCAGAGTTGCTGGCGCGAGGCTGCTCTGCCCTGGGCGAGCCTTGCCCAGACTTGCCTCGCTGCTAGGCTTCCCGCCCAGGAAGGAGCAGGCTGCGCGAGGCTGGGAGACGCCACTGGCGACTTCCTGGCCTCAGCTCCGCTCCTGCCTTGCCTTTACACATAGGCCCCAGGCGTCCTTGGGGAGGGCTTAGGGGCCGGTGGCTTGCACACTGCCAAGGGCTCCAGCAGGAAGAGCTCTGTGCGAGGGAAGGGAAGGGCCAGTGCAGGGCTCCTCCAGCGGTTGCTTGGCCGCCCAGACTCAGCGCCGCACGGAGTGACCAGGCTCCCAGGGCCCCTGGCTGGGGTCTGCAGCCCCGCACACCCGGAGGCTGACTCCCTGGGCGCCCAGCAGCTGCCTCACACACGTAGCTTCCCTAGCGCTCTCCTCCCCAGCAGAGACGTGTGCAGCTGGTTGGGGCCTGCCCCTGCGTGCCTGGGCTCCCGCCCACAGCCCCAGCTCAGGGCAAGCAGCCCCTGAGCCAAGACCTGCAGGAGGCGCAGAGCGCCCCCACCTGGAAGCCGAGTGAACAGCTGGCGGGGAGGCGAGCCTCCTCGAGGGATGAAGAGGCAGCCCAGCCTCGTTTGGCTCAAGCCCTACTTGGCTGGAGCTGAGTGTGCCTCCAGGACGGCAGAGCTCCAGCTCTGCTCAGAGGCCCGTTCTGGCAGAGTTGCTGGCGCGAGGCTGCTCTGCCCTGGGCGAGCCTTGCCCAGACTTGCCTCGCTGCTAGGCTTCCTGCCCAGGAAGGAGCAGGCTGCGCGAGGCTGGGAGACGCCACTGGCGCCTTCCTGGAATCAGCTCCGCTCCTGCCTTGCCTTTGCACCTAGGCCCCAGGCGTCCTTAGGGAGGGCTTAGGGGCCGGTGGCTTGCACACTGCCAAGGGCTGCATCAGGAAGAGCTCTGTGCGAGGGAAGGGAAGGGCCAGTGCAGGGCTCCTCCAGAGGTTGCTTGGCCGCCCAGACTCAGCGCCGCACGGAGTGCACCAGGCTCCCAGGGCCCCTGGCTGGGGTCTGCAGCCCCGCACACCCGGAGGCTGACTCCCTGGGCACCCAGCAGCTGCCTCACACACGTAGCTTCCCTAGCGCTCTCCTCCCCAGCAGAGTCGTGTGCAGCTGGTTGGGGCCTGCCCCTGCGTGCCTGAGCTCCCGGGCACAGCCCCAGCTCAGGGCAAGCAGCCCCTGAGCCAAGACCTGCAGGAGGCGCAGAGCGCCCCCACCTGGAAGCCGAGTGAACAGCTGGCGGGGAGGCGAGCCTCCTCGAGGGAAGAAGAGGCAGCCCAGCCTCGTTTGGCTCAAGCCCTACTTGGCTGGAGCTGAGTGCGCCTCCAGGACGGCAGAGCTCCTGCTCTGCTCAGAGGCCCGTTCTGGCAGAGTTGCTGGCGCGAGGCTGCTCTGCTCTGGGCGAGCATTGCCCAGACTTGCCTCGCTGCTAGGCTTCCCGCCCAGGAAGGAGCAGGCTGCGCGAGGCTGGGAGACGCCACTGGCGCCTTCCTGGCCTCAGCTCCGCTCCTGCCTTGCCTTTACACCTAGGCCCCAGGCGTCCTTGGGGAGGGCTTAGGGGCCGGTGGCTTGCACACTGCCAAGGGCTCCAGCAGGAAGAGCTCTGTGCGAGGGAAGGGAAGGGCCAGTGCAGGGCTCCTCCAGCGGTTGCTTGGCCGCCCAGACTCAGCGCCGCACGGAGTGCACCAGGCTCCCAGGGCCCCTGGCTGGGGCCTGCAGCCCCGCACACCCGGAGGCTGACTCCCTGGGCGCCCAGCAGCTGCCTCACACACGTAGCTTCCCTAGCGCTCTCCTCCCCAGCAGAGACGTGTGCAGCTGGTTGGGGCCTGCCCCTGCGTGCCTGGGCTCCCGCCCACAGCCCCAGCTCAGGGCAAGCAGCCCCTGAGCCAAGACCTGAAGGAGGCGCAGAGCGCCCCCACCTGGAAGCCGAGTGAACAGCTGGCGGGGAGGCGAGCCTGCTCGAGGGAAGAAGAGGCAGCCTAGCCTCGTTTGGCTCTAGCCCTACTTGGCTGGAGCCGAGTGCGCCTCCAGGACGGCAGAGCTCCAGCTCTGCTCAGAGGCCCGTTCTGGCAGAGTTGCTGGCGCGAGGCTGCTCTGCCCTGGGCGAGCCTTGCCCAGACTTGCCTCGCTGCTAGGCTTCCCGCCCAGGAAGGAGCAGGCTGCGCGAGGCTGGGAGACGCCACTGGCGCCTTCCTGGCCTCAGCTCCGCTCCTGCCTTGCCTTTACACCTAGGCCCCAGGCGTCCTTGGGGAGGGCTTAGGGGCCGGTGGCTTGCACACTGCCAAGGGCTCCAGCAGGAAGAGCTCTGTGCGAGGGAAGGGAAGGGCCAGTGCAGGGCTCCTCCAGAGGTTGCTTGGCCGCCCAGACTCAGCGCCGCACGGAGTGCACCAGGCTCCCAGGGCCCCTGGCTGGGGTCTGCAGCCCCGCACACCCGGAGGCTGACTCCCTGGGCGCCCAGCAGCTGCCTCACACACGTAGCTTCCCTAGCGCTCTCCTCCCCAGCAGAGACGTGTGCAGCTGGTTGGGGCCTGCCCCTGCGTGCCTGGGCTCCCGCCCACAGCCCCAGCTCAGGGCAAGCAGCCCCTGAGCCAAGACCTGCAGGAGGCGCAGAGCGCCCCCACCTGGAAGCCGAGTGAACAGCTGGCGGGGAGGCGAGCCTCCTCGAGGGAAGAAGAGGCAGCCCAGCCTCGTTTGGCTCAAGCCCTACTTGGCTGGAGCCGAGTGCGCCTCCAGGACGGCAGAGCTCCAGCTCTGCTCAGAGGCCCGTTCTGGCAGAGTTGCTGGCGCGAGGCTGCTCTGCCCTGGGCGAGCCTTGCCCAGACTTGCCTCGCTGCTAGGCTTCCCGCCCAGGAAGGAGCAGGCTGCGCGAGGCTGGGAGACGCCACTGGCGCCTTCCTGGCCTCAGCTCCGCTCCTGCCTTGCCTTTACACATAGGCCCCAGGCGTCCTTGGGGAGGGCTTAGGGGCCGGTGGCTTGCACACTGCCAAGGGCTCCAGCAGGAAGAGCTCTGTGCGAGGGAAGGGAAGGGCCAGTGCAGGGCTCCTCCAGCGGTTGCTTGGCCGCCCAGACTCAGCGCCGCACGGAGTGACCAGGCTCCCAGGGCCCCTGGCTGGGGTCTGCAGCCCCGCACACCCGGAGGCTGACTCCCTGGGCGCCCAGCAGCTGCCTCACACACGTAGCTTCCCTAGCGCTCTCCTCCCCAGCAGAGACGTGTGCAGCTGGTTGGGGCCTGCCCCTGCGTGCCTGGGCTCCCGCCCACAGCCCCAGCTCAGGGCAAGCAGCCCCTGAGCCAAGACCTGCAGGAGGCGCAGAGCGCCCCCACCTGGAAGCCGAGTGAACAGCTGGCGGGGAGGCGAGCCTCCTCGAGGGAAGAAGAGGCAGCCCAGCCTCGTTTGGCTCAAGCCCTACTTGGCTGGAGCTGAGTGTGCCTCCAGGACGGCAGAGCTCCAGCTCTGCTCAGAGGCCCGTTCTGGCAGAGTTGCTGGCGCGAGGCTGCTCTGCCCTGGGCGAGCCTTGCCCAGACTTGCCTCGCTGCTAGGCTTCCCGCCCAGGAAGGAGCAGGCTGCGCGAGGCTGGGAGACGCCACTGGCGCCTTCCTGGCCTCAGCTCCGCTCCTGCCTTGCCTTTACACCTAGGCCCCAGGCGTCCTTGGGGAGGGCTTAGGGGCCGGTGGCTTGCACACTGCCAAGGGCTCCAGCAGGAAGAGCTCTGTGCGAGGGAAGGGAAGGGCCAGTGCAGGGCTCCTCCAGAGGTTGCTTGGCCGCCCAGACTGAGCGCCGCACGGAGTGCACCAGGCTCCCAGGGCCCCTGGCTGGGGTCTGCAGCCCCGCACACCCGGAGGCTGACTCCCTGGGCGCCCAGCAGCTGCCTCACACACGTAGCTTCCCTAGCGCTCTCCTCCCCAGCAGAGACGTGTGCAGCTGGTTGGGGCCTGCCCCTGCGTGCCTGGGCTCCCGCCCCCAGCCCCAGCTCAGGGCAAGCAGCCCCTGAGCCAAGACCTGCAGGAGGCGCAGAGCGCCCCCACGTGGAAGCCGAGTGAACAGCTGGCGGGGAGGCGAGCGCCCTCGAGAGAAGAAGAGGCAGCCCAGCCTCGTTTGGCTCAAGCCCTACTTGGCTGGAGCCGAGTGCGCCTCCAGGACGGCAGAGCTCCAGCTCTGCTCAGAGGCCCGTTCTATCAGAGTTGCTGGCGCGAGGCTGCTCTGCCCTGGGCGAGCCTTTCCTAGACTTACCTCGCTGCTAGGCTTCCTGCCCAGGAAGGAGCAGGCTGCGCGAGGCTGGGAGACACCACTGGCGCCTTCCTGGCCTCAGCTCCGCTCCTGCCTTGCCTTTGCACCTAGGCCCCAGGCGTCCTTGGGGAGGGTTTAGGGGCCGGTGGCTTGCACACTGCCAAGGGCTCCAGCAGGAAGAGCTCTGTGCGAGGGAAGGGAAGGGCCAGTGCAGGGCTCCTCCAGCGGTTGCTTGGCCGCCCAGACGCAGCGCCGCACGGAGTGCACCAGGCTCCCAGGGCCCCTGGCTGGGGTCTGCAGCCCCGCACACCCGGAGGCTGACTCCCTGGGCGCCCAGCAGCTGCCTCACACACGTAGCTTCCCTAGCGCTCTCCTCCCCAGCAGAGACGTGTGCAGCTGGTTGGGGCCTGCCCCTGCGTGCCTGGGCTCCCGCCCACAGCCCCAGCTCAGGGCAAGCAGCCCCTGAGCCAAGACCTGCAGGAGGCGCAGAGCGCCCCCACCTGGAAGCCGAGTGAACAGCTGGCGGGGAGGCGAGCCTCCTCGAGGGAAGAAGAGGAAGCCCAGCCTCGTTTGGCTCAAGCCCTACTTGGCTGGAGCCGAGTGTGCCTCCAGGACGGCAGAGCTCCAGCTCTGCTCAGAGGCCCGTTCTGGCAGAGTTGCTGGCGCGAGGCTGCTCTGCCCTGGGCGAGCCTTTCCTAGACTTACCTCGCTGCTAGGCTTCCTGCCCAGGAAGGAGCAGGCTGCGCGAGGCTGGGAGACGCCACTGGCGCCTTCCTGGAATCAGCTCCGCTCCTGCCTTGCCTTTGCACCTAGGCCCCAGGCGTCCTTAGGGAGGGCTTAGGGGCCGGTGGCTTGCACACTGCCAAGGGCTGCATCAGGAAGAGCTCTGTGCGAGGGAAGGGAAGGGCCAGTGCAGGGCTCCTCCAGAGGTTGCTTGGCCGCCCAGACTCAGCGCCGCACGGAGTGCACCAGGCTCCCAGGGCCCCTGGCTGGGGTCTGCAGCCCCGCACACCCGGAGGCTGACTCCCTGGGCACCCAGCAGCTGCCTCACACACGTAGCTTCCCTAGCGCTCTCCTCCCCAGCAGAGTCGTGTGCAGCTGGTTGGGGCCTGCCCCTGCGTGCCTGGGCTCCCGCCCACAGCCCCAGCTCAGGGCAAGCAGCCCCTGAGCCAAGACCTGCAGGAGGCGCAGAGCGCCCCCACCTGGAAGCCGAGTGAACAGCTGGCGGGGAGGCGAGCCTCCTCGAGGGAAGAAGAGGCAGCCCAGCCTCGTTTGGCTCAAGCCCTACTTGGCTGGAGCTGAGTGCGCCTCCAGGACGGCAGAGCTCCTGCTCTGCTCAGAGGCCCGTTCTGGCAGAGTTGCTGGCGCGAGGCTGCTCTGCTCTGGGCGAGCATTGCCCAGACTTGCCTCGCTGCTAGGCTTCCCGCCCAGGAAGGAGCAGGCTGCGCGAGGCTGGGAGACGCCACTGGCGCCTTCCTGGCCTCAGCTCCGCTCCTGCCTTGCCTTTACACCTAGGCCCCAGGCGTCCTTGGGGAGGGCTTAGGGGCCGGTGGCTTGCACACTGCCAAGGGCTCCAGCAGGAAGAGCTCTGTGCGAGGGAAGGGAAGGGCCAGTGCAGGGCTCCTCCAGCGGTTGCTTGGCCGCCCAGACTCAGCGCCGCACGGAGTGCACCAGGCTCCCAGGGCCCCTGGCTGGGGCCTGCAGCCCCGCACACCCGGAGGCTGACTCCCTGGGCGCCCAGCAGCTGCCTCACACACGTAGCTTCCCTAGCGCTCTCCTCCCCAGCAGAGACGTGTGCAGCTGGTTGGGGCCTGCCCCTGCGTGCCTGGGCTCCCGCCCACAGCCCCAGCTCAGGGCAAGCAGCCCCTGAGCCAAGACCTGCAGGAGGCGCAGAGCGCCCCCACCTGGAAGCCGAGTGAACAGCTGGCGGGGAGGCGAGCCTCCTCGAGGGAAGAAGAGGCAGCCCAGCCTCGTTTGGCTCAAGCCCTACTTGGCTGGAGCTGAGTGTGCCTCCAGGACGGCAGAGCTCCAGCTCTGCTCAGAGGCCCGTTCTGGCAGAGTTGCTGGCGCGAGGCTGCTCTGCCCTGGGCGAGCCTTGCCCAGACTTGCCTCGCTGCTAGGCTTCCCGCCCAGGAAGGAGCAGGCTGCGCGAGGCTGGGAGACGCCACTGGCGCCTTCCTGGCCTCAGCTCCGCTCCTGCCTTGCCTTTACACCTAGGCCCCAGGCGTCCTTGGGGAGGGCTTAGGGGCCGGTGGCTTGCACACTGCCAAGGGCTCCAGCAGGAAGAGCTCTGTGCGAGGGAAGGGAAGGGCCAGTGCAGGGCTCCTCCAGAGGTTGCTTGGCCGCCCAGACTGAGCGCCGCACGGAGTGCACCAGGCTCCCAGGGCCCCTGGCTGGGGTCTGCAGCCCCGCACACCCGGAGGCTGACTCCCTGGGCGCCCAGCAGCTGCCTCACACACGTAGCTTCCCTAGCGCTCTCCTCCCCAGCAGAGACGTGTGCAGCTGGTTGGGGCCTGCCCCTGCGTGCCTGGGCTCCCGCCCACAGCCCCAGCTCAGGGCAAGCAGCCCCTGAGCCAAGACCTGCAGGAGGCGCAGAGCGCCCCCACCTGGAAGCCGAGTGAACAGCTGGCGGGGAGGCGAGCCTCCTCGAGGGAAGAAGAGGAAGCCCAGCCTCGTTTGGCTCAAGCCCTACTTGGCTGGAGCCGAGTGTGCCTCCAGGACGGCAGAGCTCCAGCTCTGCTCAGAGGCCCGTTCTGGCAGAGTTGCTGGCGCGAGGCTGCTCTGCCCTGGGCGAGCCTTTCCTAGACTTACCTCGCTGCTAGGCTTCCTGCCCAGGAAGGAGCAGGCTGCGCGAGGCTGGGAGACGCCACTGGCGCCTTCCTGGAATCAGCTCCGCTCCTGCCTTGCCTTTGCACCTAGGCCCCAGGCGTCCTTAGGGAGGGCTTAGGGGCCGGTGGCTTGCACACTGCCAAGGGCTGCATCAGGAAGAGCTCTGTGCGAGGGAAGGGAAGGGCCAGTGCAGGGCTCCTCCAGAGGTTGCTTGGCCGCCCAGACTCAGCGCCGCACGGAGTGCACCAGGCTCCCAGGGCCCCTGGCTGGGGTCTGCAGCCCCGCACACCCGGAGGCTGACTCCCTGGGCACCCAGCAGCTGCCTCACACACGTAGCTTCCCTAGCGCTCTCCTCCCCAGCAGAGTCGTGTGCAGCTGGTTGGGGCCTGCCCCTGCGTGCCTGGGCTCCCGCCCACAGCCCCAGCTCAGGGCAAGCAGCCCCTGAGCCAAGACCTGCAGGAGGCGCAGAGCGCCCCCACCTGGAAGCCGAGTGAACAGCTGGCGGGGAGGCGAGCCTCCTCGAGGGAAGAAGAGGCAGCCCAGCCTCGTTTGGCTCAAGCCCTACTTGGCTGGAGCTGAGTGCGCCTCCAGGACGGCAGAGCTCCTGCTCTGCTCAGAGGCCCGTTCTGGCAGAGTTGCTGGCGCGAGGCTGCTCTGCTCTGGGCGAGCATTGCCCAGACTTGCCTCGCTGCTAGGCTTCCCGCCCAGGAAGGAGCAGGCTGCGCGAGGCTGGGAGACGCCACTGGCGCCTTCCTGGCCTCAGCTCCGCTCCTGCCTTGCCTTTACACCTAGGCCCCAGGCGTCCTTGGGGAGGGCTTAGGGGCCGGTGGCTTGCACACTGCCAAGGGCTCCAGCAGGAAGAGCTCTGTGCGAGGGAAGGGAAGGGCCAGTGCAGGGCTCCTCCAGCGGTTGCTTGGCCGCCCAGACTCAGCGCCGCACGGAGTGCACCAGGCTCCCAGGGCCCCTGGCTGGGGCCTGCAGCCCCGCACACCCGGAGGCTGACTCCCTGGGCGCCCAGCAGCTGCCTCACACACGTAGCTTCCCTAGCGCTCTCCTCCCCAGCAGAGACGTGTGCAGCTGGTTGGGGCCTGCCCCTGCGTGCCTGGGCTCCCGCCCACAGCCCCAGCTCAGGGCAAGCAGCCCCTGAGCCAAGACCTGAAGGAGGCGCAGAGCGCCCCCACCTGGAAGCCGAGTGAACAGCTGGCGGGGAGGCGAGCCTGCTCGAGGGAAGAAGAGGCAGCCTAGCCTCGTTTGGCTCTAGCCCTACTTGGCTGGAGCCGAGTGCGCCTCCAGGACGGCAGAGCTCCAGCGCTGCTCAGAGGCCCGTTCTGGCAGAGTTGCTGGCGCGAGGCTGCTCTGCCCTGGGCGAGCCTTGCCCAGACTTGCCTCGCTGCTAGGCTTCCCGCCCAGGAAGGAGCAGGCTGCGCGAGGCTGGGAGACGCCACTGGCGCCTTCCTGGCCTCAGCTCCGCTCCTGCCTTGCCTTTACACCTAGGCCCCAGGCGTCCTTGGGGAGGGCTTAGGGGCCGGTGGCTTGCACACTGCCAAGGGCTCCAGCAGGAAGAGCTCTGTGCGAGGGAAGGGAAGGGCCAGTGCAGGGCTCCTCCAGAGGTTGCTTGGCCGCCCAGACTCAGCGCCGCACGGAGTGCACCAGGCTCCCAGGGCCCCTGGCTGGGGTCTGCAGCCCCGCACACCCGGAGGCTGACTCCCTGGGCGCCCAGCAGCTGCCTCACACACGTAGCTTCCCTAGCGCTCTCCTCCCCAGCAGAGACGTGTGCAGCTGGTTGGGGCCTGCCCCTGCGTGCCTGGGCTCCCGCCCACAGCCCCAGCTCAGGGCAAGCAGCCCCTGAGCCAAGACCTGCAGGAGGCGCAGAGCGCCCCCACGTGGAAGCCGAGTGAACAGCTGGCGGGGAGGCGAGCTTCCTCGAGAGAAGAAGAGGCAGCCCAGCCTCGTTTGGCTCAAGCCCTACTTGGCTGGAGCCGAGTGCGCCTCCAGGACGGCAGAGCTCCAGCTCTGCTCAGAGGCCCGTTCTATCAGAGTTCCTGGCGCGAGGCTGCTCTGCCCTGGGCGAGCCTTTCCTAGACTTACCTCGCTGCTAGGCTTCCTGCCCAGGAAGGAGCAGGCTGCGCGAGGCTGGGAGACACCACTGGCGCCTTCCTGGCCTCAGCTCCGCTCCTGCCTTGCCTTTGCACCTAGGCCCCAGGCGTCCTTGGGGAGGGTTTAGGGGCCGGTGGCTTGCACACTGCCAAGGGCTCCAGCAGGAAGAGCTCTGTGCGAGGGAAGGGAAGGGCCAGTGCAGGGCTCCTCCAGCGGTTGCTTGGCCGCCCAGACGCAGCGCCGCACGGAGTGCACCAGGCTCCCAGGGCCCCTGGCTGGGGTCTGCAGCCCCGCACACCCGGAGGCTGACTCCCTGGGCGCCCAGCAGCTGCCTCACACACGTAGCTTCCCTAGCGCTCTCCTCCCCAGCAGAGACGTGTGCAGCTGGTTGGGGCCTGCCCCTGCGTGCCTGGGCTCCCGCCCACAGCCCCAGCTCAGGGCAAGCAGCCCCTGAGCCAAGACCTGCAGGAGGCGCAGAGCGCCCCCACCTGGAAGCCGAGTGAACAGCTGGCGGGGAGGCGAGCCTCCTCGAGGGAAGAAGAGGCAGCCCAGCCTCGTTTGGCTCAAGCCCTACTTGGCTGGAGCCGAGTGCGCCTCCAGGACGGCAGAGCTCCAGCTCTGCTCAGAGGCCCGTTCTGGCAGAGTTGCTGGCGCGAGGCTGCTCTGCCCTGGGCGAGCCTTGCCCAGACTTGCCTCGCTGCTAGGCTTCCCGCCCAGGAAGGAGCAGGCTGCGCGAGGCTGGGAGACGCCACTGGCGCCTTCCTGGCCTCAGCTCCGCTCCTGCCTTGCCTTTACACATAGGCCCCAGGCGTCCTTGGGGAGGGCTTAGGGGCCGGTGGCTTGCACACTGCCAAGGGCTCCAGCAGGAAGAGCTCTGTGCGAGGGAAGGGAAGGGCCAGTGCAGGGCTCCTCCAGCGGTTGCTTGGCCGCCCAGACTCAGCGCCGCACGGAGTGACCAGGCTCCCAGGGCCCCTGGCTGGGGTCTGCAGCCCCGCACACCCGGAGGCTGACTCCCTGGGCGCCCAGCAGCTGCCTCACACACGTAGCTTCCCTAGCGCTCTCCTCCCCAGCAGAGACGTGTGCAGCTGGTTGGGGCCTGCCCCTGCGTGCCTGGGCTCCCGCCCACAGCCCCAGCTCAGGGCAAGCAGCCCCTGAGCCAAGACTTGCAGGAGGCGCAGAGCGCCCCCACCTGGAAGCCGAGTGAACAGCTGGCGGGGAGGCGAGCCTCCTCGAGGGAAGAAGAGGCAGCCCAGCCTCGTTTGGCTCAAGCCCTACTTGGCTGGAGCTGAGTGTGCCTCCAGGACGGCAGAGCTCCAGCTCTGCTCAGAGGCCCGTTCTGGCAGAGTTGCTGGCGCGAGGCTGCTCTGCCCTGGGCGAGCCTTGCCCAGACTTGCCTCGCTGCTAGGCTTCCCGCCCAGGAAGGAGCAGGCTGCGCGAGGCTGGGAGACGCCACTGGCGCCTTCCTGGCCTCAGCTCCGCTCCTGCCTTGCCTTTACACCTAGGCCCCAGGCGTCCTTGGGGAGGGCTTAGGGGCCGGTGGCTTGCACACTGCCAAGGGCTCCAGCAGGAAGAGCTCTGTGCGAGGGAAGGGAAGGGCCAGTGCAGGGCTCCTCCAGAGGTTGCTTGGCCGCCCAGACTGAGCGCCGCACGGAGTGCACCAGGCTCCCAGGGCCCCTGGCTGGGGTCTGCAGCCCCGCACACCCGGAGGCTGACTCCCTGGGCGCCCAGCAGCTGCCTCACACACGTAGCTTCCCTAGCGCTCTCCTCCCCAGCAGAGACGTGTGCAGCTGGTTGGGGCCTGCCCCTGCGTGCCTGGGCTCCCGCCCACAGCCCCAGCTCAGGGCAAGCAGCCCCTGAGCCAAGACCTGCAGGAGGCGCAGAGCGCCCCCACGTGGAAGCCGAGTGAACAGCTGGCGGGGAGGCGAGCTTCCTCGAGAGAAGAAGAGGCAGCCCAGCCTCGTTTGGCTCAAGCCCTACTTGGCTGGAGCCGAGTGCGCCTCCAGGACGGCAGAGCTCCAGCTCTGCTCAGAGGCCCGTTCTATCAGAGTTGCTGGCGCGAGGCTGCTCTGCCCTGGGCGAGCCTTGCCCAGACTTGCCTCGCTGCTAGGCTTCCCGCCCAGGAAGGAGCAGGCTGCGCGAGGCTGGGAGACGCCACTGGCGCCTTCCTGGCCTCAGCTCCGCTCCTGCCTTGCCTTTGCACCTAGGCCCCAGGCGTCCTTGGGGAGGGCTTAGGGGCCGGTGGCTTGCACACCGCCAAGGGCTCCAGCAGGAAGAGCTCTGTGCGAGGGAAGGGAAGGGCCAGTGCAGGGCTCCTCCAGCGGTTGCTTGGCCGCCCAGACTCAGCGCCGCACGGAGTGCACCAGGCTCCCAGGGCCCCTGGCTGGGGTCTGCAGCCCCGCACACCCGGAGGCTGACTCCCTGGGCGCCCAGCAGCTGCCTCACACACGTAGCTTCCCTAGCGCTCTCCTCCCCAGTAGAGACGTGTGCAGCTGGTTGGGGCCTGCCCCTGCGTGCCTGGGCTCCCGCCCACAGCCCCAGCTCAGGGCAAGCAGCCCCTGAGCCAAGACCTGCAGGAGGCGCAGAGCGCCCCACCTGGAAGCCGAGTGAACAGCTGGCGGGGAGGCGAGCCTCCTCGAGGGAAGAAGAGGCAGCCCAGCCTCGTTTGGTTCAAGCCCTACTTGGCTGGAGCCGAGTGCGCCTCCAGGACGGCAGAGCTCCAGCTCTGCTCAGAGGCCCGAACTGGCAGAGTTGCTGGCGCGATGCTGCTCTGCCCTGGGCGAGCCTTGCCCAGACTTGCCTCGCTGCTAGGCTTCCTGCCCAGAAAGGAGCAGGCTGCGCGAGGCTGGGAGACGCCACTGGCGCCTTCCTGGCCTCAGCTCCGCTCCTGCCTTGCCTTTGCACCTAGGCCCCAGGCCTCCTTGGGGAGGGCTTAGAGGCCGATGGCTTGCACACTGCCAAGGGCTGCAGCAGGAAGAGCTCTGTGCGAGGGAAGGGAAGGGCCAGTGCAGGGCTCCTACAGAGGTTGCTTGGCCGCCCAGACTCAGCGCCGCACGGAGTGCACCAGGCTCCCAGGGCCCCTGGCTGGGGTCTGCAGCCCCGCACACCCGGAGGCTGACTCCCTGGGCACCCAGCAGCTGCCTCACACACGTAGCTTCCCTAGCGCTCTCCTCCCCAGCAGAGTCGTGTGCAGCTGGTTGGGGCCTGCCCCTGCGTGCCTGGGCTCCCGCCCACAGCCCCAGCTCAGGGCAAGCAGCCCCTGAGCCAAGACCTGCAGGAGGCGCAGAGCGCCCCCACCTGGAAGCCGAGTGAACAGCTGGCGGGGAGGCGAGCCTCCTCGAGGGAAGAAGAGGCAGCCCAGCCTCGTTTGGCTCAAGCCCTACTTGGCTGGAGCCGAGTGCGCCTCCAGGACGGCAGAGCTCCAGCTCTGCTCAGAGGCCCGTTCTGGCAGAGTTGCTGGCGCGAGGCTGCTCTGCCCTGGGCGAGCCTTGCCCAGACTTGCCTCGCTGCTAGGCTTCCCGCCCAGGAAGGAGCAGGCTGCGCGAGGCTGGGAGACGCCACTGGCGCCTTCCTGGCCTCAGCTCCGCTCCTGCCTTGCCTTTACACATAGGCCCCAGGCGTCCTTGGGGAGGGCTTAGGGGCCGGTGGCTTGCACACTGCCAAGGGCTCCAGCAGGAAGAGCTCTGTGCGAGGGAAGGGAAGGGCCAGTGCAGGGCTCCTCCAGCGGTTGCTTGGCCGCCCAGACTCAGCGCCGCACGGAGTGACCAGGCTCCCAGGGCCCCTGGCTGGGGTCTGCAGCCCCGCACACCCGGAGGCTGACTCCCTGGGCGCCCAGCAGCTGCCTCACACACGTAGCTTCCCTAGCGCTCTCCTCCCCAGCAGAGACGTGTGCAGCTGGTTGGGGCCTGCCCCTGCGTGCCTGGGCTCCCGCCCACAGCCCCAGCTCAGGGCAAGCAGCCCCTGAGCCAAGACCTGCAGGAGGCGCAGAGCGCCCCCACCTGGAAGCCGAGTGAACAGCTGGCGGGGAGGCGAGCCTCCTCGAGGGAAGAAGAGGCAGCCCAGCCTCGTTTGGCTCAAGCCCTACTTGGCTGGAGCTGAGTGTGCCTCCAGGACGGCAGAGCTCCAGCTCTGCTCAGAGGCCCGTTCTGGCAGAGTTGCTGGCGCGAGGCTGCTCTGCCCTGGGCGAGCCTTGCCCAGACTTGCCTCGCTGCTAGGCTTCCTGCCCAGGAAGGAGCAGGCTGCGCGAGGCTGGGAGACGCCACTGGCGCCTTCCTGGAATCAGCTCCGCTCCTGCCTTGCCTTTGCACCTAGGCCCCAGGCGTCCTTAGGGAGGGCTTAGGGGCCGGTGGCTTGCACACTGCCAAGGGCTGCATCAGGAAGAGCTCTGTGCGAGGGAAGGGAAGGGCCAGTGCAGGGCTCCTCCAGAGGTTGCTTGGCCGCCCAGACTCAGCGCCGCACGGAGTGCACCAGGCTCCCAGGGCCCCTGGCTGGGGTCTGCAGCCCCGCACACCCGGAGGCTGACTCCCTGGGCACCCAGCAGCTGCCTCACACACGTAGCTTCCCTAGCGCTCTCCTCCCCAGCAGAGTCGTGTGCAGCTGGTTGGGGCCTGCCCCTGCGTGCCTGAGCTCCCGCGCACAGCCCCAGCTCAGGGCAAGCAGCCCCTGAGCCAAGACCTGCAGGAGGCGCAGAGCGCCCCCACCTGGAAGCCGAGTGAACAGCTGGCGGGGAGGCGAGCCTCCTCGAGGGAAGAAGAGGCAGCCCAGCCTCGTTTGGCTCAAGCCCTACTTGGCTGGAGCTGAGTGTGCCTCCAGGACGGCAGAGCTCCAGCTCTGCTCAGAGGCCCGTTCTGGCAGAGTTGCTGGCGCGAGGCTGCTCTGCTCTGGGCGAGCATTGCCCAGACTTGCCTCGCTGCTAGGCTTCCCGCCCAGGAAGGAGCAGGCTGCGCGAGGCTGGGAGACGCCACTGGCGCCTTCCTGGCCTCAGCTCCGCTCCTGCCTTGCCTTTACACCTAGGCCCCAGGCGTCCTTGGGGAGGGCTTAGGGGCCGGTGGCTTGCACACTGCCAAGGGCTCCAGCAGGAAGAGCTCTGTGCGAGGGAAGGGAAGGGCCAGTGCAGGGCTCCTCCAGCGGTTGCTTGGCCGCCCAGACTCAGCGCCGCACGGAGTGCACCAGGCTCCCAGGGCCCCTGGCTGGGGCCTGCAGCCCCGCACACCCGGAGGCTGACTCCCTGGGCGCCCAGCAGCTGCCTCACACACGTAGCTTCCCTAGCGCTCTCCTCCCCAGCAGAGACGTGTGCAGCTGGTTGGGGCCTGCCCCTGCGTGCCTGGGCTCCCGCCCACAGCCCCAGCTCAGGGCAAGCAGCCCCTGAGCCAAGACCTGAAGGAGGCGCAGAGCGCCCCCACCTGGAAGCCGAGTGAACAGCTGGCGGGGAGGCGAGCCTGCTCGAGGGAAGAAGAGGCAGCCTAGCCTCGTTTGGCTCTAGCCCTACTTGGCTGGAGCCGAGTGCGCCTCCAGGACGGCAGAGCTCCAGCTCTGCTCAGAGGCCCGTTCTGGCAGAGTTGCTGGCGCGAGGCTGCTCTGCCCTGGGCGAGCCTTGCCCAGACTTGCCTCGCTGCTAGGCTTCCCGCCCAGGAAGGAGCAGGCTGCGCGAGGCTGGGAGACGCCACTGGCGCCTTCCTGGCCTCAGCTCCGCTCCTGCCTTGCCTTTACACCTAGGCCCCAGGCGTCCTTGGGGAGGGCTTAGGGGCCGGTGGCTTGCACACTGCCAAGGGCTCCAGCAGGAAGAGCTCTGTGCGAGGGAAGGGAAGGGCCAGTGCAGGGCTCCTCCAGAGGTTGCTTGGCCGCCCAGACTCAGCGCCGCACGGAGTGCACCAGGCTCCCAGGGCCCCTGGCTGGGGTCTGCAGCCCCGCACACCCGGAGGCTGACTCCCTGGGCGCCCAGCAGCTGCCTCACACACGTAGCTTCCCTAGCGCTCTCCTCCCCAGCAGAGACGTGTGCAGCTGGTTGGGGCCTGCCCCTGCGTGCCTGGGCTCCCGCCCACAGCCCCAGCTCAGGGCAAGCAGCCCCTGAGCCAAGACCTGCAGGAGGCGCAGAGCGCCCCCACCTGGAAGCCGAGTGAACAGCTGGCGGGGAGGCGAGCCTCCTCGAGGGAAGAAGAGGCAGCCCAGCCTCGTTTGGCTCAAGCCCTACTTGGCTGGAGCCGAGTGCGCCTCCAGGACGGCAGAGCTCCAGCTCTGCTCAGAGGCCCGTTCTGGCAGAGTTGCTGGCGCGAGGCTGCTCTGCCCTGGGCGAGCCTTGCCCAGACTTGCCTCGCTGCTAGGCTTCCCGCCCAGGAAGGAGCAGGCTGCGCGAGGCTGGGAGACGCCACTGGCGCCTTCCTGGCCTCAGCTCCGCTCCTGCCTTGCCTTTACACATAGGCCCCAGGCGTCCTTGGGGAGGGCTTAGGGGCCGGTGGCTTGCACACTGCCAAGGGCTCCAGCAGGAAGAGCTCTGTGCGAGGGAAGGGAAGGGCCAGTGCAGGGCTCCTCCAGCGGTTGCTTGGCCGCCCAGACTCAGCGCCGCACGGAGTGACCAGGCTCCCAGGGCCCCTGGCTGGGGTCTGCAGCCCCGCACACCCGGAGGCTGACTCCCTGGGCGCCCAGCAGCTGCCTCACACACGTAGCTTCCCTAGCGCTCTCCTCCCCAGCAGAGACGTGTGCAGCTGGTTGGGGCCTGCCCCTGCGTGCCTGGGCTCCCGCCCACAGCCCCAGCTCAGGGCAAGCAGCCCCTGAGCCAAGACCTGCAGGAGGCGCAGAGCGCCCCCACCTGGAAGCCGAGTGAACAGCTGGCGGGGAGGCGAGCCTCCTCGAGGGAAGAAGAGGCAGCCCAGCCTCGTTTGGCTCAAGCCCTACTTGGCTGGAGCTGAGTGTGCCTCCAGGACGGCAGAGCTCCAGCTCTGCTCAGAGGCCCGTTCTGGCAGAGTTGCTGGCGCGAGGCTGCTCTGCCCTGGGCGAGTCTTGCCCAGACTTGCCTCGCTGCTAGGCTTCCCGCCCAGGAAGGAGCAGGCTGCGCGAGGCTGGGAGACGCCACTGGCGCCTTCCTGGCCTCAGCTCCGCTCCTGCCTTGCCTTTACACCTAGGCCCCAGGCGTCCTTGGGGAGGGCTTAGGGGCCGGTGTCTTGCACACTGCCAAGGGCTCCAGCAGGAAGAGCTCTGTGCGAGGGAAGGGAAGGGCCAGTGCAGGGCTCCTCCAGAGGTTGCTTGGCCGCCCAGACTCAGCGCCGCACGGAGTGCACCAGGCTCCCAGGGCCCCTGGCTGGGGTCTGCAGCCCCGCACACCCGGAGGCTGACTCCCTGGGCGCCCAGCAGCTGCCTCACACACGTAGCTTCCCTAGCGCTCTCCTCCCCAGCAGAGACGTGTGCAGCTGGTTGGGGCCTGCCCCTGCGTGCCTGGGCTCCCGCCCACAGCCCCAGCTCAGGGCAAGCAGCCCCTGAGCCAAGACCTGCAGGAGGCGCAGAGCGCCCCCACGTGGAAGCCGAGTGAACAGCTGGCGGGGAGGCGAGCTTCCTCGAGAGAAGAAGAGGCAGCCCAGCCTCGTTTGGCTCAAGCCCTACTTGGCTGGAGCCGAGTGCGCCTCCAGGACGGCAGAGCTCCAGCTCTGCTCAGAGGCCCGTTCTATCAGAGTTGCTGGCGCGAGGCTGCTCTGCCCTGGGCGAGCCTTTCCTAGACTTACCTCGCTGCTAGGCTTCCTGCCCAGGAAGGAGCAGGCTGCGCGAGGCTGGGAGACACCACTGGCGCCTTCCTGGCCTCAGCTCCGCTCCTGCCTTGCCTTTGCACCTAGGCCCCAGGCGTCCTTGGGGAGGGTTTAGGGGCCGGTGGCTTGCACACTGCCAAGGGCTCCAGCAGGAAGAGCTCTGTGCGAGGGAAGGGAAGGGCCAGTGCAGGGCTCCTCCAGCGGTTGCTTGGCCGCCCAGACGCAGCGCCGCACGGAGTGCACCAGGCTCCCAGGGCCCCTGGCTGGGGTCTGCAGCCCCGCACACCCGGAGGCTGACTCCCTGGGCGCCCAGCAGCTGCCTCACACACGTAGCTTCCCTAGCGCTCTCCTCCCCAGCAGAGACGTGTGCAGCTGGTTGGGGCCTGCCCCTGCGTGCCTGGGCTCCCGCCCACAGCCCCAGCTCAGGGCAAGCAGCCCCTGAGCCAAGACCTGCAGGAGGCGCAGAGCGCCCCCACCTGGAAGCCGAGTGAACAGCTGGCGGGGAGGCGAGCCTCCTCGAGGGAAGAAGAGGAAGCCCAGCCTCGTTTGGCTCAAGCCCTACTTGGCTGGAGCCGAGTGTGCCTCCAGGACGGCAGAGCTCCAGCTCTGCTCAGAGGCCCGTTCTGGCAGAGTTGCTGGCGCGAGGCTGCTCTGCCCTGGGCGAGCCTTGCCCAGACTTCCCTCGCTGCTAGGCTTCCCGCCCAGGAAGGAGCAGGCTGCGCGAGGCTGGGAGACGCCACTGGCGCCTTCCTGGCCTCAGCTCCGCTCCTGCCTTGCCTTTGCACCTAGGCCCCAGGCGTCCTTGGGGAGGGCTTAGGGGCCGGTGGCTTGCACACCGCCAAGGGCTCCAGCAGGAAGAGCTCTGTGCGAGGGAAGGGAAGGGCCAGTGCAGGGCTCCTCCAGCGGTTGCTTGGCCGCCCAGACTCAGCGCCGCACGGAGTGCACCAGGCTCCCAGGGCCCCTGGCTGGGGTCTGCAGCCCCGCACACCCGGAGGCTGACTCCCTGGGCGCCCAGCAGCTGCCTCACACACGTAGCTTCCCTAGCGCTCTCCTCCCCAGCAGAGACGTGTGCAGCTGGTTGGGGCCTGCCCCTGCGTGCCTGGGCTCCCGCCCACAGCCCCAGCTCAGGGCAAGCAGCCCCTGAGCCAAGACCTGCAGGAGGCGCAGAGCGCCCCACCTGGAAGCCGAGTGAACAGCTGGCGGGGAGGCGAGCCTCCTCGAGGGAAGAAGAGGCAGCCCAGCCTCGTTTGGTTCAAGCCCTACTTGGCTGGAGCCGAGTGCGCCTCCAGGACGGCAGAGCTCCAGCTCTGCTCAGAGGCCCGAACTGGCAGAGTTGCTGGCGCGATGCTGCTCTGCCCTGGGCGAGCCTTGCCCAGACTTGCCTCGCTGCTAGGCTTCCTGCCCAGGAAGGAGCAGGCTGCGCGAGGCTGGGAGACGCCACTGGCGCCTTCCTGGCCTCAGCTCCGCTCCTGCCTTGCCTTTGCACCTAGGCCCCAGGCGTCCTTGGGGAGGGCTTAGGGGCCGGTGGCTTGCACACTGCCAAGGGCTCCAGCAGGAAGAGCTCTGTGCGAGGGAAGGGAAGGGCCAGTGCAGGGCTCCTCCAGCGGTTGCTTGGCCGCCCAGACTCAGCGCCGCACGGAGTGCACCAGGCTCCCAGGGCCCCTGGCTGGGGCCTGCAGCCCCGCACACCCGGAGGCTGACTCCCTGGGCGCCCAGCAGCTGCCTCACACACGTAGCTTCCCTAGCGCTCTCCTCCCCAGCAGAGACGTGTGCAGCTGGTTGGGGCCTGCCCCTGCGTGCCTGGGCTCCCGCCCACAGCCCCAGCTCAGGGCAAGCAGCCCCTGAGCCAAGACCTGAAGGAGGCGCAGAGCGCCCCCACCTGGAAGCCGAGTGAACAGCTGGCGGGGAGGCGAGCCTGCTCGAGGGAAGAAGAGGCAGCCTAGCCTCGTTTGGCTCTAGCCCTACTTGGCTGGAGCCGAGTGCGCCTCCAGGACGGCAGAGCTCCAGCTCTGCTCAGAGGCCCGTTCTGGCAGAGTTGCTGGCGCGAGGCTGCTCTGCCCTGGGCGAGCCTTGCCCAGACTTGCCTCGCTGCTAGGCTTCCTGCCCAGGAAGGAGCAGGCTGCGCGAGGCTGGGAGACGCCAATGGCGCCTTCCTGGCCTCAGCTCCGCTCCTGCCTTGCCTTTGCACCTAGGCCCCAGGCGTCCTTGGGGAGGGTTTAGGGGCCGGTGGCTTGCACACTTCCAAGGGCTCCAGCAGGAAGAGCTCTGTGCGAGGGACGGGAAGGGCCAGTGCAGGGCTCCTCCAGCGGTTGCTTGGCCGACCAGACGCAGTGCCGCACGGAGTGCACCAGGCTCCCAGGGCCCCTGGCTGGGGTCTGCAGCCCCGCACACCCGGAGGCTGACTCCCTGGGCGCCCAGCAGCTGCCTCACACACGTAGCTTCCCTAGCGCTCTCCTCCCCAGCAGAGACGTGTGCAGCTGGTTGGGGCCTGCCCCTGCGTGCCTGGGCTCCCGCCCACAGCCCCAGCTCAGGGCAAGCAGCCCCTGAGCCAAGACCTGCAGGAGGCGCAGAGCGCCCCCACCTGGAAGCCGAGTGAACAGCTGGCGGGGAGGCGAGCCTCCTCGAGGGAAGAAGAGGCAGCCCAGCCTCGTTTGGCTCAAGCCCTACTTGGCTGGAGCAGAGTGCGCCTCCAGGACGGCAGAGCTCCAGCTCTGCTCAGAGGCCCGTTCTGGCAGAGTTGCTGGCGCGAGGCTGCTCTGTCCTGGGCGAGCCTTGCCCAGACTTGCCTCGCTGCTAGGCTTCCTGCCCATGAAGGAGCAGGCTGCGCGAGGCTGGGAGACGCCACTGGCGCCTTCCTGGCCTCAGCTCCGCTCCTGCCTTGCCTTTGCATCTAGGCCCCAGTCGTTCTTGGGGAGGGCTTAGGGGCCGGTGGCTTGCACACTGCCAAGGGCTCCAGCAGGAAGAGCTCTGTGCGAGGGAAGGGAAGGGCCAGTGCAGGGCTCCTCCAGAGGTTGCTTGGCCGCCCAGACTCAGCGCCGCACGGAGTGCACCAGGCTCCCAGGGCCCCTGGCTGGGGTCTGCAGCCCCGCACACACGGAGGCTCACTCCCTGGGCACCCAGCAGCTGCCTCACACACGTAGCTTCCCTAGCGCTCTCCTCCCCAGCAGAGACGTGTGCAGCTGGTTGGGGCCTGCCCCTGCGTGCCTGGGCTCCCGCCCACAGCCCCAGCTCAGGGCAAGCAGCCCCTGAGCCAAGACCTGCAGGAGGCGCAGAGCGCCCCCACCTGGAAGCCGAGTGAACAGCTGGCGGGGAGGCGAGCCTCCTTGAGGGAAGAAGAGGAAGCCCAGCCTCGTTTGGCTCAAGCCCTACTTGGCTGGAGCCGAGTGCGCCTCCAGGACGGCAGAGCTCCAGCTCTGCTCAGAGGCCCGTTCTGGCAGAGTTGCTGGCGCGAGGCTGCTCTGCCCTGGGCGAGCCTTGCCCAGACTTGCCTCGCTGCTAGGCTTCCCGCCCAGGAAGGAGCAGGCTGCGCGAGGCTGGGAGACGCCACTGGCGCCTTCCTGGCCTCAGCTCCGCTCCTGCCTTGCCTTTGCACCTAGGCCCCAGGCGTCCTTGGGGAGGGTTTAGGGGCCGGTGGCTTGCACACTGCCAAGGGCTCCAGCAGGAAGAGCTCTGTGCGAGGGAAGGGAAGGGCCAGTGCAGGGCTCCTCCAGCGGTTGCTTGGCCGCCCAGACGCAGCGCCGCACGGAGTGCACCAGGCTCCCAGGGCCCCTGGCTGGGGTCTGCAGCCCCGCACACCCGGAGGCTGACTCCCTGGGCGCCCAGCAGCTGCCTCACACACGTAGCTTCCCTAGCGCTCTCCTCCCCAGCAGAGACGTGTGCAGCTGGTTGGGGCCTGCCCCTGCGTGCCTGGGCTCCCGCCCACAGCCCCAGCTCAGGGCAAGCAGCCCCTGAGCCAAGACCTGCAGGAGGCGCAGAGCGCCCCCACCTGGAAGCCGAGTGAACAGCTGGCGGGGAGGCGAGCCTCCTCGAGGGAAGAAGAGGCAGCCCAGCCTCGTTTGGCTCAAGCCCTACTTGGCTGGAGCCGAGTGTGCCTCCAGGACGGCAGAGCTCCAGCTCTGCTCAGAGGCCCGTTCTGGCAGAGTTGCTGGCGCGAGGCTGCTCTGCCCTGGGCGAGCCTTGCCCAGACTTGCCTCGCTGCTAGGCTTCCTGCCCATGAAGGAGCAGGCTGCGCGAGGCTGGGAGACGCCACTGGCGCCTTCCTGGCCTCAGCTCCGCTCCTGCCTTGCCTTTACACCTAGGCCCCAGGCGTCCTTGGGGAGGGCTTAGGGGCCGGTGGCTTACACACTGCCAAGGTCTCCAGCAGGAAGAGCTCTGTGCGAGGGAAGGGAAGGGCCAGTGCAGGGCTCCTCCAGCGGTTGCTTGGCCGCCCAGACTCAGCGCCGCACGGAGTGCACCAGGCTCCCAGGGCCCCTGGCTGGGGTCTGCAGCCCCGAACACCCGGAGGCTGACTCCCTGGGCACCCAGCAGCTGCCTCACACACGTAGCTTCCCTAGCGCTCTCCTCCCCAGCAGAGACGTGTGCAGCTGGTTGGGGCCTGCCCCTGCGTGCCTGGGCTCCCGCCCACAGCCCCAGCTCAGGGCAAGCAGCCCCTGAGCCAAGACCTGCAGGAGGCGCAGAGCGCCCCCACCTGGAAGCCGAGTGAACAGCTGGCGGGGAGGCGAGCCTCCTCGAGGGAAGAAGAGGCAGCCCAGCCTCGTTTGGCTCAAGCCCTACTTGGCTGGAGCCGAGTGCGCCTCCAGGACGGCAGAGCTCCAGCTCTGCTCAGAGGCCCGTTCTGGCAGAGTTGCTGGCGCGAGGCTGCTCTGCCCTGGGCGAGCCTTGCCCAGACTTGCCTCGCTGCTAGGCTTCCCGCCCAGGAAGGAGCAGGCTGCGCGAGGCTGGGAGACGCCACTGGCGCCTTCCTGGCCTCAGCTCCGCTCCTGCCTTGCCTTTACACCTAGGCCCCAGGCGTCCTTGGGGAGGGCTTAGGGGCCGGTGGCTTGCACACTGCCAAGGGCTCCAGCAGGAAGAGCTCTGTGCGAGGGAAGGGAAGGGCCAGTGCAGGGCTCCTCCAGCGGTTGCTTGGCCGCCCAGACTCAGCGCCGCACGGAGTGCACCAGGCTCCCAGGGCCCCTGGCTGGGGTCTGCAGCCCCGCACACCCGGAGGCTGACTCCCTGGGCGCCCAGCAGCTGCCTCACACACGTAGCTTCCCTAGCGCTCTCCTCCCCAGCAGAGACGTGTGCAGCTGGTTGGGGCCTGCCCCTGCGTGCCTGGGCTCCCGCCCACAGCCCCAGCTCAGGGCAAGCAGCCCCTGAGCCAAGACCTGCAGGAGGCGCAGAGCGCCCCCACCTGGAAGCCGAGTGAACAGCTGGCGGGGAGGCGAGCCTCCTCGAGGGAAGAAGAGGCAGCCCAGCCTCGTTTGGCTCAAGCCCTACTTGGCTGGAGCCGAGTGCGCCTCCAGGACGGCAGAGCTCCAGCTCTGCTCAGAGGCCCGTTCTGGCAGAGTTGCTGGCGCGAGGCTGCTCTGCCCTGGGCGAGCCTTGCCCAGACTTGCCTCGCTGCTAGGCTTCCCGCCCAGGAAGGAGCAGGCTGCGCGAGGCTGGGAGACGCCACTGGCGCCTTCCTGGCCTCAGCTCCGCTCCTGCCTTGCCTTTACACCTAGGCCCCAGGCGTCCTTGGGGAGGGCTTAGGGGCCGGTGGCTTGCACACTGCCAAGGGCTCCAGCAGGAAGAGCTCTGTGCGAGGGAAGGGAAGGGCCAGTGCAGGGCTCCTCCAGCGGTTGCTTGGCCGCCCAGACTCAGCGCCGCACGGAGTGCACCAGGCTCCCAGGGCCCCTGGCTGGGGTCTGCAGCCCCGCACACCCGGAGGCTGACTCCCTGGGCGCCCAGCAGCTGCCTCACACACGTAGCTTCCCTAGCGCTCTCCTCCCCAGCAGAGACGTGTGCAGCTGGTTGGGGCCTGCCCCTGCGTGCCTGGGCTCCCGCCCACAGCCCCAGCTCAGGGCAAGCAGCCCCTGAGCCAAGACCTTCAGGAGGCGCAGAGCGCCCCCACCTGGAAGCCGAGTGAACAGCTGGCGGGGAGGCGAGCCTCCTCGAGAGAAGAAGAGGCAGCCCAGCCTCGTTTGGCTCAAGCCCTACTTGGCTGGAGCCGAGTGCGCCTCCAGGACGGCAGAGCTCCAGCTCTGCTCAGAGGCCCGTTCTGGCAGAGTTGCTGGCGCGAGGCTGCTCTGCCCTGGGCGAGCCTTGCCCAGACTTGCCTCGCTGCTAGGCTTCCCGCCCAGGAAGGAGCAGGCTGCGCGAGGCTGGGAGACGCCACTGGCGCCTTCCTGGCCTCAGCTCCGCTCCTGCCTTGCCTTTACACCTAGGCCCCAGGCGTCCTTGGGGAGGGCTTAGGGGCCGGTGGCTTGCACACTGCCAAGGGCTCCAGCAGGAAGAGCTCTGTGCGAGGGAAGGGAAGGGCCAGTGCAGGGCTCCTCCAGCGGTTGCTTGGCCGCCCAGACTCAGCGCCGCACGGAGTGCACCAGGCTCCCAGGGCCCCTGGCTGGGGTCTGCAGCCCCGCACACCCGGAGGCTGACTCCCTGGGCGCCCAGCAGCTGCCTCACACACGTAGCTTCCCTAGCGCTCTCCTCCCCAGCAGAGACGTGTGCAGCTGGTTGGGGCCTGCCCCTGCGTGCCTGGGCTCCCGCCCACAGCCCCAGCTCAGGGCAAGCAGCCCCTGAGCCAAGACCTGCAGGAGGCGCAGAGCGCCCCCACCTGGAAGCCGAGTGAACAGCTGGCGGGGAGGCGAGCCTCCTCGAGGGAAGAAGAGGAAGCCCAGCCTCGTTTGGCTCAAGCCCTACTTGGCTGGAGCCGAGTGTGCCTCCAGGACGGCAGAGCTCCAGCTCTGCTCAGAGGCCCGTTCTGGCAGAGTTGCTGGCGCGAGGCTGCTCTGCCCTGGGCGAGCCTTGCCCAGACTTGCCTCGCTGCTAGGCTTCCTGCCCATGAAGGAGCAGGCTGCGCGAGGCTGGGAGACGCCACTGGCGCCTTCCTGGCCTCAGCTCCGCTCCTGCCTTGCCTTTACACCTAGGCCCCAGGCGTCCTTGGGGAGGGCTTAGGGGCCGGTGGCTTGCACACTGCCAAGGTCTCCAGCAGGAAGAGCTCTGTGCGAGGGAAGGGAAGGGCCAGTGCAGGGCTCCTCCAGCGGTTGCTTGGCCGCCCAGACTCAGCGCCGCACGGAGTGCACCAGGCTCCCAGGGCCCCTGGCTGGGGTCTGCAGCCCCGCACACCCGGAGGCTGACTCCCTGGGCGCCCAGCAGCTGCCTCACACACGTAGCTTCCCTAGCGCTCTCCTCCCCAGCAGAGACGTGTGCAGCTGGTTGGGGCCTGCCCCTGCGTGCCTGGGCTCCCGCCCACAGCCCCAGCTCAGGGCAAGCAGCCCCTGAGCCAAGACCTGCAGGAGGCGCAGAGCGCCCCACCTGGAAGCCGAGTGAACAGCTGGCGGGGAGGCGAGCCTCCTCGAGGGAAGAAGAGGCAGCCCAGCCTCGTTTGGTTCAAGCCCTACTTGGCTGGAGCCGAGTGCGCCTCCAGGACGGCAGAGCTCCAGCTCTGCTCAGAGGCCCGAACTGGCAGAGTTGCTGGCGCGATGCTGCTCTGCCCTGGGCGAGCCTTGCCGAGACTTGCCACGCTGCTAGGCTTCCTGCCCAGGAAGGAGCAGGCTGCGCGAGGCTGGGAGACGCCACTGGCGCCTTCCTGGCCTCAGCTCCGCTCCTGCCTTGCCTTTGCACCTAGGCCCCAGGCCTCCTTGGGGAGGGCTTAGAGGCCGGTGGCTTGCACACTGCCAAGGGCTGCAGCAGGAAGAGCTCTGTGCGAGGGAAGGGAAGGGCCAGTGCAGGGCTCCTACAGAGGTTGCTTGGCCGCCCAGACTCAGCGCCGCACGGAGTGCACCAGGCTCCCAGGGCCCCTGGCTGGGGTCTGCAGCCCCGCACACCCGGAGGCTGACTCCCTGGGCACCCAGCAGCTGCCTCACACACGTAGCTTCCCTAGCGCTCTCCTCCCCAGCAGAGACGTGTGCAGCTGGTTGGGGCCTGCCCCTGCGTGCCTGGGCTCCCGCCCACAGCCCCAGCTCAGGGCAAGCAGCCCCTGAGCCAAGACCTGCAGGAGGCGCAGAGCGCCCCCACCTGGAAGCCGAGTGAACAGCTGGCGGGGAGGCGAGCCTCCTCGAGGGAAGAAGAGGCAGCCCAGCCTCGTTTGGCTCAAGCCCTACTTGGCTGGAGCCGAGTGCGCCTCCAGGACGGCAGAGCTCCAGCTCTGCTCAGAGGCCCGTTCTGGCAGAGTTGCTGGCGCGAGGCTGCTCTGCCCTGGGCGAGCCTTGCCCAGACTTGCCTCGCTGCTAGGCTTCCCGCCCAGGAAGGAGCAGGCTGCGCGAGGCTGGGAGACGCCCCTGGCGCCTTCCTGGCCTCAGCTCCGCTCCTACCTTGCCTTTGCACCTAGGCCCCAGGCATCCTTGGGGAGGGCTTAGGGGCCGGTGGCTTGCACACCGCCAAGGGCTCCAGCAGGAAGAGCTCTGTGCGAGGGAAGGGAAGGGCCAGTGCAGGGCTCCTCCAGAGGTTGCTTGGCCGCCCAGACTCAGCGCCGCACGGAGTGCACCAGGCTCCCAGGGCCCCTGGCTGGGGTCTGCAGCCCCGCACACACGGAGGCTAACTCCCTGGGCATCCAGCAGCTGCCTCACACACGTAGCTTCCCTAGCGCTCTCCTCCCCAGCAGAGACGTGTGCAGCTGGTTGGGGCCTGCCCCTGCGTGCCTGGGCTCCCGCCCACAGCCCCAGCTCAGGGCAAGCAGCCCCTGAGCCAAGACCTGCAGGAGGCGCAGAGCGCCCCCACCTGGAAGCCGAGTGAACAGCTGGCGGGGAGGCGAGCCTCCTTGAGGGAAGAAGAGGAAGCCCAGCCTCGTTTGGCTCAAGCCCTACTTGGCTGGAGCCGAGTGCGCCTCCAGGACGGCAGAGCTCCAGCTCTGCTCAGAGGCCCGTTCTGGCAGAGTTGCTGGCGCGAGGCTGCTCTGCCCTGGGCGAGCCTTGCCCAGACTTGCCTCGCTGCTAGGCTTCCCGCCCAGGAAGGAGCAGGCTGCGCGAGGCTGGGAGACGCCACTGGCGCCTTCCTGGCCTCAGCTCCGCTCCTGCCTTGCCTTTGCACCTAGGCCCCAGGCGTCCTTGGGGAGGGCTTAGGGGCCGGTGGCTTGCACACCGCCAAGGGCTCCAGCAGGAAGAGCTCTGTGCGAGGGAAGGGAAGGGCCAGTGCAGGGCTCCTCCAGCGGTTGCTTGGCCGCACAGACTCAGCGCCGCACGGAGTGCACCAGGCTCCCAGGGCCCCTGGCTGGGGTCTGCAGCCCCGCACACCCGGAGGCTGACTCCCTGGGCGCCCAGCAGCTGCCTCACACACGTAGCTTCCCTAGCGCTCTCCTCCCCAGCAGAGACGTGTGCAGCTGGTTGGGGCCTGCCCCTGCGTGCCTGGGCTCCCGCCCACAGCCCCAGCTCAGGGCAAGCAGCCCCTGAGCCAAGACCTGCAGGAGGCGCAGAGCGCCCCCACCTGGAAGCCGAGTGAACAGCTGGCGGGGAGGCGAGCCTCCTCGAGGGAAGAAGAGGCAGCCCAGCCTCGTTTGGCTCAAGCCCTACTTGGCTGGAGCCGAGTGCGCCTCCAGGACGGCAGAGCTCCAGCTCTGCTCAGAGGCCCGTTCTGGCAGAGTTGCTGGCGCGAGGCTGCTCTGCCCTGGGCGAGCCTTGCCCAGACTTGCCTCGCTGCTAGGCTTCCCGCCCAGGAAGGAGCAGGCTGCGCGAGGCTGGGAGACGCCACTGGCGCCTTCCTGGCCTCAGCTCCGCTCCTGCCTTGCCTTTACACCTAGGCCCCAGGCGTCCTTGGGGAGGGCTTAGGGGCCGGTGGCTTGCACACTGCCAAGGGCTCCAGCAGGAAGAGCTCTGTGCGAGGGAAGGGAAGGGCCAGTGCAGGGCTCCTCCAGCGGTTGCTTGGCCGCCCAGACTCAGCGCCGCACGGAGTGCACCAGGCTCCCAGGGCCCCTGGCTGGGGTCTGCAGCCCCGCACACCCGGAGGCTGACTCCCTGGGCGCCCAGCAGCTGCCTCACACACGTAGCTTCCCTAGCGCTCTCCTCCCCAGCAGAGACGTGTGCAGCTGGTTGGGGCCTGCCCCTGCGTGCCTGGGCTCCCGCCCACAGCCCCAGCTCAGGGCAAGCAGCCCCTGAGCCAAGACCTGCAGGAGGCGCAGAGCGCCCCCACCTGGAAGCCGAGTGAACAGCTGGCGGGGAGGCGAGCCTCCTCGAGGGAAGAAGAGGCAGCCCAGCCTCGTTTGGCTCAAGCCCTACTTGGCTGGAGCCGAGTGTGCCTCCAGGACGGCAGAGCTCCAGCTCTGCTCAGAGGCCCGTTCTGGCAGAGTTGCTGGCGCGAGGCTGCTCTGCCCTGGGCGAGCCTTGCCCAGACTTGCCTCGCTGCTAGGCTTCCTGCCCATGAAGGAGCAGGCTGCGCGAGGCTGGGAGACGCCACTGGCGCCTTCCTGGCCTCAGCTCCGCTCCTGCCTTGCCTTTACACCTAGGCCCCAGGCGTCCTTGGGGAGGGCTTAGGGGCCGGTGGCTTGCACACTGCCAAGGTCTCCAGCTGGAAGAGCTCTGTGCGAGGGAAGGGAAGGGCCAGTGCAGGGCTCCTCCAGCGGTTGCTTGGCCGCCCAGACTCAGCGCCGCACGGAGTGCACCAGGCTCCCAGGGCCCCTGGCTGGGGTCTGCAGCCCCGCACACCCGGAGGCTGACTCCCTGGGCGCCCAGCAGCTGCCTCACACACGTAGCTTCCCTAGCGCTCTCCTCCCCAGCAGAGACGTGTGCAGCTGGTTGGGGCCTGCCCCTGCGTGCCTGGGCTCCCGCCCACAGCCCCAGCTCAGGGCAAGCAGCCCCTGAGCCAAGACCTGCAGGAGGCGCAGAGCGCCCCACCTGGAAGCCGAGTGAACAGCTGGCGGGGAGGCGAGCCTCCTCGAGGGAAGAAGAGGCAGCCCAGCCTCGTTTGGTTCAAGCCCTACTTGGCTGGAGCCGAGTGCGCCTCCAGGACGGCAGAGCTCCAGCTCTGCTCAGAGGCCCGAACTGGCAGAGTTGCTGGCGCGATGCTGCTCTGCCCTGGGCGAGCCTTGCCGAGACTTGCCACGCTGCTAGGCTTCCTGCCCAGGAAGGAGCAGGCTGCGCGAGGCTGGGAGACGCCACTGGCGCCTTCCTGGCCTCAGCTCCGCTCCTGCCTTGCCTTTGCACCTAGGCCCCAGGCCTCCTTGGGGAGGGCTTAGAGGCCGGTGGCTTGCACACTGCCAAGGGCTGCAGCAGGAAGAGCTCTGTGCGAGGGAAGGGAAGGGCCAGTGCAGGGCTCCTACAGAGGTTGCTTGGCCGCCCAGACTCAGCGCCGCACGGAGTGCACCAGGCTCCCAGGGCCCCTGGCTGGGGTCTGCAGCCCCGCACACCCGGAGGCTGACTCCCTGGGCGCCCAGCAGCTGCCTCACACACGTAGCTTCCCTAGCGCTCTCCTCCCCAGCAGAGACGTGTGCAGCTGGTTGGGGCCTGCCCCTGCGTGCCTGGGCTCCCGCCCACAGCCCCAGGTCAGGGCAAGCAGCCCCTGAGCCAAGACCTGCAGGAGGCGCAGAGCGCCCCCACCTGGAAGCCGAGTGAACAGCTGGCGGGGAGGCGAGCCTCCTCGAGGGAAGAAGAGGCAGCCCAGCCTCGTTTGGTTCAAGCCCTACTTGGCTGGAGCCGAGTGCGCCTCCAGGACGGCAGAGCTCCAGCTCTGCTCAGAGGCCCGAACTGGCAGAGTTCCTGGCGCGATGCTGCTCTGCCCTGGGCGAGCCTTGCCCAGACTTGCCTCGCTGCTAGGCTTTCTGCCCAGGAAGGAGCAGGCTGCGCGAGGCTGGGAGACGCCACTGGCGCCTTCCTGGCCTCAGCTCCGCTCCTGCCTTGCCTTTGCACCTAGGCCCCAGGCTTCCTTGGGGAGGGCTTAGAGGCCGGTGGCTTGCACACTGCCAAGGGCTGCAGCAGGAAGAGCTCTGTGCGAGGGAAGGGAAGGGCCAGTTCCGGGGTCCTACAGAGGTTGCTTGGCCGCCCAGACTCAGCGCCGCACGGAGTGCACCAGGCTCCCAGGGCCCCTGGCTGGGGTCTGCCGCCCCGCACACCCGGAGGCTGACTCCCTGGGCACCCAGCAGCTGCCTCACACACGTAGCTTCCCTAGCGCTCTCCTCCCCAGCAGAGACGTGTGCAGCTGGTTGGGGCCTGCCCCTGCGTGCCTGGGCTCCCGCCCACAGCCCCAGCTCAGGGCAAGCAGCCCCTGAGCCAAGACCTGCAGGAGGCGCAGAGCGCCCCCACCTGGAAGCCGAGTGAACAGCTGGCGGGGAGGCGAGCCTCCTCGAGGGAAGAAGAGGCAGCCCAGCCTCGTTTGGCTCAAGCCCTACTTGGCTGGAGCCGAGTGCGCCTCCAGGACGGCAGAGCTCCAGCTCTGCTCAGAGGCCCGTTCTGGCAGAGTTGCTGGCGCGAGGCTGCTCTGCCCTGGGCGAGCCTTGCCCAGACTTGCCTCGCTGCTAGGCTTCCCGCCCAGGAAGGAGCAGGCTGCGCGAGGCTGGGAGACGCCACTGGCGCCTTCCTGGCCTCAGCTCCGCTCCTACCTTGCCTTTGCACCTAGGCCCCAGGCATCCTTGGGGAGGGCTTAGGGGCCGGTGGCTTGCACACCGCCAAGGGCTCCAGCAGGAAGAGCTCTGTGCGAGGGAAGGGAAGGGCCAGTGCAGGGCTCCTCCAGAGGTTGCTTGGCCGCCCAGACTCAGCGCCGCACGGAGTGCACCAGGCTCCCAGGGCCCCTGGCTGGGGTCTGCAGCCCCGCACACACGGAGGCTAACTCCCTGGGCATCCAGCAGCTGCCTCACACACGTAGCTTCCCTAGCGCTCTCCTCCCCAGCAGAGACGTGTGCAGCTGGTTGGGGCCTGCCCCTGCGTGCCTGGGCTCCCGCCCACAGCCCCAGCTCAGGGCAAGCAGCCCCTGAGCCAAGACCTGCAGGAGGCGCAGAGCGCCCCCACCTGGAAGCCGAGTGAACAGCTGGCGGGGAGGCGAGCCTCCTTGAGGGAAGAAGAGGAAGCCCAGCCTCGTTTGGCTCAAGCCCTACTTGGCTGGAGCCGAGTGCGCCTCCAGGACGGCAGAGCTCCAGCTCTGCTCAGAGGCCCGTTCTGGCAGAGTTGCTGGCGCGAGGCTGCTCTGCCCTGGGCGAGCCTTGCCCAGACTTGCCTCGCTGCTAGGCTTCCCGCCCAGGAAGGAGCAGGCTGCGCGAGGCTGGGAGACGCCACTGGCGCCTTCCTGGCCTCAGCTCCGCTCCTGCCTTGCCTTTGCACCTAGGCCCCAGGCGTCCTTGGGGAGGGCTTAGGGGCCGGTGGCTTGCACACCGCCAAGGGCTCCAGCAGGAAGAGCTCTGTGCGAGGGAAGGGAAGGGCCAGTGCAGGGCTCCTCCAGCGGTTGCTTGGCCGCCCAGACTCAGCGCCGCACGGAGTGCACCAGGCTCCCAGGGCCCCTGGCTGGGGTCTGCAGCCCCGCACACCCGGAGGCTGACTCCCTGGGCGCCCAGCAGCTGCCTCACACACGTAGCTTCCCTAGCGCTCTCCTCCCCAGCAGAGACGTGTGCAGCTGGTTGGGGCCTGCCCCTGCGTGCCTGGGCTCCCGCCCACAGCCCCAGCTCAGGGCAAGCAGCCCCTGAGCCAAGACCTGCAGGAGGCGCAGAGCGCCCCCACCTGGAAGCCGAGTGAACAGCTGGCGGGGAGGCGAGCCTCCTCGAGGGAAGAAGAGGCAGCCCAGCCTCGTTTGGTTCAAGCCCTACTTGGCTGGAGCCGAGTGCGCCTCCAGGACGGCAGAGCTCCAGCTCTGCTCAGAGGCCCGTTCTTGCAGAGTTGCTGGCGCGAGGCTGCTCTGCCCTGGGCGAGCCTTGCCCAGACTTGCCTCGCTGCTAGGCTTCCCGCCCAGGAAGGAGCAGGCTGCGCGAGGCTGGGAGACGCCACTGGCGCCTTCCTGGCCTCAGCTCCGCTCCTGCCTTGCCTTTGCACCTAGGCCCCAGGCGTCCTTGGGGAGGGCTTAGGGGCCGGTGGCTTGCACACTGCCAAGGGCTCCAGTAGGAAGAGCTCTGTGCGAGGGAAGGGAAGGGCCAGTGCAGGGCTCCTACAGAGGTTGCTTGGCCGCCCAGACTCAGCGCCGCACGGAGTGCACCATGCTCCCAGGGCCCCTGGCTGGGGTCTGCAGCCCCGCACACATGGAGGCTGACTCCCTGGGCACCCAGCAGCTGCCTCACACACGTAGCTTCCCTAGCGCTCTCCTCCCCAGCAGAGACGTGTGCAGCTGGTTGGGGCCTGCCCCTGCGTGCCTGGGCTCCCGCCCACAGCCCCAGCTCAGGGCAAGCAGCCCCTGAGCCAAGGCCTGCAGGAGGCGCAGAGCGCCCCCACCTGGAAGCCGAGTGAACAGCTGGCGGGGAGGCGAGCCTCCTCGAGGGAAGAAGAGGCAGCCCAGCCTCGTTTGGCTCAAGCCCTACTTGGCTGGAGCCGAGTACGCCTCCAGGACGGCAGAGCTCCTGCTCTGCTCAGAGGCCCGTTCTGGCAGAGTTGCTGGCGCGAGGCTGCTCTGCCCTGGGCGAGCCTTGCCCAGACTTGCCTCGCTGCTAGGCTTCCCGCCCAGGAAGGAGCAGGCTGCGCGATGCTGGGAGACGCCACTGGCGCCTTCCTGGCCTCAGCTCCGCCCCTGCCTTGCCTTTACACCTAGGCCCCAGGCGTCCTTGGGGAGGGCTTAGGGGCCGGTGGCTTGCACACTGCCAAGGGCTCCAGCAGGAAGAGCTCTGTGTGAGGGAAGGGAAGGGCCAGTGCAGGGCTCCTCCAGCGGTTGCTTGGCCGCCCAGACTCTGCGCCGCACGGAGTGCACCAGGCTCCCAGGGCCCCTGGCTGGGGTCTGCAGCCTCGCACACCCGGAGGCTGACTCCCTGGGCGCCCAGCAGCTGCCTCACACACGTAGCTTCCCTAGCGCTTTCCTCCCCAGCAGAGACGTGTGCAGCTGGTTGGGGCCTGCCCCTGCGTGCCTGGGCTCCCGCCCACAGCCCCAGCTCAGGGCAAGCAGCCCCTGAGGCAAGACCTGCAGGAGGCGCAGAGCGCCCCCACCTGGAAGCCGAGTGAACAGCTGGCGGGGAGGCGAGCCTCCTCGAGGGAAGAAGAGGCGGCCCAGCCTCGTTTGGCTCAAGCCCTACTTGGCTGGAGCTGAGTGCGCCTCCAGGACGGCAGAGCTCCAGCTCTGCTCAGAGGCCCGTTCTGGCAGAGTTGCTGGCGCGAGGCTGCTCTGCCCTGGGCGAGCCTTGCCCAGACTTGCCTCGCTGCTAGGCTTCCCGCCCAGGAAGGAGCAGGCTGCGCGAGGCTGGGAGACGCCACTGGCGCCTTCCTGGCCTCAGCTCCGCTCCTGCCTTGCCTTTACACATAGGCCCCAGGCGTCCTTGGGGAGGGCTTAGGGGCCGGTGGCTTGCACACTGCCAAGGGCTCCAGCAGGAAGAGCTCTGTGCGAGGGAAGGGAAGGGCCAGTGCAGGGCTCCTCCAGCGGTTGCTTGGCCGCCCAGACTCAGCGCCGCACGGAGTGCACCAGGCTCCCAGGGCCCCTGGCTGGGGTCTGCAGCCCCGCACACCCGGAGGCTGACTCCCTGGGCGCCCAGCAGCTGCCTCACACACGTAGCTTCCCTAGCGCTCTCCTCCCCAGCAGAGACGTGTGCAGCTGGTTGGGGCCTGCCCCTGCGTGCCTGGGCTCCCGCCCACAGCCCCAGCTCAGGGCAAGCAGCCCCTGAGCCAAGACCTGCAGGAGGCGCAGAGCGCCCCCACCTGGAAGCCGAGTGAACAGCTGGCGGGGAGGCGAGCCTGCTCGAGGGAAGAAGAGGCAGCCTAGCCTCGTTTGGCTCAAGCCCTACTTGGCTGGAGCCGAGTGCGCCTCCAGGACGGCAGAGCTCCAGCTCTGCTCAGAGGCCCGTTCTGGCAGAGTTGCTGGCGCGAGGCTGCTCTGCCCTGGGCGAGCCTTGCCCAGACTTGCCTCGCTGCTAGGCTTCCCGCCCAGGAAGGAGCAGGCTGCGCGAGGCTGGGAGACGCCACTGGCGCCTTCCTGGCCTCAGCTCCGCTCCTGCCTTGCCTTTACACCTAGGCCCCAGGCGTCCTTGGGGAGGGCTTAGGGGCCGGTGGCTTGCACACTGCCAAGGGCTCCAGCAGGAAGAGCTCTGTGCGAGGGAAGGGAAGGGCCAGTGCAGGGCTCCTCCAGCGGTTGCTTGGCCGCCCAGACTCAGCGCCGCACGGAGTGCACCAGGCTCCCAGGGACCCTGGCTGGGGTCTGCAGCCCCGCACACCCGGAGGCTGACTCCCTGGGCGCCCAGCAGCTGCCTCACACACGTAGCTTCCCTAGCGCTTTCCTCCCCAGCAGAGACGTGTGCAGCTGGTTGGGGCCTGCCCCTGCGTGCCTGGGCTCCCGCCCACAGACCCAGCTCAGGGCAAGCAGCCCCTGAGCCAAGACCTGCAGGAGGCGCAGAGCGCCCCCACCTGGAAGCCGAGTGAACAGCTGGCGGGGAGGCGAGCCTCCTCGAGGGAAGAAGAGGCGGCCCAGCCTCGTTTGGCTCAAGCCCTACTTGGCTGGAGCTGAGTGCGCCTCCAGGACGGCAGAGCTCCAGCTCTGCTCAAAGGCCCGTTCTGGCAGAGTTGCTGGCGCGAGGCTGCTCTGCCCTGGGCGAGCCTTTCCTAGACTTACCTCGCTGCTAGGCTTCCTGCCCAGGAAGGAGCAGGCTGCGCGAGGCTGGGAGACGCCACTGGCGCCTTCCTGGCCTCAGCTCCGCTCCTGCCTTGCCTTTGCACCTAGGCCCCAGGCGTCCTTGGGGAGGGCTTAGGGGCCGGTGGCTTGCACACTGCCAAGGGCTCCAGCAGGAAGAGCTCTGTGCGAGGGAAGGGAAGGGCCAGTGCAGGGCTCCTCCAGCGGTTGCTTGGCCGCCCAGACTCAGCGCCGCACGGAGTGCACCAGGCTCCCAGGGCCCCTGGCTGGGGTCTGCAGCCCCGCACACCCGGAGGCTGACTCCCTGGGCGCCCAGCAGCTGCCTCACACACGTAGCTTCCCTAGCGCTCTCCTCCCCAGCAGAGACGTGTGCAGCTGGTTGGGGCCTGCCCCTGCGTGCCTGGGCTCCCGCCCACAGCCCCAGCTCAGGGCAAGCAGCCCCTGAGCCAAGACCTGCAGGAGGCGCAGAGCGCCCCCCACCTGGAAGCCGAGTGAACAGCTGGCGGGGAGGCGAGCCTCCTCGAGGGAAGAAGAGGCAGCCCAGCCTCGTTTGGCTCAAGCCCTACTTGGCTGGAGCCGAGTGCGCCTCCAGGACGGCAGAGCTCCAGCTCTGCTCAGAGGCCCGTTCTGGCAGAGTTGCTGGCGCGAGGCTGCTCTGCCCTGGGCGAGCCTTGCCCAGACTTGCCTCGCTGCTAGGCTTCCCGACCAGGAAGGAGCAGGCTGCGCGAGGCTGGGAGACGCCACTGGCGCCTTCCTGGCCTCAGCTCCGCTCCTGCCTTGCCTTTACACCTAGGCCCCAGGCGTCCTTGGGGAGGGCTTAGGGGCCGGTGGCTTGCACACTGCCAAGGGCTCCAGCAGGAAGAGCTCTGTGCGAGGGAAGGGAAGGGCCAGTGCAGGGCTCCTCCAGCGGTTGCTTGGCCGCCCAGACTCAGCGCCGCACGGAGTGCACCAGGCTCCCAGGGCCCCTGGCTGGGGTCTGCAGCCCCGCACACCCGGAGGCTGACTCCCTGGGCGCCCAGCAGCTGCCTCACACACGTAGCTTCCCTAGCGCTCTCCTCCCCAGCAGAGACGTGTGCAGCTGGTTGGGGCCTGCCCCTGCGTGCCTGGGCTCCCGCCCACAGCCCCAGCTCAGGGCAAGCAGCCCCTGAGCCAAGACCTGCAGGAGGCGCAGAGCGCCCCCACCTGGAAGCCGAGTGAACAGCTGGCGGGGAGGCGAGCCTGCTCGAGGGAAGAAGAGGCAGCCTAGCCTCGTTTGGCTCAAGCCCTACTTGGCTGGGGCCGAGTGCGCCTCCAGGACGGCAGAGCTCCAGCTCTGCTCAGAGGCCCGTTCTGGCAGAGTTGCTGGCGCGAGGCTGCTCTGCCCTGGGCGAGCCTTGCCCAGACTTGCCTCGCTGCTAGGCTTCCCGACCAGGAAGGAGCAGGCTGCGCGAGGCTGGGAGACGCCACTGGCGCCTTCCTGGCCTCAGCTCCGCTCCTGCCTTGCCTTTACACCTAGGCCCCAGGCGTCCTTGGGGAGGGCTTAGGGGCCGGTGGCTTGCACACTGCCAAGGGCTCCAGCAGGAAGAGCTCTGTGCGAGGGAAGGGAAGGGCCAGTGCAGGGCTCCTCCAGCGGTTGCTTGGCCGCCCAGACTCAGCGCCGCACGGAGTGCACCAGGCTCCCAGGGCCCCTGGCTGGGGTCTGCAGCCCCGCACACCCGGAGGCTGACTCCCTGGGCGCCCAGCAGCTGCCTCACACACGTAGCTTCCCTAGCGCTCTCCTCCCCAGCAGAGACGTGTGCAGCTGGTTGGGGCCTGCCCCTGCGTGCCTGGGCTCCCGCCCACAGCCCCAGCTCAGGGCAAGCAGCCCCTGAGCCAAGACCTGCAGGAGGCGCAGAGTGCCCCCACCTGGAAGCCGAGTGAACAGCTGGCGGGGAGGCGAGCCTCCTCGAGGGAAGAAGAGGCAGCCCAGCCTCGTTTGGCTCAAGCCCTACTTGGCTGGAGCCGAGTGCGCCTCCAGGACGGCAGAGCTCCAGCTCTGCTCAGAGGCCCGTTCTGGCAGAGTTGCTGGCGCGAGGCTGCTCTGCCCTGGGCGAGCCTTGCCCAGACTTGCCTCGCTGCTAGGCTTCCCGCCCAGGAAGGAGCAGGCTGCGCGAGGCTGGGAGACGCCACTGGCGCCTTCCTGGCCTCAGCTCCGCTCCTGCCTTGCCTTTACACCTAGGCCCCAGGCGTCCTTGGGGAGGGCTTAGGGGCCGGTGGCTTGCACACTGCCAAGGGCTCCAGCAGGAAGAGCTCTGTGCGAGGGAAGGGAAGGGCCAGTGCAGGGCTCCTCCAGCGGTTGCTTGGCCGCCCAGACTCAGCGCCGCACGGAGTGCACCAGGCTCCCAGGGCCCCTGGCTGGGGTCTGCAGCCCCGCACACCCGGAGGCTGACTCCCTGGGCGCCCAGCAGCTGCCTCACACACGTAGCTTCCCTAGCGCTCTCCTCCCCAGCAGAGACGTGTGCAGCTGGTTGGGGCCTGCCCCTGCGTGCCTGGGCTCCCGCCCACAGCCCCAGCTCAGGGCAAGCAGCCCCTGAGCCAAGGCCTGCAGGAGGCGCAGAGCGCCCCCACCTGGAAGCCGAGTGAACAGCTGGCGGGGAGGCGAGCCTCCTCGAGGGAAGAAGAGGCAGCCCAGCCTCGTTTGGCTCAAGCCCTACTTGGCTGGAGCCGAGTACGCCTCCAGGACGGCAGAGCTCCTGCTCTGCTCAGAGGCCCGTTCTGGCAGAGTTGCTGGCGCGAGGCTGCTCTGCCCTGGGCGAGCCTTGCCCAGACTTGCCTCGCTGCTAGGCTTCCCGACCAGGAAGGAGCAGGCTGCGCGATGCTGGGAGACGCCACTGGCGCCTTCCTGGCCTCAGCTCCGCCCCTGCCTTGCCTTTACACCTAGGCCCCAGGCGTCCTTGGGGAGGGCTTAGGGGCCGGTGGCTTGCACACTGCCAAGGGCTCCAGCAGGAAGAGCTCTGTGTGAGGGAAGGGAAGGGCCAGTGCAGGGCTCCTACAGAGGTTGCTTGGCCGCCCAGACTCTGCGCCGCACGGAGTGCACCAGGCTCCCAGGGCCCCTGGCTGGGGTCTGCAGCCTCGCACACCCGGAGGCTGACTCCCTGGGCGCCCAGCAGCTGCCTCACACACGTAGCTTCCCTAGCGCTTTCCTCCCCAGCAGAGACGTGTGCAGCTGGTTGGGGCCTGCCCCTGCGTGCCTGGGCTCCCGCCCACAGCCCCAGCTCAGGGCAAGCAGCCCCTGAGGCAAGACCTGCAGGAGGCGCAGAGCGCCCCCACCTGGAAGCCGAGTGAACAGCTGGCGGGGAGGCGAGCCTCCTCGAGGGAAGAAGAGGCGGCCCAGCCTCGTTTGGCTCAAGCCCTACTTGGCTGGAGCTGAGTGCGCCTCCAGGACGGCAGAGCTCCAGCTCTGCTCAGAGGCCCGTTCTGGCAGAGTTGCTGGCGCGAGGCTGCTCTGCCCTGGGCGAGCCTTGCCCAGACTTGCCTCGCTGCTAGGCTTCCCGCCCAGGAAGGAGCAGGCTGCGCGAGGCTGGGAGACGCCACTGGCGCCTTCCTGGCCTCAGCTCCGCTCCTGCCTTGCCTTTACACATAGGCCCCAGGCGTCCTTGGGGAGGGCTTAGGGGCCGGTGGCTTGCACACTGCCAAGGGCTCCAGCAGGAAGAGCTCTGTGCGAGGGAAGGGAAGGGCCAGTGCAGGGCTCCTCCAGCGGTTGCTTGGCCGCCCAGACTCAGCGCCGCACGGAGTGCACCAGGCTCCCAGGGCCCCTGGCTGGGGTCTGCAGCCCCGCACACCCGGAGGCTGACTCCCTGGGCGCCCAGCAGCTGCCTCACACACGTAGCTTCCCTAGCGCTCTCCTCCCCAGCAGAGACGTGTGCAGCTGGTTGGGGCCTGCCCCTGCGTGCCTGGGCTCCCGCCCACAGCCCCAGCTCAGGGCAAGCAGCCCCTGAGCCAAGACCTGCAGGAGGCGCAGAGCGCCCCCACCTGGAAGCCGAGTGAACAGCTGGCGGGGAGGCGAGCCTGCTCGAGGGAAGAAGAGGCAGCCTAGCCTCGTTTGGCTCAAGCCCTACTTGGCTGGAGCCGAGTGCGCCTCCAGGACGGCAGAGCTCCAGCTCTGCTCAGAGGCCCGTTCTGGCAGAGTTGCTGGCGCGAGGCTGCTCTGCCCTGGGCGAGCCTTGCCCAGACTTGCCTCGCTGCTAGGCTTCCCGCCCAGGAAGGAGCAGGCTGCGCGAGGCTGGGAGACGCCACTGGCGCCTTCCTGGCCTCAGCTCCGCTCCTGCCTTGCCTTTACACCTAGGCCCCAGGCGTCCTTGGGGAGGGCTTAGGGGCCGGTGGCTTGCACACTGCCAAGGGCTCCAGCAGGAAGAGCTCTGTGCGAGGGAAGGGAAGGGCCAGTGCAGGGCTCCTCCAGCGGTTGCTTGGCCGCCCAGACTCAGCGCCGCACGGAGTGCACCAGGCTCCCAGGGACCCTGGCTGGGGTCTGCAGCCCCGCACACCCGGAGGCTGACTCCCTGGGCGCCCAGCAGCTGCCTCACACACGTAGCTTCCCTAGCGCTTTCCTCCCCAGCAGAGACGTGTGCAGCTGGTTGGGGCCTGCCCCTGCGTGCCTGGGCTCCCGCCCACAGACCCAGCTCAGGGCAAGCAGCCCCTGAGCCAAGACCTGCAGGAGGCGCAGAGCGCCCCCACCTGGAAGCCGAGTGAACAGCTGGCGGGGAGGCGAGCCTCCTCGAGGGAAGAAGAGGCGGCCCAGCCTCGTTTGGCTCAAGCCCTACTTGGCTGGAGCTGAGTGCGCCTCCAGGACGGCAGAGCTCCAGCTCTGCTCAAAGGCCCGTTCTGGCAGAGTTGCTGGCGCGAGGCTGCTCTGCCCTGGGCGAGCCTTTCCTAGACTTACCTCGCTGCTAGGCTTCCTGCCCAGGAAGGAGCAGGCTGCGCGAGGCTGGGAGACGCCACTGGCGCCTTCCTGGCCTCAGCTCCGCTCCTGCCTTGCCTTTGCACCTAGGCCCCAGGCGTCCTTGGGGAGGGCTTAGGGGCCGGTGGCTTGCACACTGCCAAGGGCTCCAGCAGGAAGAGCTCTGTGCGAGGGAAGGGAAGGGCCAGTGCAGGGCTCCTCCAGCGGTTGCTTGGCCGCCCAGACTCAGCGCCGCACGGAGTGCACCAGGCTCCCAGGGCCCCTGGCTGGGGTCTGCAGCCCCGCACACCCGGAGGCTGACTCCCTGGGCGCCCAGCAGCTGCCTCACACACGTAGCTTCCCTAGCGCTCTCCTCCCCAGCAGAGACGTGTGCAGCTGGTTGGGGCCTGCCCCTGCGTGCCTGGGCTCCCGCCCACAGCCCCAGCTCAGGGCAAGCAGCCCCTGAGCCAAGACCTGCAGGAGGCGCAGAGCGCCCCCCACCTGGAAGCCGAGTGAACAGCTGGCGGGGAGGCGAGCCTCCTCGAGGGAAGAAGAGGCAGCCCAGCCTCGTTTGGCTCAAGCCCTACTTGGCTGGAGCCGAGTGCGCCTCCAGGACGGCAGAGCTCCAGCTCTGCTCAGAGGCCCGTTCTGGCAGAGTTGCTGGCGCGAGGCTGCTCTGCCCTGGGCGAGCCTTGCCCAGACTTGCCTCGCTGCTAGGCTTCCCGACCAGGAAGGAGCAGGCTGCGCGAGGCTGGGAGACGCCACTGGCGCCTTCCTGGCCTCAGCTCCGCTCCTGCCTTGCCTTTACACCTAGGCCCCAGGCGTCCTTGGGGAGGGCTTAGGGGCCGGTGGCTTGCACACTGCCAAGGGCTCCAGCAGGAAGAGCTCTGTGCGAGGGAAGGGAAGGGCCAGTGCAGGGCTCCTCCAGCGGTTGCTTGGCCGCCCAGACTCAGCGCCGCACGGAGTGCACCAGGCTCCCAGGGCCCCTGGCTGGGGTCTGCAGCCCCGCACACCCGGAGGCTGACTCCCTGGGCGCCCAGCAGCTGCCTCACACACGTAGCTTCCCTAGCGCTCTCCTCCCCAGCAGAGACGTGTGCAGCTGGTTGGGGCCTGCCCCTGCGTGCCTGGGCTCCCGCCCACAGCCCCAGCTCAGGGCAAGCAGCCCCTGAGCCAAGACCTGCAGGAGGCGCAGAGCGCCCCCACCTGGAAGCCGAGTGAACAGCTGGCGGGGAGGCGAGCCTGCTCGAGGGAAGAAGAGGCAGCCTAGCCTCGTTTGGCTCAAGCCCTACTTGGCTGGGGCCGAGTGCGCCTCCAGGACGGCAGAGCTCCAGCTCTGCTCAGAGGCCCGTTCTGGCAGAGTTGCTGGCGCGAGGCTGCTCTGCCCTGGGCGAGCCTTGCCCAGACTTGCCTCGCTGCTAGGCTTCCCGACCAGGAAGGAGCAGGCTGCGCGAGGCTGGGAGACGCCACTGGCGCCTTCCTGGCCTCAGCTCCGCTCCTGCCTTGCCTTTACACCTAGGCCCCAGGCGTCCTTGGGGAGGGCTTAGGGGCCGGTGGCTTGCACACTGCCAAGGGCTCCAGCAGGAAGAGCTCTGTGCGAGGGAAGGGAAGGGCCAGTGCAGGGCTCCTCCAGCGGTTGCTTGGCCGCCCAGACTCAGCGCCGCACGGAGTGCACCAGGCTCCCAGGGCCCCTGGCTGGGGTCTGCAGCCCCGCACACCCGGAGGCTGACTCCCTGGGCGCCCAGCAGCTGCCTCACACACGTAGCTTCCCTAGCGCTCTCCTCCCCAGCAGAGACGTGTGCAGCTGGTTGGGGCCTGCCCCTGCGTGCCTGGGCTCCCGCCCACAGCCCCAGCTCAGGGCAAGCAGCCCCTGAGCCAAGACCTGCAGGAGGCGCAGAGTGCCCCCACCTGGAAGCCGAGTGAACAGCTGGCGGGGAGGCGAGCCTCCTCGAGGGAAGAAGAGGCAGCCCAGCCTCGTTTGGCTCAAGCCCTACTTGGCTGGAGCCGAGTGCGCCTCCAGGACGGCAGAGCTCCAGCTCTGCTCAGAGGCCCGTTCTGGCAGAGTTGCTGGCGCGAGGCTGCTCTGCCCTGGGCGAGCCTTGCCCAGACTTGCCTCGCTGCTAGGCTTCCCGCCCAGGAAGGAGCAGGCTGCGCGAGGCTGGGAGACGCCACTGGCGCCTTCCTGGCCTCAGCTCCGCTCCTGCCTTGCCTTTACACCTAGGCCCCAGGCGTCCTTGGGGAGGGCTTAGGGGCCGGTGGCTTGCACACTGCCAAGGGCTCCAGCAGGAAGAGCTCTGTGCGAGGGAAGGGAAGGGCCAGTGCAGGGCTCCTCCAGCGGTTGCTTGGCCGCCCAGACTCAGCGCCGCACGGAGTGCACCAGGCTCCCAGGGCCCCTGGCTGGGGTCTGCAGCCCCGCACACCCGGAGGCTGACTCCCTGGGCGCCCAGCAGCTGCCTCACACACGTAGCTTCCCTAGCGCTCTCCTCCCCAGCAGAGACGTGTGCAGCTGGTTGGGGCCTGCCCCTGCGTGCCTGGGCTCCCGCCCACAGCCCCAGCTCAGGGCAAGCAGCCCCTGAGCCAAGAACTGCAGGAGGCGCAGAGCGCCCCCACCTGGAAGCCGAGTGAACAGCTGGCGGGGAGGCGAGCCTCCTCGAGGGAAGAAGAGGCGGCCCAGCCTCGTTTGGCTCAAGCCCTACTTGGCTGGAGCTGAGTGCGCCTCCAGGACGGCAGAGCTCCAGCTCTGCTCAGAGGCCCGTTCTGGCAGAGTTGCTGGCGCGTGGCTGCTCTGCCCTGGGCGAGCCTTGCCCAGACTTGCCTCGCTGCTAGGCTTCCCGCCCAGGAAGGAGCAGGCTGCGCGAGGCTGGGAGACGCCACTGGCGCCTTCCTGGCCTCAGCTCCGCTCCTGCCTTGCCTTTACACCTAGGCCCCAGGCGTCCTTGGGGAGGGCTTAGGGGCCGGTGGCTTGCACACTGCCAAGGGCTCCAGCAGGAAGAGCTCTGTGCGAGGGAAGGGAAGGGCCAGTGCAGGGCTCCTCCAGCGGTTGCTTGGCCGCCCAGACTCAGCGCCGCACGGAGTGCACCAGGCTCCCAGGGCCCCTGGCTGGGGTCTGCAGCCCCGCACACCCGGAGGCTGACTCCCTGGGCGCCCAGCAGCTGCCTCACACACGTAGCTTCCCTAGCGCTCTCCTCCCCAGCAGAGACGTGTGCAGCTGGTTGGGGCCTGCCCCTGCGTGCCTGGGCTCCCGCCCACAGCCCCAGCTCAGGGCAAGCAGCCCCTGAGCCAAGACCTGCAGGAGGCGCAGAGCGCCCCCACCTGGAAGCCGAGTGAACAGCTGGCGGGGAGGCGAGCCTGCTCGAGGGAAGAAGAGGCAGCCTAGCCTCGTTTGGCTCAAGCCCTACTTGGCTGGAGCCGAGTGCGCCTCCAGGACGGCAGAGCTCCAGCTCTGCTCAGAGGCCCGTTCTGGCAGAGTTGCTGGCGCGAGGCTGCTCTGCCCTGGGCGAGCCTTGCCCAGACTTGCCTCGCTGCTAGGCTTCCCGACCAGGAAGGAGCAGGCTGCGCGAGGCTGGGAGACGCCACTGGCGCCTTCCTGGCCTCAGCTCCGCTCCTGCCTTGCCTTTACACCTAGGCCCCAGGCGTCCTTGGGGAGGGCTTAGGGGCCGGTGGCTTGCACACTGCCAAGGGCTCCAGCAGGAAGAGCTCTGTGCGAGGGAAGGGAAGGGCCAGTGCAGGGCTCCTCCAGAGGTTGCTTGGCCGCCCAGACTCAGCGCCGCACGGAGTGCACCAGGCTCCCAGGGCCCCTGGCTGGGGTCTGCAGCCCCGCACACCCGGAGGCTGACTCCCTGGGCGCCCAGCAGCTGCCTCACACACGTAGCTTCCCTAGCGCTCTCCTCCCCAGCAGAGACGTGTGCAGCTGGTTGGGGCCTGCCCCTGCGTGCCTGGGCTCCCGCCCACAGCCCCAGCTCAGGGCAAGCAGCCCCTGAGCCAAGACCTGCAGGAGGCGCAGAGTGCCCCCACCTGGAAGCCGAGTGAACAGCTGGCGGGGAGGCGAGCCTCCTCGAGGGAAGAAGAGGCAGCCCAGCCTCGTTTGGCTCAAGCCCTACTTGGCTGGAGCCGAGTGCGCCTCCAGGACGGCAGAGCTCCAGCTCTGCTCAGAGGCCCGTTCTGGCAGAGTTGCTGGCGCGAGGCTGCTCTGCCCTGGGCGAGCCTTGCCCAGACTTGCCTCGCTGCTAGTCTTCCCGCCCAGGAAGGAGCAGGCTGCGCGAGGCTGGGAGACGCCACTGGCGCCTTCCTGGCCTCAGCTCCGCTCCTGCCTTGCCTTTACACCTAGGCCCCAGGCGTCCTTGGGGAGGGCTTAGGGGCCGGTGGCTTGCACACTGCCAAGGGCTCCAGCAGGAAGAGCTCTGTGCGAGGGAAGGGAAGGGCCAGTGCAGGGCTCCTGCAGCGGTTGCTTGGCCGGCCAGACTCAGCGCCGCACGGAGTGCACCAGGCTCCCAGGGCCCCTGGCTGGGGTCTGCAGCCCCGCACACCCGGAGGCTGACTCCCTGGGCGCCCAGCAGCTGCCTCACACACGTAGCTTCCCTAGCGCTCTCCTCCCCAGCAGGACGTGTGCAGCTGGTTGGGGCCTGCCCCTGCGTGCCTGGGCTCCCGCCCACAGCCCCAGCTCAGGGCAAGCAGCCCCTGAGCCAAGGCCTGCAGGAGACGCAGAGCGCCCCCACCTGGAAGCCGAGTGAACAGCTGGCGGGGAGGCGAGCCTCCTCGAGGGAAGAAGAGGCAGCCCAGGCTCGTTTGGCTCAAGCCCTACTTGGCTGGAGCCGAGTGAGCCTCCAGGACGGCAGAGCTCCAGCTCTGCTCAGAGGCCCGTTCTGGCAGAGTTGCTAGTGCGAGGCTGCTCTGCCCTGGGCGAGCCTTGCCCACACGTGCCTCGCTGCTAGGCTTCCTGCCCAGGAAGGAGCAGGCTGCGCGAGGCTGGGAGACGCCACTGGCGCCTTCCTGGAATCAGCTCCGCTCCTGCCTTGCCTTTGCACCTAGGCCCCAGGCGTCCTTGGGGAGGGCTTAGGGGCCGGTGGCTTGCACACTGCCAAGGGCTGCATCAGGAAGAGCTCTGTGCGAGGGAAGGGAAGGGCCAGTGCAGGGCTCCTCCAGAGGTTGCTTGGCCGCCCAGACTCAGCGCCGCACGGAGTGCACCAGGCTCCCAGGGCCCCTGGCTGGAGTCTGCAGCCCCGCACACCCGGAGGCTGACTCCCTGGGCACCCAGCAGCTGCCTCACACACGTAGCTTCCCTAGCGCTCTCCTCCCCAGCAGAGACGTGTGCAGCTGGTTGGGGCCTGCCCCTGCGTGCCTGAGCTCCCGCGCACAGCCCCAGCTCAGGGCAAGCAGCCCCTGAGCCAAGACCTGCAGGAGGCGCAGAGCGCCCCCACCTGGAAGCCGAGTGAACAGCTGGCGGGGAGGCGAGCCTCCTCGAGGGAAGAAGAGGCAGCCCAGCCTCGTTTGGCTCAAGCCCTACTTGGCTGGAGCTGAGTGCGCCTCCAGGACGGCAGAGCTCCAGCTCTGCTCAGAGGCCCGTTCTGGCAGAGTTGCTGGCGCGAGGCTGCTCTGCCCTGGGCGAGCCTTGCCCAGACTTGCCTCGCTGCTAGGCTTCCCGCCCAGGAAGGAGCAGGCTGCGCGAGGCTGGGAGACGCCACTGGCGCCTTCCTGGCCTCAGCTCCTCTCCTGCCTTGCCTTTACACCTAGGCCCCAGGCGTCCTTGGGGAGGGCTTAGGGGCCGGTGGCTTGCACACTGCCAAGGGCTCCAGCAGGAAGAGCTCTGTGCGAGGGAAGGGAAGGGCCAGTGCAGGGCTCCTCCAGCGGTTGCTTGGCCGCCCAGACTCAGCGCCGCACGGAGTGCACCAGGCTCCCAGGGCCCCTGGCTGGGGTCTGCAGCCCCGCACACCCGGAGGCTGACTCCCTGGGCGCCCAGCAGCTGCCTCACACACGTAGCTTCCCTAGCGCTCTCCTCCCCAGCAGAGACGTGTGCAGCTGGTTGGGGCCTGCCCCTGCGTGCCTGGGCTCCCGCCCACAGCCCCAGCTCAGGGCAAGCAGCCCCTGAGCCAAGACCTGCAGGAGGCGCAGAGCGCCCCCACCTGGAAGCCGAGTGAACAGCTGGCGGGGAGGCGAGCCTGCTCGAGGGAAGAAGAGGCAGCCTAGCCTCGTTTGGCTCAAGCCCTACTTGGCTGGAGCCGAGTGCGCCTCCAGGACGGCAGAGCTCCAGCTCTGCTCAGAGGCCCGTTCTGGCAGAGTTGCTGGCGCGAGGCTGCTCTGCCCTGGGCGAGCCTTGCCCAGACTTGCCTCGCTGCTAGGCTTCCCGCCCAGGAAGGAGCAGGCTGCGCGAGGCTGGGAGACGCCACTGGCGCCTTCCTGGCCTCAGCTCCGCTCCTGCCTTGCCTTTACACCTAGGCCCCAGGCGTCCTTGGGGAGGGCTTAGGGGCCGGTGGCTTGCACACTGCCAAGGGCTCCAGCAGGAAGAGCTCTGTGCGAGGGAAGGGAAGGGCCAGTGCAGGGCTCCTCCAGCGGTTGCTTGGCCGCCCAGACTCAGCGCCGCACGGAGTGCACCAGGCTCCCAGGGCCCCTGGCTGGGGTCTGCAGCCCCGCACACCCGGAGGCTGACTCCCTGGGCGCCCAGCAGCTGCCTCACACACGTAGCTTCCCTAGCGCTCTCCTCCCCAGCAGAGACGTGTGCAGCTGGTTGGGTCCTGCACCTGCGTGCCTGGGCTCCCGCCCACAGCCCCAGCTCAGGGCAAGCAGCCCCTGAGCCAAGACCTGCAGGAGGCGCACAGCGCCCCCACCTGGAAGCCGAGTGAACAGCTGGCGGGGAGGCGAGCCTCCTCGAGGGAAGAAGAGGCAGCCCAGCCTCGTTTGGCTCAAGCCCTACTTGGCTGGAGCCGAGTGCGCCTCCAGGACGGCAGAGCTCCAGCTCTGCTCAGAGGCCCGTTCTGGCAGAGTTGCTGGCGCGAGGCTGCTCTGCCCTGGGCGAGCCTTGCCCAGACTTGCCTCGCTGCTAGGCTTCCCGCCCAGGAAGGAGCAGGCTGCGCGAGGCTGGGAGACGCCACTGGCGCCTTCCTGGCCTCAGCTCCGCTCCTGCCTTGCCTTTACACCTAGGCCCCAGGCGTCCTTGGGGAGGGCTTAGGGGCCGGTGGCTTCCACACTGAAAAGGGCTCCAGCAGGAAGAGCTCTGTGCGAGGGAAGGGAAGGGCCAGTGCAGGGCTCCTCCAGCGGTTGCTTGGCCGCCCAGACTCAGCGCCGCACGGAGTGCACCAGGCTCCCAGGGCCCCTGGCTGGGGTCTGCAGCCCCGCACACCCGGAGGCTGACTCCCTGGGCGCCCAGCAGCTGCCTCACACACGTAGCTTCCCTAGCGCTCTCCTCCCCAGCAGAGACGTGTGCAGCTGGTTGGGGCCTGCCCCTGCGTGCCTGGGCTCCCGCCCACAGCCCCAGCTCAGGGCAAGCAGCCCCTGAGCCAAGACCTGCAGGAGGCGCACAGCACCCCCACCTGGAAGCCGAGTGAACAGCTGGCGGGGAGGCGAGCCTCCGCGAGGGAAGAAGAGGCAGCCCAGCCTCGTTTGGCTCAAGCCCTACTTGGCTGGAGCCGAGTGCGCCTCCAGGACGGCAGAGCTCCAGCTCTGCTCAGAGGCCCGTTCTGGCAGAGTTGCTGGCGCGAGGCTGCTCTGCCCTGGGCGAGCCTTGCCCAGACTTGCCTCGCTGCTAGGCTTCCTGCCCAGGAAGGAGCAGGCTGCGCGAGGCTGGGAGACGCCACTGGCGCCTTCCTGGCCTCAGCTCCGCTCCTGCCTTGCCTTTACACCTAGGCCCCAGGCGTCCTTGGGGAGGGCTTAGGGGCCGGTGGCTTGCACACTGCCAAGGTCTCCAGCAGGAAGAGCTCTGTGCGAGGGAAGGGAAGGGCCAGTGCAGGGCGCCTCCAGCGGTTGCTTGGCCGCCCAGACTCAGCGCTGCACGGAGTGCACCAGGCTCCCAGGGCCCCTGGCTGGGGTCTGCAGCCCCGCACACCCAGAGGCTGACTCCCTGGGCGCCCAGCAGCTGCCTCACACACGTAGCTTCCCTAGCGCTCTCCTCCCCAGCAGAGACGTGTGCAGCTGGTTGGGGCCTGCCCCTGCGTGCCTGGGCTCCCACCCACAGCTCCAGCTCATGGCAAGCACCCCCTGAGCCAAGACCTGCAGGAGGCGCAGAGCGCCCCCACCTGGAAGCCGAGTGAACAGCTGGCTGGGAGGCGAGCCTCCTTGAGGGAAGAAGAGGCAGCCCAGCCTCGTTTGGCTCAAGCCCTACTTGGCTGGAGCCGAGTGCGCCTCCAGGACGGCAGAGCTCCAGCTCTGCTCAGAGGCCCGTTCTGGCAGAGTTGCTGGCGCGAGGCTGCTCTGCCCTGGGCGAGCCTTGCCCAGACTTGCCTCGCTGCTAGGCTTCCTGCCCAGGAAGGAGCAGGCTGCGCGAGGCTGGGAGACGCCACTGGCGCCTTCCTGGCCTCAGCTCCGCTCCTGCCTTGCCTTTACACCTAGGCCCCAGGCGTCCTTGGGGAGGGCTTAGGGGCCGGTGGCTTGCACACTGCCAAGGGCTCCAGCAGGAAGAGCTCTGTGCGAGGGAAGGGAAGGGCCAGTGCAGGGCTCCTCCAGCGGTTGCTTGGCCGCCCAGACTCAGCGCCGCACGGAGTGCAGCAGGCTCTCAGGTCCCCTGGCTGGGGTCTGCAGCCCCGCACACCCGGAGGCTGACTCCCTGGGCGCCCAGCAGCTGCCTCACACACGTAGCTTCCCTAGCGCTCTCCTCCCCAGCAGAGACGTGTGCAGCTGGTTGGGCCTGCCCCTGCGTGCCTGGGCTCCCGCCCACAGCCCCAGCTCAGGGCAAGCAGCCCCTGAGCCAAGACCTGCAGGAGGCGCACAGCGCCCCCACCTGGAAGCCGAGTGAACAGCTGGCGGGGAGGCGAGCCTCCTCGAGGGAAGAAGAGGCAGCCCAGCCTCGTTTGGCTCAAGCCCTACTTGGCTGGAGCCGAGTGCGCCTCCAGGACGGCAGAGCTCCAGCTCTGCTCAGAGGCCCGTTCTGGCAGAGTTGCTGGCGCGAGGCTGCTCTGCCCTGGGCGAGCCTTGCCCAGACTTGCCTCGCTGCTATGCTTCCTGCCCAGGAAGGAGCAGGCTGCGCGAGGCTGGGAGACGCCACTGGCGCCTTCCTGGCCTCAGCTCCGCTCCTGCCTTGCCTTTACACCTAGGCCCCATGCGTCCTTGGGGAGGGCTTAGGGGCCGGTGGCTTGCACACTGCCAAGGGCTGCAGCAGGAAGAGCTCTGTGCGAGGGAAGGGAAGGGCCAGTGCAGGGCTACTGCAGCGGTTGCTTGGCCGCCCAGACTCAGCGCCGCACGGAGTGCACCAGGCTCCCAGGGCCCCTGGCTGGGGTCTGCAGCCCTGGACACCCACCCGGAGGCTGACTCCCTGGGCGCCTAGCAGCTGCCTCACACACGTAGCTTCCCTAGCGCTCTCCTCCCCAGCAGAGACGTGTGCAGCTGGTTGGGGCCTGCCCCTGCGTGCCTGGGCTCCCGCCCACAGCCCCAGCTCAGGGCAAGCAGCCCCTGAGCCAAGACCTGCAGGAGGCGCAGAGCGCCCCCACCTGGAAGCCGAGTGAACAGCTGGCGGGGAGGCGAGCCTCCTCGAGGGAAGAAGAGGCAGCCCAGCCTCGTTTGGCTCAAGCCCTACTTGGCTGGAGCCGAGTGCGCCTCGAGGACGGCAGAGCTCCAGCTCTGCTCAGAGGCCCGTTCTGGCAGAGTTGCTGGCGCGAGGCTGCTCTGCCCTGGGCGAGCCTTGCCCAGACTTGCCTCGCTGCTAGGCTTCCCGCCCAGGAAGGAGCAGACTGCGCGAGGCTGGGAGACGCCACTGGCGCCTTCCTGGCCTCAGGTCCGCTCCTGCCTTGCCTTTACACCTAGGCCCCAGGCGTCCTTGGGGAGGGCTTAGGGGCCGGTGGCTTGCACACTGCCAAGGGCTCCAGCAGGAAGAGCTCTGTGCGAGGGAAGGGAAGGGCCAGTGCAGGGCTCCTCCAGCGGTTGCTTGGCCGCCCAGACTCAGCGCCGCACGGAGTGCACCAGGCTCCCAGGGCCCCTGGCTGGGGTCTGCAGCCCCGCACACCCGGAGGCTGACTCCCTGGGCGCCCAGCAGCTGCCTCACACACGTAGCTTCCCTAGCGCTCTCCTCCCCAGCAGAGACGTGTGCAGCTGGTTGGGGCCTGCCCCTGCGTGCCTGGGCTCCCGCCCACAGCCCCAGCTCAGGGCAAGCAGCCCCTGAGCCAAGACCTGCAGGAGGCGCAGAGCGCCCCCACCTGGAAGCCGAGTGAACAGCTGGCGGGGAGGCGAGCCTCCTCGAGAGAAGAAGAGGCAGCCCAGCCTCGTTTGGCTCAAGCCCTACTTGGCTGGAGCCGAGTGCGCCTCCAGGACGGCAGAGCTCCAGCTCTGCTCAGAGGCCCGTTCTATCAGAGTTGCTGGCGCGAGGCTGCTCTGCCCTGGGCGAGCCTTTCCTAGACTTACCTCGCTGCTAGGCTTCCTGTACAGGAAGGAGCAGGCTGCGCGAGGCTGGGAGACACCACTGGCGCCTTCCTGGCCTCAGCTCCGCTCCTGCCTTGCCTTTACACCTAGGCCCCAGGCGTCCTTGGGGAGGGCTTAGGGGCCGGTGGCTTGCACACTGCCAAGGGCTCCAGCAGGAAGAGCTCTGTGCGAGGGAAGGGAAGGGCCAGTGCAGGGCTCCTCCAGCGGTTGCTTGGCCGCCCAGACTCAGCGCCGCACGGAGTGCACCAGGCTCCCAGGGCCCCTGGCTGGGGTCTGCAGCCCCGCACACCCGGAGGCTGACTCCCTGGGCGCCCAGCAGCTGCCTCACACACGTAGCTTCCCTAGCGCTCTCCTCCCCAGCAGAGACGTGTGCAGCTGGTTGGGGCCTGCCCCTGCGTGCCTGGGCTCCCGCCCACAGCCCCAGCTCAGGGCAAGCAGCCCCTGAGCCAAGACCTGCAGGAGGCGCAGAGCGCCCCCACCTGGAAGCCGAGTGAACAGCTGGCGGGGAGGCGAGCCTCCTCGAGGGAAGAAGAGGCAGCCCAGCCTCGTTTGGCTCAAGCCCTACTTGGCTGGAGCCGAGTGCGCCTCCAGGACGGCAGAGCTCCAGCTCTGCTCAGAGGCCCGTTCTGGCAGAGTTGCTAGTGCGAGGCTGCTCTGCACTGGGCGAGCCTTGCCCACTCGTGCCTCGCTGCTAGGCTTCCTGCCCAGGAAGGAGCAGGCTGCGCGAGGCTGGGAGACGCCACTGGCGCCTTCCTGGAATCAGCTCCGCTCCTGCCTTGCCTTTGCACCTAGGCCCCAGGCGTCCTTGGGGAGGGCTTAGGGGCCGGTGGTTTGCACACTGCCAAGGGCTGCAGCAGGAAGAGCTCTGTGCGAGGGAAGGGAAGGGCCAGTGCAGGGCTCCTCCAGAGGTTGCTTGGCCGCCCAGACTCAGCGCCGCACGGAGTGCACCAGGCTCCCAGGGCCCCTGGCTGGGGTCTGCAGCCCCGCAAACCCGGAGGCTGACTCCCTGGGCACCCAGCAGCTGCCTCACACACGTAGCTTCCCTAGCGCTCTCCTCCCCAGCAGAGACGTGTGCAGCTGGTTGGGGCCTGCCCCTGCGTGCCTGAGCTCCCGCGCACAGCCCCAGCTCAGGGCAAGCAGCCCCTGAGCCAAGACCTGCAGGAGGCGCAGAGCGCCCCACCTGGAAGCCGAGTGAACAGCTGGCGGGGAGGCGAGCCTCCTCGAGGGAAGAAGAGGCAGCCCAGCCTCGTTTGGCTCAAGCCCTACTTGGCTGGAGCTGAGTGCGCCTCCAGGACGGCAGAGCTCCAGCTCTGCTCAGAGGCCCGTTCTGGCAGAGTTGCTGGCGCGAGGCTGCTCTGCCCTGGGCGAGCCTTGCCCAGACTTGCCTCGCTGCTAGGCTTCCCGCCCAGGAAGGAGCAGGCTGCGCGAGGCTGGGAGACGCCACTGGCGCCTTCCTGGCCTCAGCTCCGCTCCTGCCTTGCCTTTACACCTAGGCCCCAGGCGTCCTTGGGGAGGGCTTAGGGGCCGGTGGCTTGCACACTGCCAAGGGCTCCAGCAGGAAGAGCTCTGTGCGAGGGAAGGGAAGGGCCAGTGCAGGGCTCCTCCAGCGGTTGCTTGGCCGCCCAGACTCAGCGCCGCACGGAGTGCACCAGGCTCCCAGGGCCCCTGGCTGGGGTCTGCAGCCCCGCACACCCGGAGGCTGACTCCCTGGGCGCCCAGCAGCTGCCTCACACACGTAGCTTCCCTAGCGCTCTCCTCCCCAGCAGAGACGTGTGCAGCTGGTTGGGGCCTGCCCCTGCGTGCCTGGGCTCCCGCCCACAGCCCCAGCTCAGGGCAAGCAGCCCCTGAGCCAAGACCTGCAGGAGGCGCAGAGCGCCCCCACCTGGAAGCCGAGTGAACAGCTGGCGGGGAGGCGAGCCTCCTCGAGGGAAGAAGAGGCAGCCCAGCCTCGTTTGGCTCAAGCCCTACTTGGCTGGAGCCGAGTGCGCCTCCAGGACGGCAGAGCTCCAGCTCTGCTCAGAGGCCCGTTCTGGCAGAGTTGCTGGCGCGAGGCTGCTCTGCCCTGGGCGAGCCTTGCCCAGACTTGCCTCGCTGCTAGGCTTCCCGCCCAGGAATGAGCAGGCTGCGCGAGGCTGGGAGACGCCACTGGCGCCTTCCTGGCCTCAGCTCCGCTCCTGCCTTGCCTTTACACCTAGGCCCCAGGCGTCCTTGGGGAGGGCTTAGGGGCCGGTGGCTTGCACACTGCCAAGGGCTGCAGCAGGAAGAGCTCTGTGCGAGGGAAGGGAAGGGCCAGTGCAGGGCTCCTCCAGCGGTTGCTTGGCCGCCCAGACTCAGCGCCGCACGGAGTGCACCAGGCTCCCAGGGCCCCTGGCTGGGGTCTGCAGCCCCGCACACCCGGAGGCTGACTCCCTGGGCGCCCAGCAGCTGCCTCACACACGTAGCTTCCCTAGCGCTCTCCTCCCCAGCAGAGACGTGTGCAGCTGGTTGGGGCCTGCCCCTGCGTGCCTGGGCTCCCGCCCACAGCCCCAGCTCAGGGCAAGCAGCCCCTGAGCCAAGACCTGCAGGAGGCGCAGAGCGCCCCCACCTGGAAGCCGAGTGAACAGCTGGCGGGGAGGCGAGCCTCCTCGAGGGAAGAAGAGGCAGCCCAGCCTCGTTTGGCTCAAGCCCTACTTGGCTGGAGCTGAGTGCGCCTCCAGGACGGCAGAGCTCCAGCTCTGCTCAGAGGCCCGTTCTGGCAGAGTTGCTGGCGCGAGGCTGCTCTGCCCTGGGCGAGCCTTGCCCAGACTTGCCTCGCTGCTAGGCTTCCCACCCAGGAAGGAGCAGGCTGCGCGAGGCTGGGAGACGCCACTGGCGCCTTCCTGGCCTCAGGTCCGCTCCTGCCTTGCCTTTACACCTAGGCCCCAGGCGTCCTTGGGGAGGGCTTAGGGGCCGGTGGCTTGCACACTGCCAAGGGCTTCCGCAGGAAGAGCTCTGTGCGAGGGAAGGGAAGGGCCAGTGCAGGGCTCCTCCAGCGGTTGCTTGGCCGCCCAGACTCAGCGCCGCACGGAGTGCACCAGGCTCCCAGGGCCCCTGGCTGGGGTCTGCAGCCCCGCACACCCGGAGGCTGACTCCCTGGGCGCCCAGCAGCTGCCTCACACACGTAGCTTCCCTACCGCTCTCCTCCCCAGTAGAGACGTGTGCAGCTGGTTGGGGCCTGCCCCTGCGTGCCTGGGCTCCCGCCCACAGCCCCAGCTCAGGGCAAGCAGCCCCTGAGCCAAGACCTGCAGGAGGCGCAGAGCGCCCCCACCTGGAAGCCGAGTGAACAGCTGGCGGGGAGGCGAGCCTCCTCGAGGGAAGAAGAGGCAGCCCAGCCTCGTTTGGCTCAAGCCCTACTTGGCTGGAGCCGAGTGCGCCTCCAGGACGGCAGAGCTCCAGCTCTGCTCAGAGGCCCGTTCTGGCAGAGTTGCTGGCGCGAGGCTGCTCTGCCCTGGGCGAGCCTTGTCCAGACTTGCCTCGCTGCTAGGCTTCCCGCCCAGGAAGGAGCAGGCTGCGCGAGGCTGGGAGACGCCACTGGCGCCTTCCTGGCCTCAGCTCCGCTCCTGCCTTGCCTTTACACCTAGGCCCCAGGCGTCCTTGGGGAGGTCTTAGGGGCCGGTGTCTTGCACACTGCCACGGGCTCCAGCAGGAAGAGCTCTGTGCGAGGGAAGGGAAGGGCCAGTGCAGGGCTCCTCCAGCGGTTGCTTGGCCGCCCAGACTCAGCGCCGCACGGAGTGCACCAGGCTCCCAGGGCCCCTGGCTGGGGTCTGCAGCCCCGCACACCCGGAGGCTGACTCCCTGGGCGCCCAGCAGCTGCCTCACACACGTAGCTTCCCTAGCGCTCTCCTCCCCAGCAGAGACGTGTGCAGCTGGTTGGGGCCTGCCCCTGCGTGCCTGGGCTCCCGCCCACAGCCCCAGCTCAGGGCAAGCAGCCCCTGAGTCAAGACCTGCAGGAGGCGCAGAGCGCCCCCACCTGGAAGCCGAGTGAACAGCTGGCGGGGAGGCGAGTCTCCGCGAGGGAAGAAGAGGCAACCCAGCCTCGTTTGGCTCAAGCCCTACTTGGCTGGAGCCGAGTGCGCCTCCAGGACGGCAGAGCTCCAGCTCTGCTCAGAGGCCCGTTCTGGCAGAGTTGCTGGCGCGAGGCTGCTCTGCCCTGGGCGAGCCTTGCCCAGACTTGCCTCGCTGCTAGGCTTCCCGCCCAGGAAGGAGCAGGCTGCACGAGGCTGGGAGACGCCACTGGCGCCTTCCTGGCCTCAGCTCCGCTCCTGCCTTGCCTTTACACCTAGGCCCCAGGCGTCCTTGGGGAGGGCTTAGGGGCCGGTGGCTTGCACACTGCCAAGGGCTCCAGCAGGAAGAGCTCTGTGCGAGGGAAGGGAAGGGCCAGTGCAGGGCTCCTCCAGCGGTTGCTTGGCCGCCCAGACTCAGCGCCGCACGGAGTGCACCAGGCTCCCAGGGCCCCTGGCTGGGGTCTGCAGCCCCGCACACCCGGAGGCTGACTCCCTGGGCGCCCAGCAGCTGCCTCACACACGTAGCTTCCCTAGCGCTCTCCTCCCCAGCAGAGACGTGTTCAGCTGGTTGGGGCCTGCCCCTGCGTGCCTGGGCTCCCGCCCACAGCCCCAGCTCAGGGCAAGCAGCCCCTGAGCCAAGACCTGCAGGAGGCGCAGAGCGCCCCCACCTGGAAGCCGAGTGAACAGCTGGCGGGGAGGCGAGCCTCCGCGAGGGAAGAAGAGGCAGCCCAGCCTCGTTTGGCTCAAGCCCTACTTGGCTGGAGCCGAGTGCGCCTCCAGGACGGCAGAGCTCCAGCTCTGCTCAGAGGCCCGTTCTGGCAGAGTTGCTGGCGCAAGGCTGCTCTGCCCTGGGCGAGCCTTGCCCAGACTTGCCTCGCTGCTAGGCTTACCACCCAGGAAGGAGCAGGCTGCGCGAGGCTGGGAGACGCCACTGGCGCCTTCCTGGCCTCAGCTCCGCTCCTGCCTTGCCTTTACACCTAGGCCCCAGGGGTCCTTGGGGAGGGCTTAGGGGCCGGTGGCTTGCACACTGCCAAGGGCTCCAGCAGGAAGAGCTCTGTGCGAGGGAAGGGCCAGTGCAGGGCTCCTCCAGGGGTTGCTTGGCCGCCCAGACTCAGCGCCGCACGGAGTGCACCAGGCTCCCAGGGCCCCTGGCTGGGGTCTGCAGCCCCGCACACCCGGAGGCTGACTCCCTGGGCGCCCAGCAGCTGCCTCACACACGTGGCTTCCCTAGCGCTCTCCTCCCCATCAGGACGTGTGCAGCTGGTTGGGGCCTGCACCTGCGTGCCTGGGCTCCCGTCCACAGCCCCAGCTCAGGGCAAGCAGCCCCTGAGCCAAGACCTGCAGGAGGCGCAGAGCGCCCCCACCTGGAAGCCGAGTGAAAAGCTGGCGGGGAGGCGAGCCTCCTCGAGGGAAGAAGAGGCAGCCCAGCCTCGTTTGGCTCAAGCCCTACTTGGCTGGAGCCGAGTGCGCCTCCAGGACGGCAGAGCTCCAGCTCTGCTCAGAGGCCCGTTCTGGCAGAGTTGCTAGTGCGAGGCTGCTCTGCCCTGGGCGAGCCTTGCCCACTCGTGCCTCGCTGCTAGACTTCCTGCCCAGGAAGGATCAGGCTGCGCGAGGCTGGGAGACGCCACTGGCGCCTTCCTGGAATCAGCTCCGCTCCTGCCTTGCCTTTGCACCTAGGCCCCAGGCGTCCTTGGGGAGGGCTTAGGGGCCGGTGGTTTGCACACTGCCAAGGGCTGCATCAGGAAGAGCTCTGTGCGAGGGAAGGGAAGGGCCAGTGCAGGGCTCCTCCAGAGGTTGCTTGGCCGCCCAGACTCAGCGCCGCACGGAGTGCACCAGGCTCCCAGGGCCCCTGGCTGGGGTCTGCAGCCCCGCACACCCGGAGGCTGACTCCCTGGGCGCCCAGCAGCTGCCTCACACACGTAGCTTCCCTAGCGCTCTCCTCCCCAGCAGAGACGTGTGCAGCTGGTTGGGGCCTGCCCCTGCGTGCCTGGGCTCCCGCCCACAGCCCCAGCTCAGGGCAAGCAGCCCCTGAGCCAAGACCTGCAGGAGGCGCAGAGCGCCCCCACCTGGAAGCCGAGTGAACAGCTGGCGGGGAGGCGAGCCTCCGCGAGGGAAGAAGAGGCAGCCCAGCCTCGTTTGGCTCAAGCCCTACTTGGCTGGAGCCGAGTGCGCCTCCAGGACGGCAGAGCTCCAGCTCTGCTCAGAGGCCCGTTCTGGCAGAGTTGCTGGCGCGAGGCTGCTCTGCCCTGGGCGAGCCTTGCCCAGACTTGCCTCGCTGCTAGGCTTCCCGCCCAGGAAGGAGCAGGCTGCGCGAGGCTGGGAGACGCCACTGGCGCCTTCCTGGCCTCAGCTCCGCTCCTGCCTTGCCTTTACACCTAGGCCCCAGGCGTCCTTGGGGAGGGCTTAGGGGCCGGTGGCTTGCACACTGCCAAGGGCTGCAGCAGGAAGAGCTCTGTGCGAGGGAAGGGAAGGGCCAGTGCAGGGCTCCTCCAGCGGTTGCTTGGCCGCCCAGACTCAGCGCCGCACGGAGTGCACCAGGCTCCCAGGGCCCCTGGCTGGGGTCTGCAGCCCCGCACACCCGGAGGCTGACTCCCTGGGCGCCCAGCAGCTGCCTCACACACGTAGCTTCCCTAGCGCTCTCCTCCCCAGCAGAGACGTGTGCAGCTGGTTGGGGCCTGCCCCTGCGTGCCTGGGCTCCCGCCCACAGCCCCAGCTCAGGGCAAGCAGCCCCTGAGCCAAGACCTGCAGGAGGCGCAGAGCGCCCCCACCTGGAAGCCGAGTGAACAGGTAGCGGGGAGGCGAGCCTGCTCGAGGGAAGAAGAGGCAGCCCAGCCTCGTTTGGCTCAAGCCCTACTTGGCTGGAGCCGAGTGCGCCTCCAGGACGGCAGAGCTCCAGCTCTGCTCAGAGGCCCGTTCTGGCAGAGTTGCTGGCGCGAGGCTGCTCTGCCCTGGGCGAGCCTTGCCCAGACTTGCCTCGCTGCTAGGCTTCCCGCCCAGGAAGGAGCAGGCTGCGCGAGGCTGGGAGACGCCACTGGCGCCTTCCTGGCCTCAGCTCCGCTCCTGCCTTGCCTTTACACCTAGGCCCCAGGCGTCCTTGGGGAGGGCTTAGGGGCCGGTGGCTTGCACACTGCCAAGGGCTGCAGCAGGAAGAGCTCTGTGCGAGGGAAGGGAAGGGCCAGTGCAGGGCTCCTGCAGCGGTTGCTTGGCCGCCCAGACTCAGCGCCGCACGGAGTGCACCAGGCTCCCAGGGCCCCTGGCTGGGGTCTGCAGCCCCGCACACCCGGAGGCTGACTCCCTGGGCGCCCAGCAGCTGCCTCACACACGTAGCTTCCCTAGCGCTCTCCTCCCCAGCAGAGACGTGTGCAGCTGGTTGGGGCCTGCCCCTGCGTGCCTGGGCTCCCGCCCACAGCCCCAGCTCAGGGCAAGCAGCCCCTGAGCCAAGACCTGCAGGAGGCGCAGAGCGCCCCCACCTGGAAGCCGAGTGAACAGCTGGCGGGGAGGCGAGCCTCCTCGAGGGAAGAAGAGGCAGCCCAGCCTCGTTTGGCTCAAGCCCTACTTGGCTGGAGCCGAGTGCGCCTCCAGGACGGCAGAGCTCCAGCTCTGCTCAGAGGCCCGTTCTGGCAGAGTTGCTGGCGCAAGGCTGCTCTGCCCTGGGCGAGCCTTGTCCAGACTTGCCTCGCTGCTAGGCTTCCCGCCCAGGAAGGAGGAGGCTGCGCGAGGCTGGGAGACGCCACTGGCGCCTTCCTGGCCTCAGCTCCGCTCCTGCCTTGCCTTTACACCTAGGCCCCAGGCGTCCTTGGGGAGATCTTAGGGGCCGGTGTCTTGCACACTGCCAAGGGCTCCAGCAGGAAGAGCTCTGTGCGAGGGAAGGGAAGGGCCAGTGCAGGGCTCCTCCAGCGGTTGCTTAGCCGCCCAGACTCAGCGCCGCACGGAGTGCACCAGGCTCCCAGGGCCCCTGGCTGGGGTCTGCAGCCCCGCACACCCGGAGGCTGACTCCCTGGGCGCCCAGCAGCTGCCTCACACACGTAGCTTCCCTAGCGCTCTCCTCCCCAGCAGAGACGTGTGCAGCTGGTTGGGGCCTGCCCCTGCGTGCCTGGGCTCCCGCCCACAGCCCCAGCTCAGGGCAAGCAGCCCCTGAGTCAAGACCTGCAGGAGGCGCAGAGCGCCCCCACCTGGAAGCCGAGTGAACAGCTGGAGGGGAGGCGAGCCTCCGCGAGGGAAGAAGAGGCAGCCCAGCCTCGTTTGGCTCAGGCCCTACTTGGCTGGAGCCGAGTGCGCCTCCAGGACGGCAGAGCTCCAGCTCTGCTCAGAGGCCCGTTCTGGCAGAGTTGCTGGCGCGAGGCTGCTCTGCCCTGGGCGAGCCTTGCCCAGACTTGCCTCGCTGCTAGGCTTCCCGCCCAGGAAGTAGCAGGCTGCACGAGGCTGGGAGACGCCACTGGCGCCTTCCTGGCCTCAGCTCCGCTCCTGCCTTGCCTTTACACCTAGGCCCCAGGCGTCCTTGGGGAGGGCTTAGGGGCCGGTGGCTTGCACACTGCCAAGGGCTCCAGCAGGAAGAGCTCTGTGCGAGGGAAGGGAAGGGCCAGTGCAGGGCTCCTCCAGCGGTTGCTTGGCCGCCCAGACTCAGCGCAGCACGGAGTGCACCAGGCTCCCAGGGCCCCTGGCTGGGGTCTGCAGCCCCGCACACCCGGAGGCTGACTCCCTGGGCGCCCAGCAGCTGCCTCACACACGTAGCTTCCCTAGCGCTCTCCTCCCCAGCAGAGACGTGTTCAGCTGGTTGGGGCCTGCCCCTGCGTGCCTGGGCTCCCGCCCACAGCCCCAGCTCAGGGCAAGCAGCCCCTGAGCCAAGACCTGCAGGAGGCGCAGAGCGCCCCCACCTGGAAGCCGAGTGAACAGCTGGCGGGGAGGCGAGCCTCCGCGAGGGAAGAAGAGGCAGCCCAGCCTCGTTTGGCTCAAGCCCTACTTGGCTGGAGCCGAGTGCGCCTCCAGGACGGCAGAGCTCCAGCTCTGCTCAGAGGCCCGTTCTGGCAGAGTTGCTGGCGCAAGGCTGCTCTGCCCTGGGCGAGCCTTGCCCAGACTTGCCTCGCTGCTAGGCTTACCACCCAGGAAGGAGCAGGCTGCGCGAGGCTGGGAGACGCCACTGGCGCCTTCCTGGCCTCAGCTCCGCTCCTGCCTTGCCTTTACACCTAGGCCCCAGGGGTCCTTGGGGAGGGCTTAGGGGCCGGTGGCTTGCACACTGCCAAGGGCTCCAGCAGGAAGAGCTCTGTGCGAGGGAAGGGCCAGTGCAGGGCTCCTCCAGCGGTTGCTTGGCCGCCCAGACTCAGCGCCGCACGGAGTGCACCAGGCTCCCAGGGCCCCTGGCTGGGGTCTGCAGCCCCGCACACCCAGAGGCTAACTCCCTGGGCGCCCAGCAGCTGCCTCACACACGTAGCTTCCCTAGCGCTCTCCTCCCCAGCAGAGACGTGTGCAGCTGGTTGGGGCCTGCCCCTGCGTGCCTGGGCTCCCGCCCACAGCCCCAGCTCAGGGCAAGCAGCCCCTGAGCCAAGACCTGCAGGAGGCGCAGAGCGCCCCCACCTGGAAGCCGAGTGAACAGCTGGCGGGGAGGCGAGCCTCCTCGAGGGAAGAAGAGGCAGCCTAGCCTCGTTTGGCTCAAGCCCTACTTGGCTGGAGCCGAGTGCGCCTCCAGGACGGCAGAGCTCCAGCTCTGCTCAGAGGCCCGTTCTGGCAGAGTTGCTGGCGCGAGGCTGCTCTGCCCTGGGCGAGCCTTGCCCAGACTTGCCTCGCTGCTAGGCTTCCCGCCCAGGAAGGAGCAGGCTGCGCGAGGCTGGGAGACGCCACTGGCGCCTTCCTGGCCTCAGCTCCGCTCCTGCCTTGCCTTTACACCTAGGCCCCAGGCGTCCTTGGGGAGGGCTTAGGGGCCGGTGGCTTGCACACTGCCAAGGGCTCCAGCAGGAAGACCTCTGTGCGAGGGAAGGGAAGGGCCAGTGCAGGGCTCCTCCAGCGGTTGCTTGGCCGCCCAGACTCAGCGCCGCACGGAGTGCACCAGGCTCCCAGGGCCCCTGGCTGGGGTCTGCAGCCCCGCACACCCGGAGGCTGACTCCCTGGGCGCCCAGCAGCTGCCTCACACACGTAGCTTCCCTAGCGCTCTCCTCCCCAGCAGGACGTGTGCAGCTGGTTGGGGCCTGCACCTGCGTGCCTGGGCTCCCGCCCACAGCCCCAGCTCAGGGCAAGCAGCCCCTGAGCCAAGACCTGCAGGAGGCGCAGAGCGCCCCCACCTGGAAGCCGAGTGAACAGCTGGCGGGGAGGCGAGCCTCCGCGAGGGAAGAAGAGGCAGCCCAGCCTCGTTTGGCTCAAGCCCTACTTGGCTGGAGCCGAGTGCGCCTCCAGGACGGCAGAGCTCCAGCTCTGCTCAGAGGCCCGTTCTGGCAGAGTTGCTGGCGCAAGGCTGCTCTGCCCTGGGCGAGCCTTGCCCAGACTTGCCTCGCTGCTAGGCTTACCACCCAGGAAGGAGCAGGCTGCGCGAGGCTGGGAGACGCCACTGGCGCCTTCCTGGCCTCAGCTCCGCTCCTGCCTTGCCTTTACACCTAGGCCCCAGGGGTCCTTGGGGAGGGCTTAGGGGCCGGTGGCTTGCACACTGCCAAGGGCTCCAGCAGGAAGAGCTCTGTGCGAGGGAAGGGCCAGTGCAGGGCTCCTCCAGCGGTTGCTTGGCCGCCCAGACTCAGCGCCGCACGGAGTGCACCAGGCTCCCAGGGCCCCTGGCTGGGGTCTGCAGCCCCGCACACCCAGAGGCTAACTCCCTGGGCGCCCAGCAGCTGCCTCACACACGTAGCTTCCCTAGCGCTCTCCTCCCCAGCAGAGACGTGTGCAGCTGGTTGGGGCCTGCCCCTGCGTGCCTGGGCTCCCGCCCACAGCCCCAGCTCAGGGCAAGCAGCCCCTGAGCCAAGACCTGCAGGAGGCGCAGAGCGCCCCCACCTGGAAGCCGAGTGAACAGCTGGCGGGGAGGCGAGCCTCCTCGAGGGAAGAAGAGGCAGCCTAGCCTCGTTTGGCTCAAGCCCTACTTGGCTGGAGCCGAGTGCGCCTCCAGGACGGCAGAGCTCCAGCTCTGCTCAGAGGCCCGTTCTGGCAGAGTTGCTGGCGCGAGGCTGCTCTGCCCTGGGCGAGCCTTGCCCAGACTTGCCTCGCTGCTAGGCTTCCCGCCCAGGAAGGAGCAGGCTGCGCGAGGGTGGGAGACGCCACTGGCGCCTTCCTGGCCTCAGCTCCGCTCCTGCCTTGCCTTTACACCTAGGCCCCAGGCGTCCTTGGGGAGGGCTTAGGGGCCGGTGGCTTGCACACTGCCAAGGGCTCCAGCAGGAAGACCTCTGTGCGAGGGAAGGGAAGGGCCAGTGCAGGGCTCCTCCAGCGGTTGCTTGGCCGCCCAGACTCAGCGCCGCACGGAGTGCACCAGGCTCCCAGGGCCCCTGGCTGGGGTCTGCAGCCCCGCACACCCGGAGGCTGACTCCCTGGGCGCCCAGCAGCTGCCTCACACACGTAGCTTCCCTAGCGCTCTCCTCCCCAGCAGGACGTGTGCAGCTGGTTGGGGCCTGCACCTGCGTGCCTGGGCTCCCGCCCACAGCCCCAGCTCAGGGCAAGCAGCCCCTGAGCCAAGACCTGCAGGAGGCGCAGAGCGCCCCCACCTGGAAGCCGAGTGAACAGCTGGCGGGGAGGCGAGCCTCCTCGAGGGAAGAAGAGGCAGCCCAGCCTCGTTTGGCTCAAGCCCTACTTGGCTGGAGCCGAGTGCGCCTCCAGGACGGCAGAGCTCCAGCTCTGCTCAGAGGCCCGTTCTGGCAGAGTTGCTAGTGCGAGGCTGCTCTGCCCTGGGCGAGCCTTGCCCACTCGTGCCTCGCTGCTAGGCTTCCTGCCCAGGAAGGAGCAGGCTGCGCGAGGCTGGGAGACGCCACTGGCGCCTTCCTGGAATCAGCTCTGCTCCTGCCTTGCCTTTGCACCTAGGCCCCAGGCGTCCTTGGGGAGGGCTTAGGGGCCGGTGGTTTGCACACTGCCAAGGGCTGCAGCAGGAAGAGCTCTGTGCGAGGGAAGGGAAGGGCCAGTGCAGGGCTCCTCCAGAGGTTGCTTGGCCGCCCAGACTCAGCGCCGCACGGAGTGCACCAGGCTCCCAGGGCCCCTGGCTGGGGTCTGCAGCCCCGCAAACCCGGAGGCTGACTCCCTGGGCACCCAGCAGCTGCCTCACACACGTAGCTTCCCTAGCGCTCTCCTCCCCAGCAGAGACGTGTGCAGCTGGTTGGGGCCTGCCCCTGCGTGCCTGAGCTCCCGCGCACAGCCCCAGCTCAGGGCAAGCAGCCCCTGAGCCAAGACCTGCAGGAGGCGCAGAGCGCCCCCACCTGGAAGCCGAGTGAACAGCTGGCGGGGAGGCGAGCCTCCTCGAGGGAAGAAGAGGCAGCCCAGCCTCGTTTGGCTCAAGCCCTACTTGGCTGGAGCTGAGTGCGCCTCCAGGACGGCAGAGCTCCAGCTCTGCTCAGAGGCCCGTTCTGGCAGAGTTGCTGGCGCGAGGCTGCTCTGCCCTGGGCGAGCCTTGCCCAGACTTGCCTCGCTGCTAGGCTTCCCGCCCAGGAAGGAGCAGGCTGCGCGAGGCTGGGAGACGCCACTGGCGCCTTCCTGGCCTCAGCTCCGCTCCTGCCTTGCCTTTACACCTAGGCCCCAGGCGTCCTTGGGGAGGGCTTAGGGGCCGGTGGCTTGCACACTGCCAAGGGCTCCAGCAGGAAGAGCTCTGTGCGAGGGAAGGGAAGGGCCAGTGCAGGGCTCCTCCAGCGGTTGCTTGGCCGCCCAGACTCAGCGCCGCACGGAGTGCACCAGGCTCCCAGGGCCCCTGGCTGGGGTCTGCAGCCCCGCACACCCGGAGGCTGACTCCCTGGGCGCCCAGCAGCTGCCTCACACACGTAGATTCCCTAGCGCTCTCCTCCCCAGCAGAGACGTGTGCAGCTGGTTGGGGCCTGCCCCTGCGTGCCTGGGCTCCCGCCCACAGCCCCAGCTCAGGGCAAGCAGCCCCTGAGCCAAGACCTGCAGGAGGCGCAGAGCGCCCCCACCTGGAAGCCGAGTGAACAGCTGGCGGGGAGGCGAGCCTCCTCGAGGGAAGAAGAGGCAGCCCAGCCTCGTTTGGCTCAAGCCCTACTTGGCTGGAGCCGAGTGCGCCTCCAGGACGGCAGAGCTCCAGCTCTGCTCAGAGGCCCGTTCTGGCAGAGTTGCTGGCGCGAGGCTGCTCTGCCCTGGGCGAGCCTTGCCCAGACTTGCCTCGCTGCTAGGCTTCCCGCCCAGGAAGGAGCAGGCTGCGCGAGGCTGGGAGACGCCACTGGCGCCTTCCTGGCCTCAGCTCCGCTCCTGCCTTGCCTTTACACCTAGGCCCCAGGCGTCCTTGGGGAGGGCTTAGGGGCCGGTGGCTTGCACACTGCCAAGGGCTGCAGCAGGAAGAGCTCTGTGCGAGGGAAGGGAAGGGCCAGTGCAGGGCTCCTCCAGCGGTTGCTTGGCCGCCCAGACTCAGCGCCGCACGGAGTGCACCAGGCTCCCAGGGCCCCTGGCTGGGGTCTGCAGCCCCGCACACCCGGAGGCTGACTCCCTGGGCGCCCAGCAGCTGCCTCACACACGTAGCTTCCCTAGCGCTCTCCTCCCCAGCAGAGACGTGTGCAGCTGGTTGGGGCCTGCCCCTGCGTGCCTGGGCTCCCGCCCACAGCCCTAGCTCAGGGCAAGCAGCCCCTGAGCCAAGACCTGCAGGAGGCGCAGAGCGCCCCCACCTGGAAGCCGAGTGAACAGCTGGCGGGGAGGCGAGCCTCCTCAAGGGAAGAAGAGGCAGCCCAGCCTCGTTTGGCTCAAGCCCTACTTGGCTGGAGCCGAGTGCGCCTCCAGGACGGCAGAGCTCCAGCTCTGCTCAGAGGCCCGTTCTGGCAGAGTTGCTGGCGCGAGGCTGCTCTGCCCTGGGCGAGCCTTGCCCAGACTTGCCTCGCTGCTAGGCTTCCCGCCCAGGAAGGAGCAGGCTGCGCGAGGCTGGGAGACGCCACTGGCGCCTTCCTGGCCTCAGCTCCGCTCCTGCCTTGCCTTTACACCTAGGCCCCAGGCGTCCTTGGGGAGGGCTTAGGGGCCGGTGGCTTGCACACTGCCAAGGGCTGCAGCAGGAAGAGCTCTGTGCGAGGGAAGGGAAGGGCCAGTGCAGGGCTCCTCCAGCGGTTGCTTGGCCGCCCAGACTCAGCGCCGCACGGAGTGCACCAGGCTCCCAGGGCCCCTGGCTGGGGTCTGCAGCCCCGCACACCCGGAGGCTGACTCCCTGGGCGCCCAGCAGCTGCCTCACACACGTAGATTCCCTAGCGCTCTCCTCCCCAGCAGAGACGTGTGCAGCTGGTTGGGGCCTGCCCCTGCGTGCCTGGGCTCCCGCCCACAGCCCCAGCTCAGGGCAAGCAGCCCCTGAGCCAAGACCTGCAGGAGGCGCAGAGCGCCCCCACCTGGAAGCCGAGTGAACAGCTGGCGGGGAGGCGAGCCTCCTCGAGGGAAGAAGAGGCAGCCCAGCCTCGTTTGGCTCAAGCCCTACTTGGCTGGAGCTGAGTGCGCCTCCAGGACGGCAGAGCTCCAGCTCTGCTCAGAGGCCCGTTCTGGCAGAGTTGCTGGCGCGAGGCTGCTCTGCCCTGGGCGAGCCTTGCCCAGACTTGCCTCGCTGCTAGGCTTCCCGCCCAGGAAGGAGCAGGCTGCGCGAGGCTGGGAGACGCCACTGGCGCCTTCCTGGCCTCAGCTCCGCTCCTGCCTTGCCTTTACACCTAGGCCCCAGGCGTCCTTGGGGAGGGCTTAGGGGCCGGTGGCTTGCACACTGCCAAGGGCTCCAGCAGGAAGAGCTCTGTGCGAGGGAAGGGAAGGGCCAGTGCAGGGCTCCTCCAGCGGTTGCTTGGCCGCCCAGACTCAGCGCCGCACGGAGTGCACCAGGCTCCCAGGGCCCCTGGCTGGGGTCTGCAGCCCCGCACACCCGGAGGCTGACTCCCTGGGCGCCCAGCAGCTGCCTCACACACGTAGATTCCCTACCGCTCTCCTCCCCAGTAGAGACGTGTGCAGCTGGTTGGGGCCTGCCCCTGCGTGCCTGGGCTCCCGCCCACAGCCCCAGCTCAGGGCAAGCAGCCCCTGAGCCAAGACCTGCAGGAGGCGCAGAGCGCCCCCACGTGGAAGCCGAGTGAACAGCTGGCGGGGAGGCGAGCCTCCTCGAGAGAAGAAGAGGCAGCCCAGCCTCGTTTGGCTCAAGCCCTACTTGGCTGGAGCCGAGTGCGCCTCCAAGACGGCAGAGCTCCAGCTCTGCTCAGAGGCCCGTTCTATCAGAGTTGCTGGCGCGAGGCTGCTCTGCCCTGGGCGAGCGTTTCCTTGACTTACCTCGCTGCTAGGCTTCCTGCCCAGGAAGGAGCAGGCTGCGCGAGGCTGGGAGACACCACTGGCGCCTTCCTGGCCTCAGCTCCGCTCCTGCCTTGCCTTTGCACCTAGGCCCCAGGCGTCCTTGGGGAGGGCTTAGGGACCGGCGGCTTGCACACTGCCAAGGGCTCCAGCAGGAAGAGCTCTGTGCGAGGGAAGGGAAGGGCCAGTGCAGGGCTCCTCCAGCGGTTGCTTGGCCGCCCAGACTCAGCGCCGCACGGAGTGCACCAGGCTCCCAGGGCCCCTGGCTGGGGTCTGCAGCCCCGCACACCCGGAGGCTGACTCCCTGGGCGCCCAGCAGCTGCCTCACACACGTAGCTTCCCTAGCGCTCTCCTCCCCAGCAGAGACGTGTGCAGCTGGTTGGGGCCTGCCCCTGCGTGCCTGGGCTCCCGCCCACAGCCCCAGCTCAGGGCAAGCAGCCCCTGAGCCAAGACCTGCAGGAGGCGCAGAGCGCCCCCACCTGGAAGCCGAGTGAACAGCTGGCGGGGAGGCGAGCCTGCTCGAGGGAAGAAGAGGCAGCCTAGCCTCGTTTGGCTCAAGCCCTACTTGGCCGGAGCCGAGTGCGCCTCCAGGACGGCAGAGCTCCAGCTCTGCTCAGAGGCCCGTTCTGGCAGAGTTGCTGGCGCGAGGCTGCTCTGCCCTGGGCGAGCCTTGCCCAGACTTGCCTCGCTGCTAGGCTTCCCGCCCAGGAAGGAGCAGGCTGCGTGAGGCTGGGAGACGCCACTGGCGCCTTCCTGGCCTCAGCTCCGCTCCTGCCTTGCCTTTACACCTAGGCCCCAGGCGTCCTTGGGGAGGGCTTAGGGGCCGGTGGCTTGCACACTGCCAAGGGCTCCAGCAGGAAGAGCTCTGTGCGAGGGAAGGGAAGGGCCAGTGCAGGGCTCCTCCAGCGGTTGCTTGGCCGCCCAGACTCAGCGCCGCACGGAGTGCACCAGGCTCCCAGGGCCCCTGGCTGGGGTCTGCAGCCCCGCACACCCGGAGGCTGACTCCCTGGGCGCCCAGCAGCTGCCTCACACACGTAGCTTCCCTAGCGCTCTCCTCCCCAGCAGAGACGTGTGCAGCTGGTTGGGGCCTGCCCCTGCGTGCCTGGGCTCCCGCCCACAGCCCCAGCTCAGGGCAAGCAGCCCCTGAGCCAAGACCTGCAGGAGGCGCACAGCGCCCCCACCTGGAAGCCGAGTGAACAGCTGGCGGGGAGGCGAGCCTCCTCGAGGGAAGAAGAGGCAGCCCAGCCTCGTTTGGCTCAAGCCCTACTTGGCTGGAGCCGAGTGCGCCTCCAGGACGGCAGAGCTCCAGCTCTGCTCAGAGGCCCGTTCTGGCAGAGTTGCTGGCGCGAGGCTGCTCTGCCCTGGGCGAGCCTTGCCCAGACTTGCCTCGCTGCTAGGCTTCCCGCCCAGGAAGGAGCAGGCTGCGCGAGGCTGGGAGACGCCACTGGCCCCTTCCTGGCCTCAGCTCCGCTCCTGCCTTGCCTTTACACCTAGGCCCCAGGCGTCCTTGGGGAGGGCTTAGGGGCCGGTGGCTTGCACACTGCCAAGGGCTGCATCAGGAAGATCTCTGTGCGAGGGAAGGGAAGGGCCAGTGCAGGGCTCCTCCAGCGGTTGCTTGGCCGCCCAGACTCAGCACCGCACGGAGTGCACCAGGCTCCCAGGGCCCCTGGCTGGGGTCTGCAGCCCCGCACACCCGGAGGCTGACTCCCTAGGCGCCCAGCAGCTGCCTCACACACGTAGCTTCCCTAGCGCTCTCCTCCCCAGCAGAGACGTGTGCAGCTGGTTGGGGCCTGCCCCTGCGTGCCTGGGCTCCCGCCCACAGCCCCAGCTCAAGGCAAGCAGCCCCTGAGCCAAGACCTGCAGGAGGCGCAGAGCGCCCCCACCTGGAAGCCGAGTGAACAGCTGGCGGGGAGGCGAGCCTCCGCGAGAGAAGAAGAGGCAGCCCAGCCTCGTTTGGCTCAAGCCCTACTTGGCTGGAGCCGAGTGTGCCTCCAGGACGGCAGAGCTCCAGCTCTGCTCAGAGGCCCGTTCTGGCAGAGTTGCTGGCGCGAGGCTGCTCTGCCCTGGGCGAGCCTTGCCCAGACTTGCCTCGCTGCTAGGCTTCCCGCCCAGGAAGGAGCAGGCTGCGCGAGGCTGGGAGACGCCACTGGCGCCTTCCTGGCCTCAGCTCCGCTCCTGCCTTGCCTTTACACCTAGGCCCCAGGCGTCCTTGGGGAGGGCTTAGGGGCCGGTGGCTTGCACACTGCCAAGGGCTCCAGCAGAAAGAGCTCTGTGCAAGGGAAGGGAAGGGCCAGTGCAGGGCTCCTCCAGAGGTTGCTTGGCCGCCCAGACTCAGAGCCGCACGGAGTGCACCAGGCTCCCAGGGACCCTGGCTGGGGTCTGCAGCCCCGCACACCCGGAGGCTGACTCCCTGGGCGCCCAGCAGCTGCCTCACACACGTAGCTTCCCTAGCGCTCTCCTCCCCAGCAGAGACGTGTGCAGCTGGTTGGGGCCTGCCCCTGCGTGCCTGGGCTCCCGCCCACAGACCCAGCTCAGGGCAAGCAGCCCCTGAGCCAAGACCTGCAGGAGGCGCACAGCGCCCCCACCTGGAAGCCGAGTGAACAGCTGGCGGGGAGGCGAGCCTCCTCGAGGGAAGAAGAGGCAGCCCAGCCTCGTTTGGCTCAAGCCCTACTTGGCTGGAGCCGAGTGCGCCTCCAGGACGGCAGAGCTCCAGCTCTGCTCAGAGGCCCGTTCTGGCAGAGTTGCTGGCGCGAGGCTGCTCTGCCCTGGGCGAGCCTTGCCCAGACTTGCCTCGCTGCTAGGCTTCCCGCCCAGGAAGGAGCAGGCTGCGCGAGGCTGGGAGACGCCACTGGCGCCTTCCTGGCCTCAGCTCCGCTCCTGCCTTGCCTTTACACCTAGGCCCCAGGCGTCCTTGGGGAGGGCTTAGGGGCCGGTGGCTTGCACACTGCCAAGGGCTGCATCAGGAAGATCTCTGTGCGAGGGAAGGGAAGGGCCAGTGCAGGGCTCCTCCAGCGGTTGCTTGGCCGCCCAGACTCAGCGCCGCACGGAGTGCACCAGGCTCCCAGGGCCCCTGGCTGGGGTCTGCAGCCCCGCACACCCGGAGGCTGACTCCCTGGGCGCCCAGCAGCTGCCTCACACACGTAGCTTCCCTAGCGCTCTCCTCCCCAGCAGAGACGTGTGCAGCTGGTTGGGGCCTGCCCCTGCGTGCCTGGGCTCCCGCCCACAGCCCCAGCTCAAGGCAAGCAGCCCCTGAGCCAAGACCTGCAGGAGGCGCAGAGCGCCCCCACCTGGAAGCCGAGTGAACAGCTGGCGGGGAGGCGAGCCTCCGCGAGGGAAGAAGAGGCAGCCCAGCCTCGTTTGGCTCAAGCCCTACTTGGCTGGAGCCGAGTGCGCCTCCAGGACGGCAGAGCTCCAGCTCTGCTCAGAGGCCCGTTCTGGCAGAGTTGCTGGCGCGAGGCTGCTCTGCCCTGGGCGAGACTTGCCCAGACTTGCCTCGCTGCTAGGCTTCCCGCCCAGGAAGGAGCAGGCTGCGCGAGGCTGGGAGACGCCACTGGCGCCTTCCTGGCCTCAGCTCCGCTCCTGCCTTGCCTTTAAACCTAGGCCCCAGGCGTCCTTGGGGAGGGCTTAGGGGCCGGTGGCTTGCACACTGCCAAGGGCTCCAGCAGGAAGAGCTCTGTGCGAGGGAAGGGAAGGGCCAGTGCAGGGCTCCTCCAGCGGTTGCTTGGCCGCCCAGACTCAGCGCCGCACGGAGTGCACCAGGCTCCCAGGGCCCCTGGCTGGGGTCTGCAGCCCCGCACACCCGGAGGCTGACTCCCTGGGCACCCAGCAGCTGCCTCACACACGTAGCTTCCCTAGCGCTCTCTTCCCCAGCAGAGACGTGTGCAGCTGGTTGGGGCCTCCCCCTGCGTGCCTGGGCTCCCGCCCACAGCCCCAGCTCAGGGCAAGCAGCCCCTGAGCCAAGACCTGCAGGAGGCGCAGAGCGCCCCCACCTGGAAGCCGAGTGAACAGCTGGCGGGGAGGCGAGCCTCCTCGAGGGAAGAAGAGGCAGCCCAGCCTCGTTTGGCTCAAGCCCTACTTGGCTGGAGCTGAGTGCGCCTCCAAGACGGCAGAGCTCCAGCTCTGCTCAGAGGCCCGTTCTGGCAGAGTTGCTGGCGCGAGGCTGCTCTGCCCTGGGCGAGCCTTGCCCAGACTTGCCTCGCTGCTAGGCTTCCCGCCCAGGAAGGAGCAGGCTGCGCGAGGCTGGGAGACGCCACTGGCGCCTTCCTGGCCTCAGCTCCGCTCCTGCCTTGCCTTTACACCTAGGCCCCAGGCGTCCTTGGGGAGGGCTTAGGGGCCGGTGGCTTGCCCACTGCCAAGGGCTCCATCAGGAAGAGCTCTGTGCGAGGGAAGGGAAGGGCCAGTGCAGGGCTCCTCCAGCGGTTGCTTGGCCGCCCAGACTCAGCGCCGCACGGAGTGCACCAGGCTCCCAGGGCCCCTGGCTGGGGTCTGCAGTCCCGCACACCCGGAGGCTGACTCCCTGGGCGCCCAGCAGCTGCCTCACACACGTAGTTTCCCTAGCGCTCTCCTCCCCAGCAGAGACGTGTGCAGCTGGTTGGGGCCTGCCCCTGCGTGCCTGGGCTCCCGCCCACAGCCCCAGCTCAGGGCAAGCAGCCCCTGAGCCAAGACCTGCAGGAGGCGCAGAGTGCCCCCACCTGGAAGCCGAGTGAACAGCTGGCGGGGAGGCGAGCCTGCTCGAGGGAAGAAGAGGCAGCCCAGCCTCGTTTGGCTCAAGCCCTACTTGCCTGGAGCCGAGTGCGCCTCCAGGACGGCAGAGCTCCAGCTCTGCTCAGAGGCCCGTTCTGGCAGAGTTGCAGGCACGAGGCTGCTCTGCCCTGGGCGAGCCTTGCCCAGACTTGCCTCGCTGCTAGGCTTCCCGCCCAGGAAGGAGCAGGCTGCGCGAGGCTGGGAGACGCCACTGGCGCCTTCCTGGCCTCAGCTCCGCTCCTGCCTTGCCTTTACACCTAGGCCCCAGGCGTCCTTGGGGAGGGCTTAGGGGCCGGTGGCTTGCACACTGCCAAGGGCTCCAGCAGAAAGAGCTCTGTGCAAGGGAAGGGAAGGGCCAGTGCAGGGCTCCTCCAGAGGTTGCTTGGCCGCCCAGACTCAGAGCCGCACGGAGTGCACCAGGCTCCCAGGGACCCTGGCTGGGGTCTGCAGCCCCGCACACCCGGAGGCTGACTCCCTGGGCGCCCAGCAGCTGCCTCACACACGTAGCTTCCCTAGCGCTCTCCTCCCCAGCAGAGACGTGTGCAGCTGGTTGGGGCCTGCCCCTGCGTGCCTGGGCTCCCGCCCACAGCCCCAGCTCAGGGCAAGCAGCCCCTGAGCCAAGACCTGCAGGAGGCGCACAGCGCCCCCACCTGGAAGCCGAGTGAACAGCTGGCGGGGAGGCGAGCCTCCTCGAGGGAAGAAGAGGCAGCCCAGCCTCGTTTGGCTCAAGCCCTACTTGGCTGGAGCCGAGTGCGCCTCCAGGACGGCAGAGCTCCAGCTCTGCTCAGAGGCCCGTTCTGGCAGAGTTGCTGGCGCGAGGCTGCTCTGCCCTGGGCGAGCCTTGCCCAGACTTGCCTCGCTGCTAGGCTTCCCGCCCAGGAAGGAGCAGGCTGCGCGAGGCTGGGAGACGCCACTGGCCCCTTCCTGGCCTCAGCTCCGCTCCTGCCTTGCCTTTACACCTAGGCCCCAGGCGTCCTTGGGGAGGGCTTAGGGGCCGGTGGCTTGCACACTGCCAAGGGCTGCATCAGGAAGATCTCTGTGCGAGGGAAGGGAAGGGCCAGTGCAGGGCTCCTCCAGCGGTTGCTTGGCCGCCCAGACTCAGCGCCGCACGGAGTGCACCAGGCTCCCAGGGCCCCTGGCTGGGGTCTGCAGCCCCGCACACCCGGAGGCTGACTCCCTAGGCGCCCAGCAGCTGCCTCACACACGTAGCTTCCCTAGCGCTCTCCTCCCCAGCAGAGACGTGTGCAGCTGGTTGGGGCCTGCCCCTGCGTGCCTGGGCTCCCGCCCACAGCCCCAGCTCAAGGCAAGCAGCCCCTGAGCCAAGACCTGCAGGAGGCGCAGAGCGCCCCCACCTGGAAGCCGAGTGAACAGCTGGCGGGGAGGCGAGCCTCCGCGAGGGAAGAAGAGGCAGCCCAGCCTCGTTTGGCTCAAGCCCTACTTGGCTGGAGCCGAGTGCGCCTCCAGGACGGCAGAGCTCCAGCTCTGCTCAGAGGCCCGTTCTGGCAGAGTTGCTGGCGCGAGGCTGCTCTGCCCTGGGCGAGCCTTGCCCAGACTTGCCTCGCTGCTAGGCTTCCCGCCCAGGAAGGAGCAGGCTGCGCGAGGCTGGGAGACGCCACTGGCGCCTTCCTGGCCTCAGCTCCGCTCATGCCTTGCCTTTACACCTAGGCCCCAGGCGTCCTTGGGGAGGGCTTAGGGGCCGGTGGCTTGCACACTGCCAAGGGCTCCAGCAGGAAGAGCTCTGTGCGAGGGAAGGGAAGGGCCAGTGCAGGGCTCCTCCAGCGGTTGCTTGGCCGCCCAGACTCAGCGCCGCACGGAGTGCACCAGGCTCCCAGGGCCCCTGGCTGGGGTCTGCAGCCCCGCACACCCGGAGGCTGACTCCCTGGGCACCCAGCAGCTGCCTCACACACGTAGCTTCCCTAGCGCTCTCTTCCCCAGCAGAGACGTGTGCAGCTGGTTGGGGCCTCCCCCTGCGTGCCTGGGCTCCCGCCCACAGCCCCAGCTCAGGGCAAGCAGCCCCTGAGCCAAGACCTGCAGGAGGCGCAGAGCGCCCCCACCTGGAAGCCGAGTGAACAGCTGGCGGGGAGGCGAGCCTCCTCGAGGGAAGAAGAGGCAGCCCAGCCTCGTTTGGCTCAAGCCCTACTTGGCTGGAGCTGAGTGCGCCTCCAAGACTGCAGAGCTCCAGCTCTGCTCAGAGGCCCGTTCTGGCAGAGTTGCTGTCGCGAGGCTGCTCTGCCCTGGGCGAGCCTTGCCCAGACTTGCCTCGCTGCTAGGCTTCCCGCCCAGGAAGGAGCAGGCTGCGCGAGGCTGGGAGACGCCACTGGCGCCTTCCTGGCCTCAGCTCCGCTCCTGCCTTGCCTTTACACCTAGGCCCCAGGCGTCCTTGGGGAAGGCTTAGGGGCCGGTGGCTTGCACACTGCCAAGGGCTGCAGCAGGAAGAGCTCTGTGCGAGGGAAGGGAAGGGCCAGTGCAGGGCTCCTCCAGCGGTTGCTTGGCCGCCCAGACTCAGCGCCGCACGGAGTGCACCAGGCTCCCAGGGCCCCTGGCTGGGGTCTGCAGCCCCGCACACCCGGAGGCTGACTCCCTGGGCGCCCAGCAGCTGCCTCACACACGTAGTTTCCCTAGCGCTCTCCTCCCCAGCAGAGACGGTTGCAGCTGGTTGGGGCCTGCCCCTGCGTGCCTGGGCTCCCGCCCACAGCCCCAGCTCAGGGCAAGCAGCCCCTGAGCCAAGACCTGCAGGAGGCGCAGAGTGCCCCCACCTGGAAGCCGAGTGAACAGCTGGCGGGGAGGCGAGCCTGCTCGAGGGAAGAAGAGGCAGCCCAGCCTCGTTTGGCTCAAGCCCTACTTGGCTGGAGCCGAGTGCGCCTCCAGGACGGCAGAGCTCCAGCTCTGCTCAGAGGCCCGTTCTGGCAGAGTTGCTGGCGCGAGGCTGCTCTGCCCTGGGCGAGACTTGCCCAGACTTGCCTCGCTGCTAGGCTTCCCGCCCAGGAAGGAGCAGGCTGCGCGAGGCTGGGAGACGCCACTGGCGCCTTCCTGGCCTCAGCTCCGCTCCTGCCTTGCCTTTAAACCTAGGCCCCAGGCGTCCTTGGGGAGGGCTTAGGGGCCGGTGGCTTGCACACTGCCAAGGGCTCCAGCAGGAAGAGCTCTGTGCGAGGGAAGGGAAGGGCCAGTGCAGGGCTCCTCCAGCGGTTGCTTGGCCGCCCAGACTCAGCGCCGCACGGAGTGCACCAGGCTCCCAGGGCCCCTGGCTGGGGTCTGCAGCCCCGCACACCCGGAGGCTGACTCCCTGGGCACCCAGCAGCTGCCTCACACACGTAGCTTCCCTAGCGCTCTCTTCCCCAGCAGAGACGTGTGCAGCTGGTTGGGGCCTCCCCCTGCGTGCCTGGGCTCCCGCCCACAGCCCCAGCTCAGGGCAAGCAGCCCCTGAGCCAAGACCTGCAGGAGGCGCAGAGCGCCCCCACCTGGAAGCCGAGTGAACAGCTGGCGGGGAGGCGAGCCTCCTCGAGGGAAGAAGAGGCAGCCCAGCCTCGTTTGGCTCAAGCCCTACTTGGCTGGAGCTGAGTGCGCCTCCAAGACGGCAGAGCTCCAGCTCTGCTCAGAGGCCCGTTCTGGCAGAGTTGCTGGCGCGAGGCTGCTCTGCCCTGGGCGAGCCTTGCCCAGACTTGCCTCGCTGCTAGGCTTCCCGCCCAGGAAGGAGCAGGCTGCGCGAGGCTGGGAGACGCCACTGGCGCCTTCCTGGCCTCAGCTCCGCTCCTGCCTTGCCTTTACACCTAGGCCCCAGGCGTCCTTGGGGAGGGCTTAGGGGCCGGTGGCTTGCCCACTGCCAAGGGCTCCATCAGGAAGAGCTCTGTGCGAGGGAAGGGAAGGGCCAGTGCAGGGCTCCTCCAGCGGTTGCTTGGCCGCCCAGACTCAGCGCCGCACGGAGTGCACCAGGCTCCCAGGGCCCCTGGCTGGGGTCTGCAGTCCCGCACACCCGGAGGCTGACTCCCTGGGCGCCCAGCAGCTGCCTCACACACGTAGTTTCCCTAGCGCTCTCCTCCCCAGCAGAGACGTGTGCAGCTGGTTGGGGCCTGCCCCTGCGTGCCTGGGCTCCCGCCCACAGCCCCAGCTCAGGGCAAGCAGCCCCTGAGCCAAGACCTGCAGGAGGCGCAGAGTGCCCCCACCTGGAAGCCGAGTGAACAGCTGGCGGGGAGGCGAGCCTGCTCGAGGGAAGAAGAGGCAGCCCAGCCTCGTTTGGCTCAAGCCCTACTTGCCTGGAGCCGAGTGCGCCTCCAGGACGGCAGAGCTCCAGCTCTGCTCAGAGGCCCGTTCTGGCAGAGTTGCAGGCACGAGGCTGCTCTGCCCTGGGCGAGCCTTGCCCAGACTTGCCTCGCTGCTAGGCTTCCCGCCCAGGAAGGAGCAGGCTGCGCGAGGCTGGGAGACGCCACTGGCGCCTTCCTGGCCTCAGCTCCGCTCCTGCCTTGCCTTTACACCTAGGCCCCAGGCGTCCTTGGGGAGGGCTTAGGGGCCGGTGGCTTGCACACTGCCAAGGGCTCCAGCAGAAAGAGCTCTGTGCAAGGGAAGGGAAGGGCCAGTGCAGGGCTCCTCCAGAGGTTGCTTGGCCGCCCAGACTCAGAGCCGCACGGAGTGCACCAGGCTCCCAGGGACCCTGGCTGGGGTCTGCAGCCCCGCACACCCGGAGGCTGACTCCCTGGGCGCCCAGCAGCTGCCTCACACACGTAGCTTCCCTAGCGCTCTCCTCCCCAGCAGAGACGTGTGCAGCTGGTTGGGGCCTGCCCCTGCGTGCCTGGGCTCCCGCCCACAGCCCCAGCTCAGGGCAAGCAGCCCCTGAGCCAAGACCTGCAGGAGGCGCACAGCGCCCCCACCTGGAAGCCGAGTGAACAGCTGGCGGGGAGGCGAGCCTCCTCGAGGGAAGAAGAGGCAGCCCAGCCTCGTTTGGCTCAAGCCCTACTTGGCTGGAGCCGAGTGCGCCTCCAGGACGGCAGAGCTCCAGCTCTGCTCAGAGGCCCGTTCTGGCAGAGTTGCTGGCGCGAGGCTGCTCTGCCCTGGGCGAGCCTTGCCCAGACTTGCCTCGCTGCTAGGCTTCCCGCCCAGGAAGGAGCAGGCTGCGCGAGGCTGGGAGACGCCACTGGCCCCTTCCTGGCCTCAGCTCCGCTCCTGCCTTGCCTTTACACCTAGGCCCCAGGCGTCCTTGGGGAGGGCTTAGGGGCCGGTGGCTTGCACACTGCCAAGGGCTGCATCAGGAAGATCTCTGTGCGAGGGAAGGGAAGGGCCAGTGCAGGGCTCCTCCAGCGGTTGCTTGGCCGCCCAGACTCAGCGCCGCACGGAGTGCACCAGGCTCCCAGGGCCCCTGGCTGGGGTCTGCAGCCCCGCACACCCGGAGGCTGACTCCCTAGGCGCCCAGCAGCTGCCTCACACACGTAGCTTCCCTAGCGCTCTCCTCCCCAGCAGAGACGTGTGCAGCTGGTTGGGGCCTGCCCCTGCGTGCCTGGGCTCCCGCCCACAGCCCCAGCTCAAGGCAAGCAGCCCCTGAGCCAAGACCTGCAGGAGGCGCAGAGCGCCCCCACCTGGAAGCCGAGTGAACAGCTGGCGGGGAGGCGAGCCTCCGCGAGGGAAGAAGAGGCAGCCCAGCCTCGTTTGGCTCAAGCCCTACTTGGCTGGAGCCGAGTGCGCCTCCAGGACGGCAGAGCTCCAGCTCTGCTCAGAGGCCCGTTCTGGCAGAGTTGCTGGCGCGAGGCTGCTCTGCCCTGGGCGAGCCTTGCCCAGACTTGCCTCGCTGCTAGGCTTCCCGCCCAGGAAGGAGCAGGCTGCGCGAGGCTGGGAGACGCCACTGGCGCCTTCCTGGCCTCAGCTCCGCTCATGCCTTGCCTTTACACCTAGGCCCCAGGCGTCCTTGGGGAGGGCTTAGGGGCCGGTGGCTTGCACACTGCCAAGGGCTCCAGCAGGAAGAGCTCTGTGCGAGGGAAGGGAAGGGCCAGTGCAGGGCTCCTCCAGCGGTTGCTTGGCCGCCCAGACTCAGCGCCGCACGGAGTGCACCAGGCTCCCAGGGCCCCTGGCTGGGGTCTGCAGCCCCGCACACCCGGAGGCTGACTCCCTGGGCACCCAGCAGCTGCCTCACACACGTAGCTTCCCTAGCGCTCTCTTCCCCAGCAGAGACGTGTGCAGCTGGTTGGGGCCTCCCCCTGCGTGCCTGGGCTCCCGCCCACAGCCCCAGCTCAGGGCAAGCAGCCCCTGAGCCAAGACCTGCAGGAGGCGCAGAGCGCCCCCACCTGGAAGCCGAGTGAACAGCTGGCGGGGAGGCGAGCCTCCTCGAGGGAAGAAGAGGCAGCCCAGCCTCGTTTGGCTCAAGCCCTACTTGGCTGGAGCTGAGTGCGCCTCCAAGACTGCAGAGCTCCAGCTCTGCTCAGAGGCCCGTTCTGGCAGAGTTGCTGTCGCGAGGCTGCTCTGCCCTGGGCGAGCCTTGCCCAGACTTGCCTCGCTGCTAGGCTTCCCGCCCAGGAAGGAGCAGGCTGCGCGAGGCTGGGAGACGCCACTGGCGCCTTCCTGGCCTCAGCTCCGCTCCTGCCTTGCCTTTACACCTAGGCCCCAGGCGTCCTTGGGGAAGGCTTAGGGGCCGGTGGCTTGCACACTGCCAAGGGCTGCAGCAGGAAGAGCTCTGTGCGAGGGAAGGGAAGGGCCAGTGCAGGGCTCCTCCAGCGGTTGCTTGGCCGCCCAGACTCAGCGCCGCACGGAGTGCACCAGGCTCCCAGGGCCCCTGGCTGGGGTCTGCAGCCCCGCACACCCGGAGGCTGACTCCCTGGGCGCCCAGCAGCTGCCTCACACACGTAGTTTCCCTAGCGCTCTCCTCCCCAGCAGAGACGGTTGCAGCTGGTTGGGGCCTGCCCCTGCGTGCCTGGGCTCCCGCCCACAGCCCCAGCTCAGGGCAAGCAGCCCCTGAGCCAAGACCTGCAGGAGGCGCAGAGTGCCCCCACCTGGAAGCCGAGTGAACAGCTGGCGGGGAGGCGAGCCTGCTCGAGGGAAGAAGAGGCAGCCCAGCCTCGTTTGGCTCAAGCCCTACTTGGCTGGAGCCGAGTGCGCCTCCAGGACGGCAGAGCTCCAGCTCTGCTCAGAGGCCCGTTTTGGCAGAGTTGCTGGCGCGAGGCTGCTCTGCCCTGGGCGAGCCTTGCCCAGACTTGCCTCGCTGCTAGGCTTCCCGCCCAGGAAGGAGTAGGCTGCGCGAGGCTGGGAGACGCCACTGGCGCCTTCCTGGCCTCAGCTCCGCTCCTGCCTTGCCTTTACACCTAGGCCCCAGGCGTCCATGGGGAGGGCTTAGGGGCCGGTGGCTTGCACACTGCCAAGGGCTCCAGCAGGAAGAGCTCTGTGCAAGGGAAGGGAAGGGCCAGTGCAGGGCTCCTCCAGAGGTTGCTTGGCCGCCCAGACTCAGAGCCGCACGGAGTGCACCAGGCTCCCAGGGACCCTGGCTGGGGTCTGCAGCCCCGCACACCCGGAGGCTGACTCCCTGGGCGACCAGCAGCTGCCTCACACACGTAGCTTCCCTAGCGCTCTCCTCCCCAGCAGAGACGTGTGCAGCTGGTTGGGGCCTGCCCCTGCGTGCCTGGGCTCCCGCCCACAGCCCCAGCTCAGGGCAAGCAGCCCCTGAGCCAAGACCAGCAGGAGGCGCAGACCGCCCCCACCTGGAAGCCGAGTGAACAGCTGGCGGGGAGGCGAGCCTCCTTGAGGGAAGAAGAGGCAGCCCAGCCTCGTTTGGCTCAAGCCCTACTTGGCTGGAGCCGAGTGCGCCTCCAGGACGGCAGAGCTCCAGCTCTGCTCAGAGGCCCGTTCTGGCAGAGTTGCTGGCGCGAGGCTGCTCTGCCCTGGGCGAGCCTTGCCCAGACTTGCCTCGCTGCTAGGCTTCCCGCCCAGGAAGGAGCAGGCTGCGCGAGGCTGGGAGACGCCACTGGCGCCTTCCTGGCCTCAGCTCCGCTCATGCCTTGCCTTTACACCTAGGCCCCAGGCGTCCTTGGGGAGGGCTTAGGGGCCGGTGGCTTGCACACTGCCAAGGGCTCCAGCAGGAAGAGCTCTGTGCGAGGGAAGGGAAGGGCCAGTGCAGGGCTCCTCCAGCGGTTGCTTGGCCGCCCAGACTCAGCGCCGCACGGAGTGCACCAGGCTCCCAGGGCCCCTGGCTGGGGTCTGCAGCCCCGCACACCCGGAGGCTGACTCCCTGGGCACCCAGCAGCTGCCTCACACACGTAGCTTCCCTAGCGCTCTCTTCCCCAGCAGAGACGTGTGCAGCTGGTTGGGGCCTCCCCCTGCGTGCCTGGGCTCCCGCCCACAGCCCCAGCTCAGGGCAAGCAGCCCCTGAGCCAAGACCTGCAGGAGGCGCAGAGCGCCCCCACCTGGAAGCCGAGTGAACAGCTGGCGGGGAGGCGAGCCTCCTCGAGGGAAGAAGAGGCAGCCCAGCCTCGTTTGGCTCAAGCCCTACTTGGCTGGAGCTGAGTGCGCCTCCAAGACTGCAGAGCTCCAGCTCTGCTCAGAGGCCCGTTCTGGCAGAGTTGCTGTCGCGAGGCTGCTCTGCCCTGGGCGAGCCTTGCCCAGACTTGCCTCGCTGCTAGGCTTCCCGCCCAGGAAGGAGCAGGCTGCGCGAGGCTGGGAGACGCCACTGGCGCCTTCCTGGCCTCAGCTCCGCTCCTGCCTTGCCTTTACACCTAGGCCCCAGGCGTCCTTGGGGAAGGCTTAGGGGCCGGTGGCTTGCACACTGCCAAGGGCTGCAGCAGGAAGAGCTCTGTGCGAGGGAAGGGAAGGGCCAGTGCAGGGCTCCTCCAGCGGTTGCTTGGCCGCCCAGACTCAGCGCCGCACGGAGTGCACCAGGCTCCCAGGGCCCCTGGCTGGGGTCTGCAGCCCCGCACACCCGGAGGCTGACTCCCTGGGCGCCCAGCAGCTGCCTCACACACGTAGTTTCCCTAGCGCTCTCCTCCCCAGCAGAGACGGTTGCAGCTGGTTGGGGCCTGCCCCTGCGTGCCTGGGCTCCCGCCCACAGCCCCAGCTCAGGGCAAGCAGCCCCTGAGCCAAGACCTGCAGGAGGCGCAGAGTGCCCCCACCTGGAAGCCGAGTGAACAGCTGGCGGGGAGGCGAGCCTGCTCGAGGGAAGAAGAGGCAGCCCAGCCTCGTTTGGCTCAAGCCCTACTTGGCTGGAGCCGAGTGCGCCTCCAGGACGGCAGAGCTCCAGCTCTGCTCAGAGGCCCGTTTTGGCAGAGTTGCTGGCGCGAGGCTGCTCTGCCCTGGGCGAGCCTTGCCCAGACTTGCCTCGCTGCTAGGCTTCCCGCCCAGGAAGGAGTAGGCTGCGCGAGGCTGGGAGACGCCACTGGCGCCTTCCTGGCCTCAGCTCCGCTCCTGCCTTGCCTTTACACCTAGGCCCCAGGCGTCCATGGGGAGGGCTTAGGGGCCGGTGGCTTGCACACTGCCAAGGGCTCCAGCAGGAAGAGCTCTGTGCAAGGGAAGGGAAGGGCCAGTGCAGGGCTCCTCCAGCGGTTGCTTGGCCGCCCAGACTCAGCGCCGCACGGAGTGCACCAGGCTCCCAGGGCCCCTGGCTGGGGTCTGCAGCCCCGCACACCCGGAGGCTGACTCCCTGGGCGCCCAGCAGCTGCCTCACACACGTAGCTTCCCTAGCGCTCTCCTCCCCAGCAGAGACGTGTGCAGCTGGTTGGGGCCTGCCCCTGCGTGCCTGGGCTCCCGCCCACAGCCCCAGCTCAGGGCAAGCAGCCCCTGAGCCAAGACCTGCAGGAGGCGCACAGCGCCCCCACCTGGAAGCCGAGTGAACAGCTGGCGGGGAGGCGAGCCTCCTCGAGGGAAGAAGAGGCAGCCCAGCCCCGTTTGGCTCAAGCCCTACTTGGCTGGAGCCGAGTGCGCCTCCAGGACGGCAGAGCTCCAGCTCTGCTCAGAGGCCCGTTCTGGCAGAGTTGCTGGCGCGAGGCTGCTCTGCCCTGGGCGAGCCTTGCCCAGACTTGCCTCGCTGCTAGGCTTCCCGCCCAGGAAGGAGCAGGCTGCGCGAGGCTGGGAGACGCCACTGGCCCCTTCCTGGCCTCAGCTCCGCTCCTGCCTTGCCTTTACACCTAGGCCCCAGGCGTCCTTGGGGAGGGCTTAGGGGCCGGTGGCTTGCACACTGCCAAGGGCTGCATCAGGAAGATCTCTGTGCGAGGGAAGGGAAGGGCCAGTGCAGGGCTCCTCCAGCGGTTGCTTGGCCGCCCAGACTCAGCGCCGCACGGAGTGCACCAGGCTCCCAGGGCCCCTGGCTGGGGTCTGCAGCCCCGCACACCCGGAGGCTGACTCCCTAGGCGCCCAGCAGCTGCCTCACACACGTAGCTTCCCTAGCGCTCTCCTCCCCAGCAGAGACGTGTGCAGCTGGTTGGGGCCTGCCCCTGCGTGCCTGGGCTCCCGCCCACAGCCCCAGCTCAGGGCAAGCAGCCCCTGAGCCAAGACCTGCAGGAGGCGCAGAGCGCCCCCACCTGGAAGCCGAGTGAACAGCTGGCGGGGAGGCGAGCCTCCGCGAGGGAAGAAGAGGCAGCCCAGCCTCGTTTGGCTCAAGCCCTACTTGGCTGGAGCCGAGTGCGCCTCCAGGAAGGCAGAGCTCCAGCTCTGCTCAGAGGCCCGTTCTGGCAGAGTTGCTGGCGCGAGGCTGCTCTGCCCTGGGCGAGCCTTGCCCAGACTTGCCTCGCTGCTAGGCTTCCCGCCCAGGAAGGAGCAGGCTGCGCGAGGCTGGGAGACGCTACTGGCGCCTTCCTGGCCTCAGCTCCGCTCCTGCCTTGCCTTTACACCTAGGCCCCAGGCGTCCTTGGGGAGGGCTTAGGGGCCGGTGGCTTGCACACTGCCAAGGGCTCCAGCAGGAAGAGCTCTGTGCGAGGCAAGGGAAGGGCCAGTGCAGGGCTCCTCCAGCGGTTGCTTGGCCGCCCAGACTCAGCGCCGCACGGAGTGCACCAGGCTCCCAGGGCCCCTGGCTGGGGTCTGCAGCCCCGCACACCCGGAGGCTGACTCCCTGGGCGCCCAGCAGCTGCCTCACACACGTAGCTTCCCTAGCGCTCTCCTCCCCAGCAGAGACGTGTGCAGCTGGTTGGGGCCTGCCCCTGCGTGCCTGGGCTCCCGCCCACAGCCCCAGCTCAGGGCAAGCAGCCCCTGAGCCAAGACCTGCAGGAGGCGCAGAGCGCCCCCACCTGGAAGCCGAGTGAACAGCTGGCGGGGAGGCGAGCCTCCTCGAGGGAAGAAGAGGCAGCCCAGCCTCGTTTGGCTCAAGCCCTACTTGGCTGGAGCCGAGTGCGCCTCCAGGACGGCAGAGCTCCAGCTCTGCTCAGAGGCCCGTTCTGGCAGAGTTGCTGGCGCGAGGCTGCTCTGCCCTGGGCGAGCCTTGCCCAGACTTGCCTCGCTGCTAGGCTTCCCGCCCAGGAAGGAGCAGGCTGCGCGAGGCTGGGAGACGCCACTGGCGCCTTCCTGGCCTCAGCTCCGCTCCTGCCTTGCCTTTACACCTAGGCCCCAGGCGTCCTTGGGGAGGGCTTAGGGGCCGGTGGCTTGCACACTGCCAAGGGCTCCAGCAGGAAGAGCTCTGTGCGAGGGAAGGGAAGGGCCAGTGCAGGGCTCCTCCAGCGGTTGCTTGGCCGCCCAGACTCAGCGCCGCACGGAGTGCACCAGGCTCCCAGGGCCCCTGGCTGGGGTCTGCAGCCCCGCACACCCGGAGGCTGACTCCCTGGGCGCCCAGCAGCTGCCTCACACACGTAGCTTCCCTAGCGCTCTCCTCCCCAGCAGAGACGTGTGCAGCTGGTTGGGGCCTGCCCCTGCGTGCCTGGGCTCCCGCCCACAGCCCCAGCTCAGGGCAAGCAGCCCCTGAGCCAAGACCTGCAGGAGGCGCAGAGCGCCCCCACCTGGAAGCCGAGTGAACAGCTGGCGGGGAGGCGAGCCTCCTCGAGGGAAGAAGAGGCAGCCCAGCCTCGTTTGGCTCAAGCCCTACTTGGCTGGAGCTGAGTGCGCCTCCAGGACGGCAGAGCTCCAGCTCTGCTCAGAGGCCCGTTCTGGCAGAGTTGCTGGCGCGAGGCTGCTCTGCCCTGGGCGAGCCTTGCCCAGACTTGCCTCGCTGCTAGGCTTCCCGCCCAGGAAGGAGCAGGCTGCGCGAGGCTGGGAGACGCCACTGGCGCCTTCCTGGCCTCAGGTCCGCTCCTGCCTTGCCTTTACACCTAGGCCCCCGGCGTCCTTGGGGAGGGCTTAGCGGCCGGTGGCTTGCACACTGCCAAGGGCTCCAGCAGGAAGAGCTCTGTGCGAGGGAAGGGAAGGGCCAGTGCAGGGCTCCTCCAGCGGTTGCTTGGCCGCCCAGACTCAGGGCCGCACGGAGTGCACCAGGCTCCCAGGGCCCCTGGCTGGGGTCTGCAGCCCCGCACACCCGGAGGCTGACTCCCTGGGCGCCCAGCAGCTGCCTCACACACGTAGCTTCCCTAGCGCTCTCCTCCCCAGTAGAGACGTGTGCAGCTGGTTGGGGCCTGCCCCTGCGTGCCTGGGCTCCCGCCCACAGCCCCAGCTCAGGGCAAGCAGCCCCTGAGCCAAGACCTGCAGGAGGCGCAGAGCGCCCCCACGTGGAAGCCGAGTGAACAGCTGGCGGGGAGGCGAGCCTCCTCGAGAGAAGAAGAGGCAGCCCAGCCTCGTTTGGCTCAAGCCCTACTTGGCTGGAGCCGAGTGCGCCTCCAAGACGGCAGAGCTCCAGCTCTGCTCAGAGGCCCGTTCTATCAGAGTTGCTGGCGCGAGGCTGCTCTGCCCTGGGCGAGCGTTTCCTAGACTTACCTCGCTGCTAGGCTTCCTGCCCAGGAAGGAGCAGGCTGCGCGAGGCTGGGAGACACCACTGGCGCCTTCCTGGCCTCAGCTCCGCTCCTGCCTTGCCTTTGCACCTAGGCCCCAGGCGTCCTTGGGGAGGGGGTAGGGGCCGGTGGCTTGCACACTGCCAAGGGCTCCAGCAGGAAGAGCTCTGTGCGAGGGAAGGGAAGGGCCAGTGCAGGGCTCCTCCAGCGGTTGCTTGTCCGCCCAGACTCAGCGCCGCACGGAGTGCACCAGGCTCCCAGGGCCCCTGGCTGGGGTCTGCAGCCCCGCACACCCGGAGGCTGACTCCCTGGGCGCCCAGCAGCTGCCTCACACACGTAGCTTCCCTAGCGCTCTCCTCCCCAGCAGAGACGTGTGCAGCTGGTTGGGGCCTGCCCCTGCGTGCCTGGGCTCCCGCCCACAGCCCCAGCTCAGGGCAAGCAGCCCCTGAGCCAAGACCTGCAGGAGGCGCAGAGCGCCCCCACCTGGAAGCCGAGTGAACAGCTGGCGGGGAGGCTAGCCTGCTCGAGGGAAGAAGAGGCAGCCTAGCCTCGTTTGGCTCAAGCCCTACTTGGCCGGAGCCGAGTGCGCCTCCAGGACGGCAGAGCTCCAGCTCTGCTCAGAGGCCCGTTCTGGCAGAGTTGCTGGCGCGAGGCTGCTCTGCCCTGGGCGAGCCTTGCCCAGACTTGCCTCGCTGCTAGGCTTCCCGCCCAGGAAGGAGCAGGCTGCGCGAGGCTGGGAGACGCCACTGGCGCCTTCCTGGCCTCAGCTCCGCTCCTGCCTTGCCTTTACACCTAGGCCCCCGGCGTCCTTGGGGAGGGCTTAGGGGCCGGTGGCTTGCACACTGCCAAGGGCTCCAGCAGGAAGAGCTCTGTGCGAGGGAAGGGAAGGGCCAGTGCAGGGCTCCTCCAGCGGTTGCTTGGCCGCCCAGACTCAGCGCCGCACGGAGTGCACCAGGCTCCCAGGGCCCCTGGCTGGGGTCTGCAGCCCCGCACACCCGGAGGCTGACTCCCTGGGCGCCCAGCAGCTGCCTCACACACGTAGCTTCCCTAGCGCTCTCCTCCCCAGCAGAGACGTGTGCAGCTGGTTGGGGCCTGCCCCTGCGTGCCTGGGCTCCCGCCCACAGCCCCAGCTCAGGGCAAGCAGCCCCTGAGCCAAGACCTGCAGGAGGCGCAGAGCGCCCCCACCTGGAAGCCGAGTGAACAGCTGGCGGGGAGGCGAGCCTCCTCGAGGGAAGAAGAGGCAGCCCAGCCTCGTTTGGCTCAAGCCCTACTTGGCTGGAGCCGAGTGCGCCTCCAGGACGGCAGAGCTCCAGCTCTGCTCAGAGGCCCGTTCTGGCAGAGTTGCTGGCGCGAGGCTGCTCTGCCCTGGGCGAGCCTTGCCCAGACTTGCCTCGCTGCTAGGCTTCCCGCCCAGGAAGGAGCAGGCTGCGCGAGGCTGGGAGAAGCCACTGGCGCCTTCCTGGCCTCAGCTCCGCTCCTGCCTTGCCTTTGCACCTAGGCCCCAGGCGTCCTTGGGGAGGGCTTAGGGGCCGGTGGCTTGCCCACTGCCAAGGGCTCCATCAGGAAGAGCTCTGTGCGAGGGAAGGGAAGGGCCAGTGCAGGGCTCCTCCAGCGGTTGCTTGGCCGCCCAGACTCAGCGCCGCACGGAGTGCACCAGGCTCCCAGGGCCCCTGGCTGGGGTCTGCAGCCCCGCACACCCGGAGGCTGACTCCCTGGGCGCCCAGCAGCTGCCTCACACACGTAGCTTCCCTAGCGCTCTCCTCCCCAGCAGAGACGTGTGCAGCTGGTTGGGGCCTGCCCCTGCGTGCCTGGGCTCCCGCCCACAGCCCCAGCTCAGGGCAAGCAGCCCCTGAGGCAAGACCTGCAGGAGGCGCAGAGCGCCCCCACGTGGAAGCCGAGTGAACAGCTGGCGGGGAGGCGAGCCTCCTCGAGAGAAGAAGAGGCAGCCCAGCCTCGTTTGGCTCAAGCCCTACTGGGCTGGAGCCGAGTGCGCCTCCAGGACGGCAGAGCTCCAGCTCTGCTCAGAGGCCCGTTCTGGCAGAGTTGCTGGCGCGAGGCTGCTCTGCCCTGGGCGAGCCTTGCCCAGACTTGCCTCGCTGCTAGGCTTCCCGCCCAGGAAGGAGCAGGCTGCGCGAGGCTGGGAGACGCCACTGGCGCCTTCCTGGCCTCAGGTCCGCTCCTGCCTTGCCTTTACACCTAGGCCCCCGGCGTCCTTGGGGAGGGCTTAGGGGCCGGTGGCTTGCACACTGCCAAGGGCTCCAGCAGGAAGAGCTCTGTGCGAGGGAAGGGAAGGGCCAGTGCAGGGCTCCTCCAGCGGTTGCTTGGCCGCCGAGACTCAGGGCCGCACGGAGTGCACCAGGCTCCCAGGGCCCCTGGCTGGGGTCTGCAGCCCCGCACACCCGGAGGCTGACTCCCTGGGCGCCCAGCAGCTGCCTCACACACGTAGCTTCCCTAGCGCTCTCCTCCCCAGTAGAGACGTGTGCAGCTGGTTGGGGCCTGCCCCTGCGTGCCTGGGCTCCCGCCCACAGCCCCAGCTCAGGGCAAGCAGCCCCTGAGCCAAGACCTGCAGGAGGCGCAGAGCGCCCCCACGTGGAAGCCGAGTGAACAGCTGGCGGGGAGGCGAGCCTCCTCGAGAGAAGAAGAGGCAGCCCAGCCTCGTTTGGCTCAAGCCCTACTTGGCTGGAGCCGAGTGCGCCTCCAAGACGGCAGAGCTCCAGCTCTGCTCAGAGGCCCGTTCTATCAGAGTTGCTGGCGCGAGGCTGCTCTGCCCTGGGCGAGCGTTTCCTAGTCTTACCTCGCTGCTAGGCTTCCTGCCCAGGAAGGAGCAGGCTGCGCGAGGCTGGGAGACACCACTGGCGCCTTCCTGGCCTCAGCTCCGCTCCTGCCTTGCCTTTGCACCTAGGCCCCAGGCGTCCTTGGGGAGGGCTTAGGGGCCGGTGGCTTGCACACTGCCAAGGGCTCCAGCAGGAAGAGCTCTGTGCGAGGGAAGGGAAGGGCCAGTGCAGGGCTCCTCCAGCGGTTGCTTGTCCGCCCAGACTCAGCGCCGCACGGAGTGCACCAGGCTCCCAGGGCCCCTGGCTGGGGTCTGCAGCCCCGCACACCCGGAGGCTGACTCCCTGGGCGCCCAGCAGCTGCCTCACACACGTAGCTTCCCTAGCGCTCTCCTCCCCAGCAGAGACGTGTGCAGCTGGTTGGGGCCTGCCCCTGCGTGCCTGGGCTCCCGCCCACAGCCCCAGCTCAGGGCAAGCAGCCCCTGAGCCAAGACCTGCAGGAGGCGCAGAGCGCCCCCACCTGGAAGCCGAGTGAACAGCTGGCGGGGAGGCTAGCCTGCTCGAGGGAAGAAGAGGCAGCCTAGCCTCGTTTGGCTCAAGCCCTACTTGGCCGGAGCCGAGTGCGCCTCCAGGACGGCAGAGCTCCAGCTCTGCTCAGAGGCCCGTTCTGGCAGAGTTGCTGGCGCGAGGCTGCTCTGCCCTGGGCGAGCCTTGCCCAGACTTGCCTCGCTGCTAGGCTTCCCGCCCAGGAAGGAGCAGGCTGCGCGAGGCTGGGAGAAGCCACTGGCGCCTTCCTGGCCTCAGCTCCGCTCCTGCCTTGCCTTTGCACCTAGGCCCCAGGCGTCCTTGGGGAGGGCTTAGGGGCCGGTGGCTTGCACACTGCCAAGGGCTCCAGCAGGAAGAGCTCTGTGCGAGGGAAGGGAAGGGCCAGTGCAGGGCTCCTCCAGCGGTTGCTTGGCCGCCCAGACTCAGCGCCGCACGGAGTGCACCAGGCTCCCAGGGCCCCTGGCTGGGGTCTGCAGCCCCGCACACCCGGAGGCTGACTCCCTGGGCGCCCAGCAGCTGCCTCACACACGTAGCTTCCCTAGCGCTCTCCTCCCCAGCAGAGACGTGTGCAGCTGGTTGGGGCCTGCCCCTGCGTGCCTGGGCTCCCGCCCACAGCCCCAGCTCAGGGCAAGCAGCCCCTGAGGCAAGACCTGCAGGAGGCGCAGAGCGCCCCCACGTGGAAGCCGAGTGAACAGCTGGCGGGGAGGCGAGCCTCCTCGAGAGAAGAAGAGGCAGCCCAGCCTCGTTTGGCTCAAGCCCTACTGGGCTGGAGCCGAGTGCGCCTCCAGGACGGCAGAGCTCCAGCTCTGCTCAGAGGCCCGTTCTATCAGAGTTGCTGGCGCGAGGCTGCTCTGCCCTGGGCGAGCCTTTCCTAGACTTGCCTCGCTGCTAGGCTTCCTGCCCAGGAAGGAGCAGGCTGCGCGAGGCTGGGAGACACCACTGGCGCCTTCCTGGCCTCAGCTCCGCTCCTGCCTTGCCTTTGCACCTAGGCCCCAGGCGTCCTTGGGGAGGGCTTAGGGGCCGGTGGCTTGCACACTGCCAAGGGCTCCAGCAGGAAGAGCTCTGTGCGAGGGAAGGGAAGGGCCAGTGCAGGGCTCCTCCAGCGGTTGCTTGGCCGCACAGACTCAGCGCCGCACGGAGTGCACCAGGCTCCCAGGGCCCCTGGCTGTGGTCTGCAGCCCCGCACACCCGGAGGCTGACTCCCTGGGCGCCCAGCAGCTGCCTCACACACGTAGCTTCCCTAGCGCTCTCCTCCCCAGCAGGACGTGTGCAGCTGGTTGGGGCCTGCCCCTGCGTGCCTGGGCTCCCGCCCACAGCCCCAGCTCAGGGCAAGCAGCCCCTGAGCCAAGGCCTGCAGGAGGCGCAGAGCGCCCCCACCTGGAAGCCGAGTGAACAGCTGGCGGGGAGGCGAGCCTCCGCGAGGGAAGAAGAGGCAGCCCAGCCTCGTTTGGCTCAAGCCCTACTTGGCTGGAGCCGAGTGCGCCTCCAGGACGGCAGAGCTCCAGCTCTGCTCAGAGGCCCGTTCTGGCAGAGTTGCTGGCGCGAGGCTGCTCTGCCCTGGGCGAGCCTTGCCCAGACTTGCCTCGCTGCTAGGCTTCCCGCCCAGGAAGGAGCAGGCTGCGCGAGGCTGGGAGACGCCACTGGCGCCTTCCTGGCCTCAGCTCCGCTCCTGCCTTGCCTTTACACCTAGGCCCCAGGCGTCCTTGGGGAGGGCTTAGGGGCCGGTGGCTTGCACACTGCCAAGGGCTCCAGCAGGAAGAGCTCTGTGCAAGGGAAGGGAAGGGCCAGTGCAGGGCTCCTCCAGAGGTTGCTTGGCCGCCCAGACTCAGAGCCGCACGGAGTGCACCAGGCTCCCAGGGACCCTGGCTGGGGTCTGCAGCCCCGCACACCCGGAGGCTGACTCCCTGGGCGCCCAGCAGCTGCCTCACACACGTAGCTTCCCTAGCGCTCTCTTCCCCAGCAGGACGTGTGCAGCTGGTTGGGGCCTGCCCCTGCGTGCCTGGGCTCCCGCCCACAGCCCCAGCTCAGGGCAAGCAGCCCCTGAGCCAAGGCCTGCAGGAGGCGCAGAGCGCCCCCACCTGGAAGCCGAGTGAACAACTGGCGGGGAGGCGAGCGTCCTCGAGGGAAAAAGAGGCAGCCCAGCCTCGTTTGGCTCAAGCCCTTCTTGGCTGGAGCCGAGTGCGCCTCCAGGACGGCAGATCTCCAGCTCTGCTCAGAGGCCCGTTCTGGCAGAGTTGCTAGTGCGAGGCTGCTCTGCCCTGGGCGAGCCTTGCCCACACGTGCCTCGCTGCTAGGCTTCCTGCCCAGGAAGGAGCAGGCTGCGCGAGGCTGGGAGACGCCACTGGCGCCTTCCTGGAATCAGCTCCGCTCCTGCCTTGCCTTTGCACATAGGCCCCAGGCGTCCTTGGGGAGGGCTTAGGGGCCGGTGGCTTGCACACTGCCAAGGGCTGCATCAGGAAGAGCTCTGTGCGAGGGAAGGGAAGGGCCAGTGCAGGGCTCCTCCAGAGGTTGCTTGGCCGCCCAGACTCAGCGCCGCACGGAGTGCACCAGGCTCCCAGGGCCCCTGGCTGGGGTCTGCAGCCCCGCACACCCGGAGGCTGACTCCCTGGGCACCCAGCAGCTGCCTCACACACGTAGCTTCCCTAGCGCTCTCCTCCCCAGCAGAGTCGTGTGCAGCTGGTTGGGGCCTGCCCCTGCGTGCCTGAGCTCCCGCGCACAGCCCCAGCTCAGGGCAAGCAGCCCCTGAGCCAAGACCTGCAGGAGGCGCAGAGCGCCCCCACCTGGAAGCCGAGTGAACAGCTGGAGGGGAGGCGAGCCTCCTCGAGGGAAGAAGAGGCAGCCCAGGCTCGTTTGGCTCAAGCCCTACTTGGCTGGAGCTGAGTGCGCCTCCAGGACGGCAGAGCTCCAGCTCTGCTCAGAGGCCCGTTCTGGCAGAGTTGCTGGCGCGAGGCTGCTCTGCCCTGGGCGAGCCTTGCCCAGACTTGCCTCGCTGCTAGGCTTCCCGCCCAGGAAGGAGCAGGCTGCGCGAGGCTGGGAGACGCCACTGGCGCCTTCCTGGCCTCAGCTCCGCTCCTGCCTTGCCTTTACACCTAGGCCCCAGGCGTCCTTGGGGAGGGCTTAGGGGCCGGTGTCTTGCACACTGCCAAGGGCTCCAGCAGGAAGAGCTCTGTGCGAGGGAAGGGAAGGGCCAGTGCAGGGCTCCTCCAGCGGTTGCTTGGCCGCCCAGACTCAGCGCCGCACGGAGTGCACCAGGCTCCCAGGGCCCCTGGCTGGGGTCTGCAGCCCCGCACACCCGGAGGCTGACTCCCTGGGCGCCCAGCAGCTGCCTCACACACGTAGCTTCCCTAGCGCTCTCCTCCCCAGCAGAGACGTGTGCAGCTGGTTGGGGCCTGCCCCTGCGTGCCTGGGCTCCCGCCCACAGCCCCAGCTCAGGGCAAGCAGCCCCTGAGCCAAGACCTGCAGGAGGCGCAGAGCGCCCCCACCTGGAAGCCGAGTGAACAGCTGGCGGGGAGGCGAGCCTCCTCGAGGGAAGAAGAGGCAACCCAGCCTCGTTTGGCTCAAGCCCTACTTGGCTGGAGCCGAGTGCGCCTCCAGGACGGCAGAGCTCCAGCTCTGCTCAGAGGCCCGTTCTGGCAGAGTTGCTGGCGCGAGGCTGCTCTGCCCTGGGCGAGCCTTGCCCAGACTTGCCTCGCTGCTAGGCTTCCCGCCCAGGAAGGAGCAGGCTGCGCGAGGCTGGGAGATGCCACTGGCGCCTTCCTGGCCTCAGCTCCGCTCCTGCCTTGCCTTTACACCTAGGCCCCAGGCGTCCTTGGGGAGGGCTTAGGGGCCGGTGGCTTGCACACTGCCAAGGGCTGCAGCAGGAAGAGCTCTGTGCGAGGGAAGGGAAGGGCCAGTGCAGGGCTCCTCCAGCGGTTGCTTGGCCGCCCAGACTCAGCGCCGCACGGAGTGCACCAGGCTCCCAGGGCCCCTGGCTGGGGTCTGCAGCCCCGCACACCCGGAGGCTGACTCCCTGGGCGCCCAGCAGCTGCCTCACACACGTAGTTTCCCTAGCGCTCTCCTCCCCAGCAGAGACGTGTGCAGCTGGTTGGGGCCTGCCCCTGCGTGCCTGGGCTCCCGCCCACAGCCCCAGCTCAGGGCAAGCAGCCCCTGAGCCAAGACATGCAGGAGGCGCAGAGTGCCCCCACCTGGAAGCCGAGTGAACAGCTGGCGGGGAGGCGAGCCTGCTCGAGGGAAGAAGAGGCAGCCCAGCCTCGTTTGGCTCAAGCCCTACTTGGCTGGAGCCGAGTGCGCCTCCAGGACGGCAGAGCTCCAGCTCTGCTCAGAGGCCCGTTCTGGCAGAGTTGCTGGCGCGAGGCTGCTCTGCCCTGGGCGAGCCTTGCCCAGACTTGCCTCGCTGCTAGGCTTCCCGCCCAGGAAGGAGCAGGCTGCGCGAGGCTGGGAGACGCCACTGGCGCCTTCCTGGCCTCAGCTCCGCTCCTGCCTTGCCTTTACACCTAGGCCCCAGGCGTCCTTGGGGAGGGCTTAGGGGCCGGTGGCTTGCACACTGCCAAGGGCTCCAGCAGGAAGAGCTCTGTGCGAGGGAAGGGAAGGGCCAGTGCAGGGCTCCTCCAGAGGTTGCTTGGCCGCCCAGACTCAGAGCCGCACGGAGTGCACCAGGCTCCCAGGGACCCTGGCTGGGGTCTGCAGCCCCGCACACCCGGAGGCTGACTCCCTGGGCGCCCAGCAGCTGCCTCACACACGTAGCTTCCCTAGCGCTCTCCTCCCCAGCAGAGACGTGTGCAGCTGGTTGGGGCCTGCCCCTGCGTGCCTGGGCTCCCGCCCACAGCCCCAGCTCAGGGCAAGCAGCCCCTGAGCCAAGACCTGCAGGAGGCGCACAGCGCCCCCACCTGGAAGCCGAGTGAACAGCTGGCGGGGAGGCGAGCCTCCTCGAGGGAAGAAGAGGCAGCCCAGCCTCGTTTGGCTCAAGCCCTAATTGGCTGGAGCCGAGTGCGCCTCCAGGACGGCAGAGCTCCAGCTCTGCTCAGAGGCCCGTTCTGGCCGAGTTGCTTGCGCGAGGCTGCTCTGCCCTGGGCGAGCCTTGCCCAGATTTGCCTCGCTGCTAGGCTTCCCGCCCAGGAAGGAGCAGGCTGCGCGAGGCTGGGAGACGCCACTGGCGCCTTCCTGGCCTCAGCTCCGCTCCTGCCTTGCCGTTACACCTGGGCCCCAGGCGTCCTTGGGGAGGGCTTAGGGGCCGGTGGCTTGCACACTGCCAAGGGCTCCAGCAGGAAGAGCTCTGTGCGAGGGAAGGGAAGGGCCAGTGCAGGGCTCCTCCAGCGGTTGCTTGGCCGCCCAGACTCAGCGCCGCACGGAGTGCACCAGGCTCCCAGGGCCCATGGCTGGGGTCTGCAGCCCCGCACACCCGGAGGCTGACTCCCTGGGCGCCCAGCAGCTGCCTAACACACGTAGCTTCCCTAGCGCTCTCCTCCCCAGCAGAGACGTGTGCAGCTGGTTGGGGCCTGCCCCTGCGTGCCTGGGCTCCCGCCCACAGCCCCAGCTCAGGGCAAGCAGCCCCTGAGCCAAGACCTGCAGGAGGCGCAGAGCGCCCCCACCTGGAAGCCGAGTGAACAGCTGGCGGGGAGGCGAGCCTCCTCGAGGGAAGAAGAGGCAGCCCAGGCTCGTTTGGCTCAAGCCCTACTTGGCTGGAGCCGAGTGCGCCTCCAGGACGGCAGAGCTCCAGCTCTGCTCAGAGGCCCGTTCTGGCAGAGTTGCTGGCACGAGGCTGCTCTGCCCTGGGCGAGCCTTGCCCAGACTTGCCTCGCTGCTAGGCTTCCCGCCCAGGAAGGAGCAGGCTGCGCGAGGCTGGGAGACGCCACTGGCGCCTTCCTGGCCTCAGCTCCGCTCCTGCCTTGCCTTTACACCTAGGCCCCAGGCGTCCTTGGGGAGGGCTTAGGGGCCGGTGGCTTGCACACTGCCAAGGGCTCCAGCAGGAAGAGCTCTGTGCGAGGGAAGGGAAGGGCCAGTGCAGGGCTCCTCCAGAGGTTGCTTGGCCGCCCAGACTCAGAGCCGCACGGAGTGCACCAGGCTCCCAGGGACCCTGGCTGGGGTCTGCAGCCCCGCACACCCGGAGGCTGACTCCCTGGGCGCCCAGCAGCTGCCTCACACACGTAGCTTCCCTAGCGCTCTCCTCCCCAGCAGAGACGTGTGCAGCTGGTTGGGGCCTGCCCCTGCGTGCCTGGGCTCCCGCCCACAGCCCCAGCTCAGGGCAAGCAGCCCCTGAGCCAAGACCTGCAGGAGGCGCACAGCGCCCCCACCTGGAAGCCGAGTGAACAGCTGGCGGGGAGGCGAGCCTCCTCGAGGGAAGAAGAGGCAGCCCAGGCTCGTTTGGCTCAAGCCCTACTTGGCTGGAGCCGAGTGCGCCTCCAGGACGGCAGAGCTCCAGCTCTGCTCAGAGGCCCGTTCTGGCAGAGTTGCTGGCACGAGGCTGCTCTGCCCTGGGCGAGCCTTGCCCAGACTTGCCTCGCTGCTAGGCTTCCTGCCCAGGAAGGAGCAGGCTGCGCGAGGCTGGGAGACGCCACTGGCGCCTTCCTGGCCTCAGCTCCGCTCCTGCCTTGCCTTTGCACCTAGGCCCCAGGCGTCCTTGGGGAGGGCTTAGGGGCCGGTGGCTTGCACACTGCCAAGGGCTCCATCAGGAAGAGCTCTGTGCGAGGGAAGGGAAGGGCCAGTGCAGGGCTCCTCCAGCGGTTGCTTGGCCGCCCAGACTCAGCGCCGCACCGAGTGCACCAGGGTCCCAGGGCCCCTGGCTGGGGTCTGCAGCCCCGCACACCCGGAGGCTGACTCCCTGGGCACCCAGCAGCTGCCTCACACACGTAGCTTCCCTAGCGCTCTCCTCCCCAGCAGAGACGTGTGCAGCTGGTTGGGGCCTGCCCCTACGTGCCTGGGCTCCCGCCCACAGCCCCAGCTCAGGGCAAGCAGCCCCTGAGCCAAGACCTGCAGGAGGCGCAGAGGGCCCCCACCTGGAAGCCGAGTGAACAGCTGGCGGGGAGGCGAGCCTCCTCGAGGGAAGAAGAGGCAGCCCAGCCTCATTTGGCTCAAACCCTACTTGGCTGGAGCTGAGTGCGCCTCCAGGACGGCAGAGCTGCAGCTCTGCTCAGAGGCCCGTTCTGGCAGAGTTGCTGGCGCGAGGCTGCTCTGCCCTGGGCGAGCCTTGCCCAGACTTGCCTCGCTGCTAGGCTTCCCGCCCAGGAAGGAGCAGGCTGCGCGAGGCTGGGAGACGCCACTGGCGCCTAACCGGCCTCAGCTCCGCTCCTGCCTTGCCTTTACACCTGGGCCCCAGGCGTCCTTGGGGAATGCTTAGGGGCCGGTGGCTTGCACACTGCCAAGGGCTCCAGCAGGAAGAGCTCTGTGCGAGGGAAGGGAAGGGCCAGTGCAGGGCGCCTCCAGCGGTTGCTTGGCCGCCCAGACTCAGCGCCGCACGGAGTGCACCAGGCTCCCAGGGCCCCTGGCTGGGGTCTGCAGCCCCGCACACCCGGAGGCTGACTCCCTGGGCACCCAGCAGCTGCCTCACACACGTAGCTTCCCTAGCGCTCTCCTCCCCAGCAGAGACGTGTGCAGCTGGTTGGGGCCTGCCCCTGCGTGCCTGGGCTCCCGCCCACAGCCCCAGCTCAGGGCAAGCAGCCCCTGAGCCAAGACCTGCAGGAGGCGCAGAGTGCCCCCACCTGGAAGCCGAGTGAACAGCTGGCGGGGAGGCGAGCCTGCTCGAGGGAAGAAGAGGCAGCCCAGCCTCGTTTGGCTCAAGCCCTACTTGGCTGGAGCCGAGTGCGCCTCCAGGACGGCAGAGCTCCAGCTCTGCTCAGAGGCCCGTTCTGGCAGAGTTGCTGGCGCGAGGCTGCTCTGCCCTGGGCGAGCCTTGCCCAGACTTGCCTCGCTGCTAGGCTTCCCGCCCAGGAAGGAGCAGGCTGCGCGAGGCTGGGAGACGCCACTGGCGCCTTCCTGGCCTCAGCTCCGCTCCTGCCTTGCCTTTACACCTAGGCCCCAGGCGTCCTTGGGGAGGGCTTAGGGGCCGGTGGCTTGCACACTGCCAAGGGCTCCAGCAGGAAGAGCTCTGTGCGAGGGAAGGGAAGGGCCAGTGCAGGGCTCCTCCAGCGGTTGCTTGGCCGCCCAGACTCAGAGCCGCACGGAGTGCACCAGGCTCCCAGGGACCCTGGCTGGGGTCTGCAGCCCCGCACACCCGGAGGCTGACTCCCTGGGCGCCCAGCAGCTGCCTCACACACGTAGCTTCCCTAGCGCTCTCCTCCCCAGCAGAGACGTGTGCAGCTGGTTGGGGCCTGCCCCTGCGTGCCTGGGCTCCCGCCCACAGCCCCAGCTCAGGGCAAGCAGCCCCTGAGCCAAGACCTGCAGGAGGCGCACAGCGCCCCCACCTGGAAGCCGAGTGAACAGCTGGCGGGGAGGCGAGCCTCCTCGAGGGAAGAAGAGGCAGCCCAGCCTCGTTTGGCTCAAGCCTTACTTGGCTGGAGCCGAGTGCGCCTCCAGGACGGCAGAGCTCCAGCTCTGCTCAGAGGCCCGTTCTGGCCGAGTTGCTGGCGCGAGGCTGCTCTGCCCTGGGCGAGCCTTGCCCAGATTTGCCTCGCTGCTAGGCTTCCCGCCCAGGAAGGAGCAGGCTGCGCGAGGCTGGGAGACGCCACTGGCGCCTTCCTGGCCTCAGCTCCGCTCCTGCCTTGCCGTTACACCTGGGCCCCAGGCGTCCTTGGGGAGGGCTTAGGGGCCGGTGGCTTGCACACTGCCAAGGGCTCCAGCAGGAAGAGCTCTGTGCGAGGGAAGGGAAGGGCCAGTGCAGGGCTCCTCCAGCGGTTGCTTGGCCGCCCAGACTCAGCGCCGCACGGAGTGCACCAGGCTCCCAGGGCCCCTGGCTGGGGTCTGCAGCCCTGCACACGCGGAGGCTGACTCCCTGGGCGCCCAGCAGCTGCCTCACACACGTAGCTTCCCTAGCGCTCTCCTCCCCAGGAGAGACGTGTGCAGCTGGTTGGGGCCTGCCCCTGCGTGCCTGGGCTCCCGCCCACAGCCCCAGCTCAGGGCAAGCAGCCCCTGAGCCAAGACCTGCAGGAGGCGCAGAGCGCCCCCACCTGGAAGCCGAGTGAACAGCTGGCGGGGAGGCGAGCCTCCTCGAGGGAAGAAGAGGCAGCCCAGCCTCGTTTGGCTCAAGCCCTACTTGGCTGGAGCGAGTGCGCCTCCAGGACGGCAGAGCTCCAGCTCTGCTCAGAGGCCCGTTCTGGCAGAGTTGCTGGCGCGAGGCTGCTCTGCCCTGGGCGAGCCTTGCCCAGACTTGCCTCGCTGCTAGGCTTCCTGCCCTGGAAGGAGCAGGCTGCGCGAGGCTGGGAGACGCCACTGGCGCCTTCCTGGCCTCAGCTCCGCTCCTGCCTTGCCTTTGCACCTAGGCCCCAGGCGTCCTTGGGGAGGGCTTAGGGGCCGGTGGCTTGCACACTGCCAAGGGCTCCAGCAGGAAGAGCTCTGTGCGAGGGAAGGGAAGGGCCAGTGCAGGGCTCCTCCAGCGGTTGCTTGGCCGCCCAGACTCAGCGCCGCACGGAGTGCACCAGGCTCCCAGGGACCCTGGCTGGGGTCTGCAGCCCCGCACACCCGGAGGCTGACTCCCTGGGCGCCCAGCAGCTGCCTCACACACGTAGCTTCCCTAGCGCTCTCCTCCCCAGCAGAGACGTGTGCAGCTGGTTGGGGCCTGCCCCTGCGTGCCTGGGCTCCCGCCCACAGCCCCAGCTCAGGGCAAGCAGCCCCTGAGCCAAGACCTGCAGGAGGCGCACAGCGCCCCCACCTGGAAGCCGAGTGAACAGCTGGCGGGGAGGCGAGCCTCCTCGAGGGAAGAAGAGGCAGCCCAGCCTCGTTTGGCTCAAGCCCTACTTGGCTGGAGCCGAGTGCGCCTCCAGGACGGCAGAGCTCCAGCTCTGCTCAGAGGCCCGTTCTGGCAGAGTTGCTGGCGCGAGGCTGCTCTGCCCTGGGCGAGCCTTGCCCAGACTTGCCTCGCTGCTAGGCTTCCCGCCCAGGAAGGAGCAGGCTGCGCGAGGCTGGGAGACGCCACTGGCGCCTTCCTGGCCTCAGCTCCGCTCCTGCCTTGCCTTTACACCTAGGCCCCAGGCGTCCTTGGGGAGGGCTTAGGGGCCGGTGGCTTGCCCACTGCCAAGGGCTCCATCAGGAAGATCTCTGTGCGAGGGAAGGGAAGGGCCAGTGCAGGGCTCCTCCAGCGGTTGCTTGGCCGCCCAGACTCAGCGCCGCACGGAGTGCACCAGGCTCCCAGGGCCCCTGGCTGGGGTCTGCAGCCCCGCACACCCGGAGGCTGACTCCCTGGGCGCCCAGCAGCTGCCTCACACACGTAGCTTCCCTAGCGCTCTCCTCCCCAGCAGAGACGTGTGCAGCTGGTTGGGGCCTGCCCCTGCGTGCCTGGGCTCCCGCCCACAGCCCCAGCTCAAGGCAAGCAGCCCCTGAGCCAAGACCTGCAGGAGGTGCAGAGCGCCCCCACCTGGAAGCCGAGTGAACAGCTGGCGGGGAGGCGAGCCTCCTCGAGGGAAGAAGAGGCAGCCCAGCCTCGTTTGGCTCAAGCCCTACTTGGCTGGAGCTGAGTGCGCCTCCAAGACGGCAGAGCTCCAGCTCTGCTCAGAGGCCCGTTCTGGCAGAGTTGCTGGCGCGAGGCTGCTCTGCCCTGGGCGAGCCTTGCCCAGACTTGCCTCGCTGCTAGGCTTCCCGCCCAGGAAGGAGCAGGCTGCGCGAGGCTGGGAGACGCCACTGGCGCCTTCCTGGCCTCAGCTCCGCTCCTGCCTTGCCTTTACACCTAGGCCCCAGGCGTCCTTGGGGAGGGCTTAGGGGCCGGTGGCTTGCCCACTGCCAAGGGCTCCATCAGGAAGAGCTCTGTGCGAGGGAAGGGAAGGGCCAGTGCAGGGCTCCTCCAGCGGTTGCTTGGCCGCCCAGACTCAGCGCCGCACGGAGTGCACCAGGCTCCCAGGGCCCCTGGCTGGGGTCTGCAGTCCCGCACACCCGGAGGCTGACTCCCTGGGCGCCCAGCAGCTGCCTCACACACGTAGTTTCCCTAGCGCTCTCCTCCCCAGCAGAGACGTGTGCAGCTGGTTGGGGCCTGCCCCTGCGTGCCTGGGCTCCCGCCCACAGCCCCAGCTCAGGGCAAGCAGCCCCTGAGCCAAGACCTGCAGGAGGCGCAGAGTGCCCCCACCTGGAAGCCGAGTGAACAGCTGGCGGGGAGGCGAGCCTGCTCGAGGGAAGAAGAGGCAGCCCAGCCTCGTTTGGCTCAAGCCCTACTTGCCTGGAGCCGAGTGCGCCTCCAGGACGGCAGAGCTCCAGCTCTGCTCAGAGGCCCGTTCTGGCAGAGTTGCAGGCGCGAGGCTGCTCTGCCCTGGGCGAGCCTTGCCCAGACTTGCCTCGCTGCTAGGCTTCCCGCCCAGGAAGGAGCAGGCTGCGCGAGGCTGGGAGACGCCACTGGCGCCTTCCTGGTCTCAGCTCCGCTCCTGCCTTGCCTTTACACCTAGGCCCCAGGCGTCCTTGGGGAGGGCTTAGGGGCCGGTGGCTTGCACACTGCCAAGGGCTCCAGCAGAAAGAGCTCTGTGCAAGGGAAGGGAAGGGCCAGTGCAGGGCTCCTCCAGAGGTTGCTTGGCCGCCCAGACTCAGCGCCGCACGGAGTGCACCAGGCTCCCAGGGCCCCTGGCTGGGGTCTGCAGCCCCGCACACCCGGAGGCTGACTCCCTGGGCACCCAGCAGCTGCCTCACACACGTAGCTTCCCTAGCGCTCTCTTCCCCAGCAGAGACGTGTGCAGCTGGTTGGGGCCTCCCCCTGCGTGCCTGGGCTCCCGCCCACAGCCCCAGCTCAGGGCAAGCAGCCCCTGAGCCAAGACCTGCAGGAGGCGCACAGCGCCCCCACCTGGAAGCCGAGTGAACAGCTGGCGGGGAGGCGAGCCTCCTCGAGGGAAGAAGAGGCAGCCCAGCCTCGTTTGGCTCAAGCCCTACTTGGCTGGAGCTGAGTGCGCCTCCAAGACGTCAGATCTCCAGCTCTGCTCAGAGGCCCGTTCTGGCAGAGTTGCTGGCGCGAGGCTGCTCTGCCCTGGGCGAGCCTTGCCCAGACTTGCCTCGCTGCTAGGCTTCCCGCCCAGGAAGGAGCAGGCTGCGCGAGGCTGGGAGACGCCACTGGCGCCTTCCTGGCCTCAGCTCCGCTCCTGCCTTGCCTTTACACCTAGGCCCCAGGCGTCCTTGGGGAGGGCTTAGGGGCCGGTGGCTTGCACACTGCCAAGGGCTCCAGCAGGAAGAGCTCTGTGCGAGGGAAGGGAAGGGCCAGTGCAGGGCTCCTCCAGCGGTTGCTTGGCCGCCCAGACTCAGCGCCGCACGGAGTGCACCAGGCTCCCAGGGCCCCTGGCTGGGGTCTGCAGCCCCGCACACCCGGAGGCTGACTCCCTGGGCGCCCAGCAGCTGCCTCACACACGTAGCTTCCCTAGCGCTCTCCTCCCCAGCAGAGACGTGTGCAGCTGGTTGGGGCCTGCCCCTGCGTGCCTGGGCTCCCGCCCACAGCCCCAGCTCAGGGCAAGCAGCCCCTGAGCCAAGACCTGCAGGAGGCGCAGAGCGCCCCCACCTGGAAGCCGAGTGAACAGCTGGCGGGGAGGCGAGCCTGCTCGAGGGAAGAAGAGGCAGCCCAGCCTCGTTTGGCTCAAGCCCTACTTGGCTGGAGCCGAGTGCGCCTCCAGGACGGCAGAGCTCCAGCTCTGCTCAGAGGCCCGTTCTGGCAGAGTTGCTGGCGCGAGGCTGCTCTGCCCTGGGCGAGCCTTGCCCAGACTTGCCTCGCTGCTAGGCTTCCCGCCCAGGAAGGAGCAGGCTGCGCGAGGCTGGGAGACGCCACTGGCGCCTTCCTGGCCTCAGCTCCGCTCCTGCCTTGCCTTTACACCTAGGCCCCAGGCGTCCTTGGGGAGGGCTTAGGGGCCGGTGGCTTGCACACTGCCAAGGGCTCCAGCAGGAAGAGCTCTGTGCGAGGGAATGGAAGGGCCAGTGCAGGGCTCCTGCAGCGGTTGCTTGGCCGCCCAGACTCAGCGCCGCACGGAGTGCACCAGGCTCCCAGGGCCCCTGGCTGGGGTCTGCAGCCCTGCACACCCGGAGGCTGACTCCCTGGGCGCCCAGCAGCTGCCTCACACACGTAGCTTCCCTAGCGCTCTCCTCCCCAGCAGAGACGTGTGCAGCTGGTTGGGGCCTGCCCCTGCGTGCCTGGGCTCCCGCCCACAGCCCCAGCTCAGGGCAAGCAGCCCCTGAGCCTAGACCTGCAGGAGGCGCAGAGCGCCCCCACCTGGAAGCCGAGTGAACAGCTGGCGGGGAGGCGAACCTCCTCGAGGGAAGAAGAGGCAGCCCAGCCTCGTTTGGCTCAAGCCCTACTTGGCTGGAGCCGAGTGCGCCTCCAGGACGGCAGAGCTCCAGCTCTGCTCAGAGGCCCGTTCTGGCAGAGTTGCTGGCGCGAGGCTGCTCTGCCCTGGGCGAGCCTTGCCCAGACTTGCCTCGCTGCTAGGCTTCCTGCCCAGGAAGGAGCAGGCTGTGGGAGGCTGGGAGACGCCACTGGCGCCTTCCTGGCCTCAGCTCCGCTCCTGCCTTGCCGTTGCACCTAGGCCCCAGGCGTCCTTGGGGAGGGCTTAGGGGCCGGTGGCTTGCACACTGCCAAGGTCTCCAGCAGGAAGAGCTCTGTGCGAGGGAATGGAAGGGCCAGTGCAGGGCTCCTCCAGCGGTTGCTTGGCCGCCCAGACTCAGCGCCGCACAGAGTGCACCAGGCTCCCAGGGCCCCTGGCTGGGGTCTGCAGCCCCGCACACCCGGAGGCTGACTCCCTGGGCGCCCAGCAGCTGCCTCACACATGTAGCTTCCCTAGCGCTCTCCTCCCCAGCAGAGACGTGTGCAGCTGGTTGGGGCCTGCCCCTGCGTGCCTGGGCTCCCGCCCACAGCCCCAGCTCAGGGCAAGCAGCCCCTGAGCCAAGACCTGCAGGAGGCGCAGAGCGCGCCCACCTGGAAGCCGAGTGAACAGCTGGCGGGGAGGCGAGCCTCCTCGAGGGAAGAAGAGGCAGCCCAGCCTCGTTTGGCTCAAGCCCTACTTGGCTGGAGCCGAGTGCGCCTCCAGGACGGCAGAGCTCCAGCTCTGCTCAGAGGCCCGTTCTGGCAGAGTTGCTGGCGCGAGGCTGCTCTGCCCTGGGTGAGCCTTGCCCAGACTTGCCTCGTTGCTAGGCTTCCTGCCCAGGAAGGAGCAGGCTGCGCGAGGCTGGGAGACGCCACTGGCGCCTTCCTGGCCTCAGCTCCGCTCCTGCCTTGCCTTTACACGTAGGCCCCAGGCGTCCTTGGGGAGGGCTTAGGGGCCGGTGGCTTGCACACTGCCAAGGTCTCCAGCAGGAAGAGCTCTGTGCGAGGGAAGGGAAGGGCCAGTGCAGGGCTCCTCCAGCGGTTGCTTGGCCGCCCAGACTCAGCGCCGCACGGAGTGCACCAGGCTCCCAGGGCCCCTGGCTGGGGTCTGCAGCCCCGCACACCCGGAGGCTGACTCCCTGGGCGCCCAGCAGCTGCCTCACACACGTAGCTTCCCTAGCGCTCTCCTCCCCAGCAGAGACGTGTGCAGCTGGTTGGGGCCTACCCCTGCGTGCCTGAGCTCCCGCCCACAGCCCCAGCTCAGGGCAAGCAGCCCCTGAGCCAAGACCTGCAGGAGGCGCAGAGCGCCCCCACCTGGAAGCCGAGTGAACAGCTGGCGGGGAGGCGAGCCTCCTCGAGGGAAGAAGAGGCATCCCAGCCTCGTTTGGCTCAAGCCCTACTTGGCTGGAGCCGAGTGCGCCTCCAGGACGGCAGAGCTCCAGCTCTGCTCAGAGGCCCGTTCTGGCAGAGTTGCTGGCGCGAGGCTGCTCTGCCCTGGGCGAGCCTTGCCCAGACTTGCCTCGCTGCTAGGCTTCCTGCCCAGGAAGGAGCAGGCTGCGCGAGGCTGGGAGACGCCACTGGCGCCTTCCTGGCCTCAGCTCCGCTCCTGCCTTGCCTTTACACCTAGGCCCCAGGCGTCCTTGGGGAGGGCTAAGGGGCCGGTGGCTTGCACACTGCCAAGGGCTCCAGCAGGAAGAGCTCTGTGCGAGGGAAGGGAAGGGCCAGTGCAGGGCTCCTCCAGCGGTTGCTTGGCCGCCCAGACTCAGCGCCGCACGGAGTGCACCAGGCTCCCAGGGCCCCTGGCTGGGGTCTGCAGCCCCGCACACCCGGAGGCTGACTCCCTGGGCGCCCAGCAGCTGCCTCACACACGTAGCTTCCCTAGCGCTCTCCTCCCCAGCAGAGACGTGTGCAGCTGGTTGGGGCCTGCCCCTGCGTGCCTGGGCTCCCGCCCACAGCCCTAGCTCAGGGCAAGCAGCCCCTGAGCCAAGACCTGCAGGAGGCGCAGAGCGCCCCCACCTGGAAGCCGAGTGAACAGCTGGCGGGGAGGCGAGCCTCCGCGAGGGAAGAAGAGGCAGCCCAGGCTCGTTTTGCTCAAGCCCTACTTGGCTGGAGCCGAGTGCGCCTCCAGGACGGCAGAGCTCCAGCTCTGCTCAGAGACCCGTTCTGGCAGAGTTGCTGGCGCGAGGCTGCTCTGCCCTGGGCGAGCCTTGCCCAGACTTGCCTCGCTGCTAGGCTTCCTGCCCAGGAAGGAGCAGGCTGTGCGAGGCTGGGAGACGCCACTGGCGCCTTCCTGGCCTCAGCTCCGCTCCTGCCTTGCCTTTGCACCTAGGCCCCAGGCGTCCTTGGGGAGGGCTTAGGGGCCGGTGGCTTGCACACTGCCAAGGGCTGCAGCAGGAAGAGCTCTGTGCGAGGGAAGGGAAGGGCCAGTGCAGGGCTCCTCCAGAGGTTGCTTGGCCGCCCAGACTCAGCGCCGCACGGAGTGCACCAGGCTCCCAGGGCCCTTGGCTGGGGTCTGCAGCCCCGCACACCCGGAGGCTGACTCCCTGGGCACCCAGCAGCTGCCTCACACACGTAGCTTCCCTAGCGCTCTCCTCCCCAGCAGAGACGTGTGCAGCAGGTTGGGGCCTGCCCCTGCGTGACTGGGCTCCCGCCCACAGCCCCAGCTCAGGGCAAGCAGCCCCTGAGCCAAGACCTGCAGGAGGCGCAGAGCGCCCCCACCTGGAAGCCGAGTGAACAGCTGGCGGGGAGGCGAGCCTCCTCGAGGGAAGAAGAGGCAGCCCAGCCTCGTTTGGCTCAAGCCCTACTTGGCTGGAGCCGAGTGCGCCTCCAGGACGGCAGAGCTCCAGCTCTGCTCAGAGGCCCGTTCTGGCAGAGTTGCTGGCGCGAGGCTGCTCTGCCCTGGGCGAGCCTTGCCCAGACTTGCCTCGCTGCTAGGCTTCCTGCCCAGGAAGGAGCAGGCTGCGCGAGGCTGGGAGACGCCACTGGCGCCTTCCTGGCCTCAGCTCCGCTCCTGCCTTGCCTTTACACCTAGGCCCCAGGCTTCCTTGGGGAGGGCTTAGGGGCCGGTGGCTTGCACACTGCCAAGGGCTCCAGCAGGAAGAGCTCTGTGCGAGGGAAGGGAAGGGCCAGTGCAGGGCTCCTCCAGAGGTTGCTTGGCCGCCCAGACTCAGCGCCGCACGGAGTGCACCAGGCTCCCAGGGCCCCTGGCTGGGGTCTGCAGCCCCACACACCCGGAGGCTGACTCCCTGGGCACCCAGCAGCTGCCTCACACACGTAGCTTCCCTAACGCTCTCCTCCCCTGCAGAGACGTGTGCAGCTGGTTGGGGCCTGCCCCTGCGTGCCTGGGCTCCCGCCCACAGCCCCAGCTCAGGGCAAGCAGCCCCTGAGCCAAGACCTGCAGGAGGCGCAGAGCGCCCCCACCTGGAAGCCGAGTGAACAGCTGGCGGGGAGGCGAGCCTCCTCGAGGGAAGAAGAGGCAGCCCAGCCTCGTTTGGCTCAAGCCCTACTTGGCTGGAGCTGAGGGCGCCTCCAGGACGGCAGAGCTCCAGCTCTGCTCAGAGGCCCGTTCTGGCAGAGTTGCTGGCGCGAGGCTGCTCTGCCCTGGGCGAGCCTTGCCCAGACTTGCCTCGCTGCTAGGCTTCCCGCCCAGGAAGGAGCAGGCTGCGCGAGGCTGGGAGACGCCACTGGCGCCTTCCTGGCCTCAGCTCCGCTCCTGCCTTGCCTTTACACCTAGGCCCCAGGCGTCCTTGGGGAGGGCTTAGGGGCCGGTGGCTTGCACACTGCCAAGGTCTCCAGCAGGAAGAGCTCTGTGCAAGGGAAGGGAAGGGCCAGTGCAGGGCTCCTCCAGCGGTTGCTTGGCCGCCCAGACTCAGCGCCGCACGGAGTGCACCAGGCTCCCAGGGCCCCTGGCTGGGGTCTGCAGCCCTGCACACCCGGAGGCTGACTCCCTGGGCGCCCAGCAGCTGCCTCACACACGTAGCTTCCCTAGGACTCTCCTCCCTAGCAGAGACGTGTGCAGCTGGTTGGGGCCTGCCCCTGCGTGCCTGGGCTCCCGCCCACAGCCCCAGCTCAGGGCAAGCAGCCCCTGAGCCAAGACCTGCAGGAGGCGCAGAGCGCCCCCACCTGGAAGCCGAGTGAACAGCTGGCGGGTAGGCGAGCCTCCTCGAGGGAAGAAGAGGCAGCACAGCCTCGTTTGGCTCAAGCCCTACTTGGCTGGAGCCGAGTGCGCCTCCAGGACGGCAGAGCTCCAGCTCTGCTCAGAGGCCCGTTCTGGCAGAGTTGCTGGCGCGAGGCTGCTCTGCCCTGGGCGAGCCTTGCCCAGACTTGCCTCGCTGCTAGGCTTCCTGCCCAGGAAGGAGCAGGCTGCGCGAGGCTGGGAGACGCCACTGGCGCCTTCCTGGCCTCAGCTCCGCTCCTGCCTTGCCTTTACACCTAGGCCCCAGGCGTCCTTGGGGAGGGCTTAGGGGCCGGTGGCTTGCACACTGCCAAGGGCTCCAGCAGGAAGAGCTCTGTGCGAGGGAAGGGAAGGGCCAGTGCAGGGCTCCTCCAGCGGTTGCTTGGCCGCCCAGACTCAGCGCCGCACGGAGTGCACCAGGCTCCCAGGGCCCCTGGCTGGGGTCTGCAGCCCCGCACACCCGGAGGCTGACTCCCTGGGCGCCCAGCAGCTGCCTCACACACGTAGCTTCCCTAGCGCTCTCCTCCCCAGCAGAGACGTGTGCAGCTGGTTGGGGCCTGCCCCTGCGTGCCTGGGCTCCCGCCCACAGCCCCAGCTCAGGGCAAGCAGCCCCTGAGCCAAGACCTGCAGGAGGCGCAGAGCGCCCCCACCTGGAAGCCGAGTGAACAGCTGGCGGGGAGGCGAGCCTCCTCGAGGGAAGAAGAGGCAGCCCAGCCTCGTTTGGCTCAAGCCCTACTTGGCTGGAGCTGAGGGCGCCTCCAGGACTGCAGAGCTCCAGCTCTGCTCAGAGGCCCGTTCTGGCAGAGTTGCTGGCGCGAGGCTGCTCTGCCCTGGGCGAGCCTTGCCCAGACTTGCCTCGCTGCTAGGCTTCCCGCCCAGGAAGGAGCAGGCTGCGCGAGGCTGGGAGACGCCACTGGCGCCTTCCTGGCCTCAGCTCCGCTCCTGCCTTGCCTTTACACCTAGGCCCCAGGCGTCCTTGGGGAGGGCTTAGGGGCCGGTGGCTTGCACACTGCCAAGGTCTCCAGCAGGAAGAGCTCTGTGCGAGGGAAGGGAAGGGCCAGTGCAGGGCTCCTCCAGCGGTTGCTTGGCCGCCCAGACTCAGCGCCGCACGGAGTGCACCAGGCTCCCAGGGCCCCTGGCTGGGGTCTGCAGCCCTGCACACCCGGAGGCTGACTCCCTGGGCGCCCAGCAGCTGCCTCACACACGTAGCTTCCCTAGGACTCTCCTCCCTAGCAGAGACGTGTGCAGCTGGTTGGGGCCTGCCCCTGCGTGCCTGGGCTCCCGCCCACAGCCCCAGCTCAGGGCAAGCAGCCCCTGAGCCAAGACCTGCAGGAGCCGCAGAGCGCCCCCACCTGGAAGCCGAGTGAACAGCTGGCGGGTAGGCGAGCCTCCTCGAGGGAAGAAGAGGCAGCACAGCCTCGTTTGGCTCAAGCCCTACTTGGCTGGAGCCGAGTGCGCCTCCAGGACGGCAGAGCTCCAGCTCTGCTCAGAGGCCCGTTCTGGCAGAGTTGCTGGCGCGAGGCTGCTCTGCCCTGGGCGAGCCTTGCCCAGACTTGCCTCGCTGCTAGGCTTCCTGCCCAGGAAGGAGCAGGCTGCGCGAGGCTGGGAGACGCCACTGGCGCCTTCCTGGCCTCAGCTCCGCTCCTGCCTTGCCTTTACACCTAGGCCCCAGGCGTCCTTGGGGAGGGCTTAGGGGCCGGTGGCTTGCACACTGCCAAGGGCTCCAGCAGGAAGAGCTCTGTGCGAGGGAAGGGAAGGGCCAGTGCAGGGCTCCTCCAGCGGTTGCTTGGCCGCCCAGACTCAGCGCCGCACGGAGTGCACCAGGCTCCCAGGGCCCCTGGCTGGGGTCTGCAGCCCCGCACACCCGGAGGCTGACTCCCTGGGCGCCCAGCAGCTGCCTCACACACGTAGCTTCCCTAGCGCTCTCCTCCCCAGCAGAGACGTGTGCAGCTGGTTGGGGCCTGCCCCTGCGTGCCTGGGCTCCCGCCCACAGCCCCAGCTCAGGGCAAGCAGCCCCTGAGCCAAGACCTGCAGGAGGCGCAGAGCGCCCCCACCTGGAAGCCGAGTGAACAGCTGGCGGGGAGGCGAGCCTCCTCGAGGGAAGAAGAGGCAGCCCAGGCTCGTTTGGCTCAAGCCCTACTTGGCTGGAGCCGAGTGCGCCTCCAGGACGGCAGAGCTCCAGCTCTGCTCAGAGACCCGTTCTGGCAGAGTTGCTGGCGCGAGGCTGCTCTGCCCTGGGCGAGCCTTGCCCAGACTTGCCTCGCTGCTAGGCTTCCTGCCCAGGAAGGAACAGGCTGCGCGAGGCTGGGAGACGCCACTGGCGCCTTCCTGGCCTCAGCTCCGCTCCTGCCTTGCCTTTGCACCTAGGCCCCAGGCGTCCTTGGGGAGGGCTTAGGGGCCGGTGGCTTGCACACTGCCAAGGGCTCCAGCAGGAAGAGCTCTGTGCGAGGGAATGGAAGGGCCAGTGCAGGTCTCCTGCAGCGGTTGCTTGGCCGCCCAGACTCAGCGCCGCACAGAGTGCACCAGGCTCCCAGGGCCCCTGGCTGGGGTCTGCAGCCCCGCACACCCGGAGGCTGACTCCCTGGGCGCCCAGCAGCTGCCTCACACATGTAGCTTCCCTAGCGCTCTCCTCCCCAGCAGAGACGTGTGCAGCTGGTTGGGGCCTGCCCCTGCGTGCCTGGGCTCCCGCCCACAGCCCCAGCTCAGGGCAAGCAGCCCCTGAGCCAAGACCTGCAGGAGGCGCAGAGCGCCCCCACCTGGAAGCCGAGTGAACAGCTGGCGGGGAGGCGAGCCTCCTCGAGGGAAGAAGAGGCAGCCCACCCTCGTTTGGCTCAAGCCCTACTTGGCTGGAGCCGAGTGCGCCTCCAGGACGGCAGAGCTCCAGCTCTGCTCAGAGGCCCGTTCTGGCAGAGTTGCTGGCGCGAGGCTGCTCTGCCCTGGGCGAGCCTTGCCCAGACTTGCCTCGCTGCTAGGCTTCCTGCCCAGGAAGGAGCAGGCTGCGCGAGGCTGGGAGACGCCACTGGCGCCTTCCTGGCCTCAGCTCCGCTCCTGCCTTGCCTTTACACCTAGGCCCCAGGCGTCCTTGGGGAGGGCTTAGGGGCCGGTGTCTTGCACACTGCCAAGGGCTCCAGCAGGAAGAGCTCTGTGCGAGGGAAGGGAAGGGCCAGTGCAGGGCTCCTCCAGCGGTTGCTTGGCCGCCCAGACTCAGCGCCGCACGGAGTGCACCAGGCTCCCAGGGCCCCTGGCTGGGGTCTGCAGCCCCGCACACCCGGAGGCTGACTCCCTGGGCGCCCAGAAGCTGCCTCACACACGTAGCTTCCCTAGCGCTCTCCTCCCCAGCAGAGACGTGTGCAGCTGGTTGGGGCCTGCCCCTGCGTGCCTGGGCTCCCGCCCACAGCCCCAGCTCAGGGCAAGCAGCCCCTGAGCCTAGACCTGCAGGAGGCGCAGAGCGCCCCCACCTGGAAGCCGAGTGAACAGCTGGCGGGGAGGCGAGCCTCCTCGAGGGAAGAAGAGGCAGCCCAGCCTCGTTTGGCTCAAGCCCTACTTGGCTGGAGCTGAGGGCGCCTCCAGGACGGCAGAGCTCCAGCTCTGCTCAGAGGCCCGTTCTGGCAGAGTTGCTGGCGCGAGGCTGCTCTGCCCTGGGCGAGCCTTGCCCAGACTTGCCTCGCTGCTAGGCTTCCCGCCCAGGAAGGAGCAGGCTGCGCGAGGCTGGGAGACGCCACTGGCGCCTTCCTGGCCTCAGCTCCGCTCCTGCCTTGCCTTTACACCTAGGCCCCAGGCGTCCTTGGGGTGGGCTTAGGGGCCGGTGGCTTGCACACTGCCAAGGGCTCCAGCAGGAAGAACTCTGTGCGAGGGAAGGGAAGGGCCAGTGCAGGGATCCTCCAGCGGTTGCTTGGCCGCCCAGACTCAGCGCCGCACGGAGTGCACCAGGCTCCCAGGGCCCCTGGCTGGGGTCTGCAGCCCTGCACACCCGGAGGCTGACTCCCTGGGCGCCCAGCAGCTGCCTCACACACGTAGCTTCCCTAGCGCTCTCCTCCCCAGCAGAGACGTGTGCAGCTGGTTGGGGCCTGCCCCTGCGTGCCTGGGCTCCCGCCCACAGCCCCAGCTCAGGGCAAGCAGCCCCTGAGCCAAGACCTGCAGGAGGCGCAGAGCGCCCCCACCTGGAAGCCGAGTGAAGAGCTGGCGGGGAGGCGAGCCTCCTCGAGGGAAGAAGAGGCAGCCCAGCCTCGTTTGGCTCAAGCCCTACTTGGCTGGAGCCGAGTGCGCCTCCAGGACGGCAGAGCTCCAGCTCTGCTCAGAGGCCCGTTCTGGCAGAGTTGCTGGCGCGAGGCTGCTCTGCCCTGGGCGAGCCTTGCCCAGACTTGCCTCGCTGCTAGGCTTCCTGCCCAGGAAGGAGCAGGCTGCGCGAGGCTGGGAGACGCCACTGGCGCCTTCCTGGCCTCAGCTCCGCTCCTGCCTTGCCTTTACACCTAGGCCCCAGGCGTCCTTGGGGAGGGCTTAGGGGCCGGTGGCTTGCACACTGCCAAGGTCTCCAGCAGGAAGAGCTCTGTGCGAGGGAAGGGAAGGGCCAGTGCAGGGCTCCTCCAGCGGTTGCTTGGCCGCCCAGACTCAGCGCCGCACGGAGTGCACCAGGCTCCCAGGGCCCCTGGCTCGGGTCTGCAGCCCCGCACACCCGGAGGCTGACTCCCTGGGCGCCCAGCAGCTGCCTCACACACGTAGCTTCCCTAGCGCTCTCCTCCCCAGCAGAGACGTGTGCAGCTGGTTGGGGCCTGCCCCTGCGTGCCTGAGCTCCCGCCCACAGCCCCAGCTCATGGCAAGCAGCCCCTGAGCCAAGACCTGCAGGAGGCGCAGAGCGCCCCCACCTGGAAGCCGAGTGAACAGCTGGCGGGGAGGCGAGCCTCCTCGAGGGAAGAAGAGGCAGCCCAGCCTCGTTTGGCTCAAGCCCTACTTGGCTGGAGCCGAGTGCGCCTCCAGGACGGCAGAGCTCCAGCTCTGCTCAGAGGCCCGTTCTGGCAGAGTTGCTGGCGCGAGGCTGCTCTGCCCTGGGCGAGCCTTGCCCAGACTTGCCTCGCTGCTAGGCTTCCCGCCCAGGAAGGAGCAGGCTGCGCGAGGCTGGGAGACGCCACTGGCGCCTTCCTGGCCTCAGCTCCGCTCCTGCTTTCCCTTTACACCTAGGCCCCAGGCGTCCTTGGGGAGGGCTTAGGGGCCGGTGGCTTGCACACTGCCAAGGTCTCCAGCAGGAAGAGCTCTGTGCGAGGGAAGGGAAGGGCCAGTGCAGGGCTCCTCCAGCGGTTGCTTGGCCGCCCAGACTCAGCGCCGCACGGAGTGCACCAGGCTCCCAGGGCCCCTGGCTGGGGTCTGCAGCCCCGCACACCCGGAGGCTGACTCCCTGGGCGCCCAGCAGCTGCCTCACACACGTAGCTTCCCTAGGACTCTCCTCCCTAGCAGAGACGTGTGCAGCTGGTTGGGGCCTGCCCCTGCGTGCCTGGGCTCCCGCCCACAGCCCCAGCTCAGGGCAAGCAGCCCCTGAGCCAAGACCTGCAGGAGGCGCACAGCGCCCCCACCTGGAAGCCGAGTGAACAGCTGGCGGGGAGGCGAGCCTCCTCGAGGGAAGAAGAGGCAGCCCAGCCTCGTTTGGCTCAAGCCCTACTTGGCTGGAGCCGAGTGCGCCTCCAGGACGGCAGAGCTCCAGCTCTGCTCAGAGGCCCGTTCTGGCAGAGTTGCTGGCGAGAGGCTGCTCTGCCCTGGGCGAGCCTTGCCCAGACTTGCCTCGCTGCTAGGCTTCCTGCCCAGGAAGGAGCAGGCTGCGCGAGGCTGGGAGACGCCACTGGCGCCTTCCTGGCCTCAGCTCCGCTCCTGCCTTGCCTTTACACCTAGGCCCCAGGCGTCCTTGGGGAGGGCTAAGGGGCCGGTGGCTTGCACACTGCCAAGGGCTCCAGCAGGAAGAGCTCTGTGCGAGGGAAGGGAAGGGCCAGTGCAGGGCTCCTCCAGCGGTTGCTTGGCCGCCCAGACTCAGCGCCGCACGGAGTGCACCAGGCTCCCAGGGCCCCTGGCTGGGGTCTGCAGCCCCGCACACCCGGAGGCTGACTCCCTGGGCGCCCAGCAGCTGCCTCACACACGTAGCTTCCCTAGCGCTCTCCTCCCCAGCAGAGACGTGTGCAGCTGGTTGGGGCCTGCCCCTGCGTGCCTGGGCTCCCGCCCACAGCCCTAGCTCAGGGCAAGCAGCCCCTGAGCCAAGACCTGCAGGAGGCGCAGAGCGCCCCCACCTGGAAGCCGAGTGAACAGCTGGCGGGGAGGCGAGCCTCCTCGAGGGAAGAAGAGGCAGCCCAGGCTCGTTTTGCTCAAGCCCTACTTGGCTGGAGCCGAGTGCGCCTCCAGGACGGCAGAGCTCCAGCTCTGCTCAGAGACCCGTTCTGGCAGAGTTGCTGGCGCGAGGCTGCTCTGCCCTGGGCGAGCCTTGCCCAGACTTGCCTCGCTGCTAGGCTTCCTGCCCAGGAAGGAGCAGGCTGTGCGAGGCTGGGAGACGCCACTGGCGCCTTCCTGGCCTCAGCTCCGCTCCTGCCTTGCCTTTGCACCTAGGCCCCAGGCGTCCTTGGGGAGGGCTTAGGGGCCGGTGGCTTGCACACTGCCAAGGGCTGCAGCAGGAAGAGCTCTGTGCGAGGGAAGGGAAGGGCCAGTGCAGGGCTCCTCCAGAGGTTGCTTGGCCGCCCAGACTCAGCGCCGCACGGAGTGCACCAGGCTCCCAGGGCCCTTGGCTGGGGTCTGCAGCCCCGCACACCCGGAGGCTGACTCCCTGGGCACCCAGCAGCTGCCTCACACACGTAGCTTCCCTAGCGCTCTCCTCCCCAGCAGAGACGTGTGCAGCAGGTTGGGGCCTGCCCCTGCGTGACTGGGCTCCCGCCCACAGCCCCAGCTCAGGGCAAGCAGCCCCTGAGCCAAGACCTGCAGGAGGCGCAGAGCGCCCCCACCTGGAAGCCGAGTGAACAGCTTGCGGGGAGGCGAGCCTCCGCGAGGGAAGAAGAGGCAGCCCAGCCTCGTTTGGCTCAAGCCCTACTTGGCTGGAGCCGAGTGCGCCTCCAGGACGGCAGAGCTCCAGCTCTGCTCAGAGGCCCGTTCTGGCAGAGTTGCTGGCGCGAGGCTGCTCTGCCCTGGGCGAGCCTTGCCCAGACTTGCCTCGCTGCTAGGCTTCCTGCCCAGGAAGGAGCAGGCTGCGCGAGGCTGGGAGACGCCACTGGCGCCTTCCTGGCCTCAGCTCCGCTCCTGCCTTGCCTTTACACCTAGGCCCCAGGCTTCCTTGGGGAGGGCTTAGGGGCCGGTGGCTTGCACACTGCCAAGGGCTCCAGCAGGAAGAGCTCTGTGCGAGGGAAGGGAAGGGCCAGTGCAGGGCTCCTCCAGAGGTTGCTTGGCCGCCCAGACTCAGCGCCGCACGGAGTGCACCAGGCTCCCAGGGCCCCTGGCTGGGGTCTGCAGCCCCACACACCCGGAGGCTGACTCCCTGGGCACCCAGCAGCTGCCTCACACACGTAGCTTCCCTAACGCTCTCCTCCCCTGCAGAGACGTGTGCAGCTGGTTGGGGCCTGCCCCTGCGTGCCTGGGCTCCCGCCCACAGCCCCAGCTCAGGGCAAGCAGCCCCTGAGCCAAGACCTGCAGGAGGTGCAGAGCGCCCCCACCTGGAAGCCGAGTGAACAGCTGGCGGGGAGGCGAGCCTCCTCGAGGGAAGAAGAGGCAGCCCAGCCTCGTTTGGCTCAAGCCCTACTTGGCTGGAGCTGAGGGCGCCTCCAGGACGGCAGAGCTCCAGCTCTGCTCAGAGGCCCGTTCTGCAGAGTTGCTGGCGCGAGGCTGCTCTGCCCTGGGCGAGCCTTGCCCAGACTTGCCTCGCTGCTAGGCTTCCCGCCCAGGAAGGAGCAGGCTGCGCGAGGCTGGGAGACGCCACTGGCGCCTTCCTGGCCTCAGCTCCGCTCCTGCCTTGCCTTTACACCTAGGCCCCAGGCGTCCTTGGGGTGGGCTTAGGGGCCGGTGGCTTGCACACTGCCAAGGGCTCCAGCAGGAAGAACTCTGTGCGAGGGAAGGGAAGGGCCAGTGCAGGGATCCTCCAGCGGTTGCTTGGCCGCCCAGACTCAGCGCCGCACGGAGTGCACCAGGCTCCCAGGGCCCCTGGCTGGGGTCTGCAGCCCTGCACACCCGGAGGCTGACTCCCTGGGCGCCCAGCAGCTGCCTCACACACGTAGCTTCCCTAGCGCTCTCCTCCCCAGCAGAGACGTGTGCAGCTGGTTGGGGCCTGCCCCTGCGTGCCTGGGCTCCCGCCCACAGCCCCAGCTCAGGGCAAGCAGCCCCTGAGCCAAGACCTGCAGGAGGCGCAGAGCGCCCCCACCTGGAAGCCGAGTGAAGAGCTGGCGGGGAGGCGAGCCTCCTCGAGGGAAGAAGAGGCAGCCCAGCCTCGTTTGGCTCAAGCCCTACTTGGCTGGAGCCGAGTGCGCCTCTAGGACGGCAGAGCTCCAGCTCTGCTCAGAGGCCCGTTCTGGCAGAGTTGCTGGCGCGAGGCTGCTCTGCCCTGGGCGAGCCTTGCCCAGACTTGCCTCGCTGCTAGGCTTCCTGCCCAGGAAGGAGCAGGCTGCGCGAGGCTGGGAGACGCCACTGGCGCCTTCCTGGCCTCAGCTCCGCTCCTGCCTTGCCTTTACACCTAGGCCCCAGGCGTCCTTGGGGAGGGCTTAGGGGCCGGTGGCTTGCACACTGCCACGGGCTCCAGCAGGAAGAGCTCTGTGCGAGGGAAGGGAAGGGCCAGTGCAGGGCTCCTCCAGCGGTTGCTTGGCCGCCCAGACTCAGCGCCGCACGGAGTGCACCAGGCTCCCAGGGCCCCTGGCTCGGGTCTGCAGCCCCGCACACCCGGAGGCTGACTCCCTGGGCGCCCAGCAGCTGCCTCACACACGTAGCTTCCCTAGCGCTCTCCTCCCCAGCAGAGACGTGTGCAGCTGGTTGGGGCCTGCCCCTGCGTGCCTGAGCTCCCGCACACAGCCCCAGCTCATGGCAAGCAGCCCCTGAGCCAAGACCTGCAGGAGGCGCAGAGCGCCCCCACCTGGAAGCCGAGTGAACAGCTGGCGGGGAGGCGAGCCTCCTCGAGGGAAGAAGAGGCAGCCCAGCCTCGTTTGGCTCAAGCCCTACTTGGCTGGAGCCGAGTGCGCCTCCAGGACGGCAGAGCTCCAGCTCTGCTCAGAGGCCCGTTCTGGCAGAGTTGCTGGCGCGAGGCTGCTCTGCCCTGGGCGAGCCTTGCCCAGACTTGCCTCGCTGCTAGGCTTCCCGCCCAGGAAGGAGCAGGCTGCGCGAGGCTGGGAGACGCCACTGGCGCCTTCCTGGCCTCAGCTCCGCTCCTGCTTTCCCTTTACACCTAGGCCCCAGGCGTCCTTGGGGAGGGCTTAGGGGCCGGTGGCTTGCACACTGCCAAGGTCTCCAGCAGGAAGAGCTCTGTGCGAGGGAAGGGAAGGGCCAGTGCAGGGCTCCTCCAGCGGTTGCTTGGCCGCCCAGACTCAGCGCCGCACGGAGTGCACCAGGCTCCCAGGGCCCCTGGCTGGGGTCTGCAGCCCTGCACACCCGGAGGCTGACTCCCTGGGCGCCCAGCAGCTGCCTCACACACGTAGCTTCCCTAGGACTCTCCTCCCTAGCAGAGACGTGTGCAGCTGGTTGGGGCCTGCCCCTGCGTGCCTGGGCTCCCGCCCACAGCCCCAGCTCAGGGCAAGCAGCCCCTGAGCCAAGACCTGCAGGAGGCGCAGAGCGCCCCCACCTGGAAGCCGAGTGAACAGCTGGCGGGTAGGCGAGCCTCCTCGAGGGAAGAAGAGGCAGCACAGCCTCGTTTGGCTCAAGCCCTACTTGGCTGGAGCCGAGTGCGCCTCCAGGACGGCAGAGCTCCAGCTCTGCTCAGAGGCCCGTTCTGGCAGAGTTGCTGGCGCGAGGCTGCTCTGCCCTGGGCGAGCCTTGCCCAGACTTGCCTCGCTGCTAGGCTTCCTGCCCAGGAAGGAGCAGGCTGCGCGAGGCTGGGAGACGCCACTGGCGCCTTCCTGGCCTCAGCTCCGCTCCTGCCTTGCCTTTACACCTAGGCCCCAGGCGTCCTTGGGGAGGGCTTAGGGGCCGGTGGCTTGCACACTGCCAAGGGCTCCAGCAGGAAGAGCTCTGTGCGAGGGAAGGGAAGGGCCAGTGCAGGGCTCCTCCAGCGGTTGCTTGGCCGCCCAGACTCAGCGCCGCACGGAGTGCACCAGGCTCCCAGGGCCCCTGGCTGGGGTCTGCAGCCCCGCACACCCGGAGGCTGACTCCCTGGGCGCCCAGCAGCTGCCTCACACACGTAGCTTCACTAGCGCTCTCCTCCCCAGCAGAGACGTGTGCAGCTGGTTGGGGCCTGCCCCTGCGTGCCTGGGCTCCCGCCCACAGCCCCAGCTCAGGGCAAGCAGCCCCTGAGCCAAGACCTGCAGGAGGCGCAGAGCGCCCCCACCTGGAAGCCGAGTGAAGAGCTGGCGGGGAGGCGAGCCTCCTCGAGGGAAGAAGAGGCAGCCCAGCCTCGTTTGGCTCAAGCCCTACTTGGCTGGAGCCGAGTGCGCCTCTAGGACGGCAGAGCTCCAGCTCTGCTCAGAGGCCCGTTCTGGCAGAGTTGCTGGCGCGAGGCTGCTCTGCCCTGGGCGAGCCTTGCCCAGACTTGCCTCGCTGCTAGGCTTCCTGCCCAGGAAGGAGCAGGCTGCGCGAGGCTGGGAGACGCCACTGGCGCCTTCCTGGCCTCAGCTCCGCTCCTGCCTTGCCTTTACACCTAGGCCCCAGGCGTCCTTGGGGAGGGCTTAGGGGCCGGTGGCTTGCACACTGCCAAGGTCTCCAGCAGGAAGAGCTCTGTGCGAGGGAAGGGAAGGGCCAGTGCAGGGCTCCTCCAGCGGTTGCTTGGCCGCCCAGACTCAGCGCCGCACGGAGTGCACCAGGCTCCCAGGGCCCCTGGCTCGGGTCTGCAGCCCCGCACACCCGGAGGCTGACTCCCTGGGCGCCCAGCAGCTGCCTCACACACGTAGCTTCCCTAGCGCTCTCCTCCCCAGCAGAGACGTGTGCAGCTGGTTGGGGCCTGCCCCTGCGTGCCTGAGCTCCCGCACACAGCCCCAGCTCATGGCAAGCAGCCCCTGAGCCAAGACCTGCAGGAGGCGCAGAGCGCCCCCACCTGGAAGCCGAGTGAACAGCTGGCGGGGAGGCGAGCCTCCTCGAGGGAAGAAGAGGCAGCCCAGCCTCGTTTGGCTCAAGCCCTACTTGGCTGGAGCCGAGTGCGCCTCCAGGACGGCAGAGCTCCAGCTCTGCTCAGAGGCCCGTTCTGGCAGAGTTGCTGGCTCGAGGCTGCTCTGCCCTGGGCGAGCCTTGCCCAGACTTGCCTCGCTGCTAGGCTTCCTGCCCAGGAAGGAGCAGGCTGTGCGAGGCTGGGAGACGCCACTGGCGCCTTCCTGGCCTCAGCTCCGCTCCTGCCTTGCCGTTGCACCTAGGCCCCAGGCGTCCTTGGGGAGGGCTTAGGGGCCGGTGGCTTGCACACTGCCAAGGTCTCCAGCAGGAAGAGCTCTGTGCGAGGGAATGGAAGGGCCAGTGCAGGGCTCCTCCAGCGGTTGCTTGGCCGCCCAGACTCAGCGCCGCACAGAGTGCACCAGGCTCCCAGGGCCCCTGGCTGGGGTCTGCAGCCCCGCACACCCGGAGGCTGACTCCCTGGGCGCCCAGCAGCTGCCTCACACATGTAGCTTCCCTAGCGCTCTCCTCCCCAGCAGAGACGTGTGCAGCTGGTTGGGGCCTGCCCCTGCGTGCCTGGGCTCCCGCCCACAGCCCCAGCTCAGGGCAAGCAGCCCCTGAGCCAAGACCTGCAGGAGGCGCAGAGCGCCCCCACCATGAAGCCGAGTGAACAGCTGGCGGGGAGGCGAGCGTCCTCGAGGGAAGAAGAGGCAGCCCAGCCTCGTTTGGCTCAAGCCCTACTTGGCTGGAGCCGAGTGCGCCTCCAGGACGGCAGAGCTCCAGCTCTGCTCAGAGGCCCGTTCTGGCAGAGTTGCTGGCGCGAGGCTGCTCTGCCCTGGGCGAGCCTTGCCCAGACTTGCCTCGCTGCTAGGCTTCCCGCCCAGGAAGGAGCAGGCTGCGCGAGGCTGGGAGACGCCACTGGCGCCTTCCTGGCCTCAGCTCCGCTCCTGCCTTGCCTTTACACCTAGGCCCCAGGCGTCCTTGGGGAGGGCTTAGGGGCCGGTGGCTTGCACACTGCCAAGGTCTCCAGCAGGAAGAGCTCTGTGCGAGGGAAGGGAAGGGCCAGTGCAGGGCTCATCCAGCGGTTGCTTGGCCGCCCAGACTCAGCGCCGCACGGAGTGCACCAGGCTCCCAGGGCCCCTGGCTGGGGTCTGCAGCCCCGCACACCCGGAGGCTGACTCCCTGGGCGCCCAGCAGCTGCCTCACACACGTAGCTTCCCTAGCGCTCTCCTCCCCAGCAGAGACGTGTGCAGCTGGTTGGGGCCTGCCCCTGCGTGCCTGAGCTCCCGCCCACAGCCCTAGCTCAGGGCAAGCAGCCCCTGAGCCAAGACCTGCAGGAGGCGCAGAGCGCCCCCACCTGGAAGCCGAGTGAACAGCTGGCGGGGAGGCGAGCCTCCTCGAGGGAAGAAGAGGCAGCCCAGCCTCGTTTGGCTCAAGCCCTACTTGGCTGGAGCCGAGTGCGCCTCCAGGACGGCAGAGCTCCAGCTCTGCTCAGAGGCCCGTTCTGGCAGAGTTGCTGGCGCGAGGCTGCTCTGCCCTGGGCGAGCCTTGCCCAGACTTGCCTCGCTGCTAGGCTTCCTGCCCAGGAAGGAGCAGGCTGCGCGAGGCTGGGAGACGCCACTGGCGCCTTCCTGGCCTCAGCTCCGCTCCTGCCTTGCCTTTACACCTAGGCCCCAGGCGTCCTTGGGGAGGGCTTAGGGGCCGGTGGCTTGCACACCGCCAAGGTCTCCAGCAGGAAGAGCTCTGTGCGAGGGAAGGGAAGGGCCAGTGCAGGGCTCCTCCAGCGGTTGCTTGACGCCCAGACTCAGCGCCGCACGGAGTGCACCAGGCTCCCAGGGCCCCTGGCTCGGGTCTGCAGCCCCGCACACCCGGAGGCTGACTCCCTGGGCGCCCAGCAGCTGCCTCACACACGTAGCTTCCCTAGCGCTCTCCTCCCCAGCAGAGACGTGTGCAGCTGGTTGGGGCCTGCCCCTGCGTGCCTGGGCTCCCGCCCACAGCCCCAGCTCAGGGCAAGCAGCCCCTGAGCCAAGACCTGCAGGAGGCGCAGAGCGCCCCCACCTGGAAGCCGAGTGAACAGCTGCCGGGGAGGCGAGCCTCCTCGAGGGAAGAAGAGGCAGCCCAGCCTCGTTTGGCTCAAGCCCTACTTGGCTGGAGCCGAGTGCGCCTCCAGGACGGCAGAGCTCCAGCTCTGCTCAGAGGCCCGTTCTGGCAGAGTTGCTGGCGCGAGGCTGCTCTGCCCTGGGCGAGCCTTGCCCAGACTTGCCTCGCTGCTAGGCTTCCCGCCCAGGAAGGAGCAGGCTGCGCGAGGCTGGGAGACGCCACTGGCGCCTTCCTGGCCTCAGCTCCGCTCCTGCCTTCCCTTTACACCTAGGCCCCAGGCGTCCTTGGGGAGGGATTAGGGGCCGGTGGCTTGCACACTGCCAAGGTCTCCAGCAGGAAGAGCTCTGTGCGAGGGAAGGGAAGGGCCAGTGCAGGGCTCCTCCAGCGGTTGCTTGGCCGCCCAGACTCAGCGCCGCACGGAGTGCACCAGGCTCCCAGGGCCCCTGGCTGGGGTCTGCAGCCCTGCACACCCGGAGGCTGACTCCCTGGGCGCCCAGCAGCTGCCTCACACACGTAGCTTCCCTAGGACTCTCCTCCCTAGCAGAGACGTGTGCAGCTGGTTGGGGCCTGCCCCTGCGTGCCTGGGCTCCCGCCCACAGCCCCAGCTCAGGGCAAGCAGCCCCTGAGCCAAGACCTGCAGGAGGCGCAGAGCGCCCCCACCTGGAAGCCGAGTGAACAGCTGGCGGGGAGGCGAGCCTCCTCGAGGGAAGAAGAGGCAGCACAGCCTCGTTTGGCTCAAGCCCTACTTGGCTGGAGCCGAGTGCGCCTCCAGGACGGCAGAGCTCCAGCTCTGCTCAGAGGCCCGTTCTGGCAGAGTTGCTGGCGCGAGGCTGCTCTGCCCTGGGCGAGCCTTACCCAGACTTGCCTCGCTGCTAGGCTTCCTGCCCAGGAAGGAGCAGGCTGCGCGAGGCTGGGAGACGCCACTGGCGCCTTCCTGGCCTCAGCTCCGCTCCTGCCTTGCCTTTACACCTAGGCCCCAGGCGTCCTTGGGGAGGGCTTAGGGGCCGGTGGCTTGCACACTGCCAAGGGCTCCAGCAGGAAGAGCTCTGTGCGAGGGAAGGGAAGGGCCAGTGCAGGGCTCCTCCAGCGGTTGCTTGGCCGCCCAGACTCAGCGCCGCACGGAGTGCACCAGGCTCCCAGGGCCCCTGGCTGGGGTCTGCAGCCCCGCACACCCGGAGGCTGACTCCCTGGGCGCCCAGCAGCTGCCTCACACACGTAGCTTCCCTAGCGCTCTCCTCCCCAGCAGAGACGTGTGCAGCTGGTTGGGGCCTGCCCCTGCGTGCCTGGGCTCCCGCCCACAGCCCCAGCTCAGGGCAAGCAGCCCCTGAGCCAAGACCTGCAGGAGGCGCACAGCGCCCCCACCTGGAAGCCGAGTGAACAGCTGGCGGGGAGGCGAGCCTCCTCGAGGGAAGAAGAGGCAGCCCAGCCTCGTTTGGCTCAAGCCCTACTTGGCTGGAGCCGAGTGCGCCTCCAGGACGGCAGAGCTCCAGCTCTGCTCAGAGACCCGTTCTGGCAGAGTTGCTGGCGCGAGGCTGCTCTGCCCTGGGCGAGCCTTGCCCAGACTTGCCTCGCTGCTAGGCTTCCTGCCCAGGAAGGAGCAGGCTGCGCGAGGCTGGGAGACGCCACTGGCGCCTTCCTGGCCTCAGCTCCGCTCCTGCCTTGCCTTTGCACCTAGGCCCCAGGCGTCCTTGGGGAGGGCTTAGGGGCCGGTGGCTTGCACACTGCCAAGGGCTCCAGCAGGAAGAGCTCTGTGCGAGGGAAGGGAAGGGCCAGTGCAGGGCTCCTCCAGAGGTTGCTTGGCCGCCCAGACTCAGCGCCGCACGGAGGCACCAGGCTCCCAGGGCCCCTGGCTGGGGTCTGCAGCCCCGCACACCCGGAGGCTGACTCCCTGCGCACCCAGCAGCTGCCTCACACACGTAGCTTCCCTAGCGCTCTCCTCCCCAGCAGAGACGTGTGCAGCTGGTTGGGGCCTGCCCCTGCGTGCCTGGGCTCCCGCCCACAGCCCCAGCTCAGGGCAAGCAGCCCCTGAGCCAAGACCTGCAGGAGGCGCAGAGCGCCCCCACCTGGAAACCGAGTGAACAGCTGGCGGGGAGGCGAGCCTCCTCGAGGGAAGAAGAGGCAGCCCAGCCTCGTTTGGCTCAAGCCCTACTTGGCTGGAGCTGAGTGCGCCTCCAACACGGGAGAGCTCCAGCTCTGCTCAGAGGCCCGTTCTGGCAGAGTTCCTGGCGCGAGGCTGCTCTGCCCTGGGCGAGCCTTGCCCAGACTTGCCTCGCTGCTAGGCTTCCCGCCCAGGAAGGAGCAGGCTGCGAGAGGCTGGGAGACGCCACTGGCGCCTTCCTGGCCTCAGCTCCGCTCCTGCCTTGCCTTTACACCTAGGCCCCAGGCGTCCTTGGGGAGGGCTTAGGGGCCGGTGGCTTGCACACTGCCAAGGGCTCCAGCAGGAAGAGCTCTGTGCGAGGGAAGGGAAGGGCCAGTGCAGGGCTCCTCCAGCGGTTGCTTGGCCGCCCAGACTCAGCGCCGCACGGAGTGCACCAGGCTCCCAGGGCCCCTGGTTGGGGTCTGCAGCCCCGCACACCCGGAGGCTGACTCCCTGGGCGCCCAGCAGCTGCCTCACACACGTAGCTTCCCTAGCGCTCTCCTCCCCAGCAGAGACGTGTGCAGCAGGTTGGGGCCTGCCCCTGCGTGCCTGGGCTCCCGCCCACAGCCCCAGCTCAGGGCAAGCAGCCCCTGAGCCAAGACCTGCAGGAGGCGCAGAGCGCCCCCACCTGGAAGCCGAGTGAACAGCTGGCGGGGAGGCGAGCCTCCTCGAGGGAAGAAGAGGCAGCCCAGCCTCGTTTGGCTCAAGCCCTACTTGGCTGGAGCCGAGTGCGCCTTCAGGACGGCAGAGCTCCAGCTCTGCTCAGAGGCCCGTTCTGGCAGAGTTGCTGGCGCGAGGCTGCTCTGCCCTGGGCGAGCCTTGCCCAGACTTGCCTCGCTGCTAGGCTTCCCGCCCAGGAAGGAGCAGGCTGCGCGAGGCTGGGAGACGCCACTGGCGCCTTCCTGGCCTCAGCTCCGCTCCTGCCTTGCCTTTACACCTAGGCCCCAGGCGTCCTTGGGGAGGGCTTAGGGGCCGGTGGCTTGCACACTGCCAAGGGCTCCAGCAGGAAGAGCTCTGTGCGAGGGAAGGGAAGGGCCAGTGCAGGGCTCCTCCAGCGGTTGCTTGGCCGCCCAGACTCAGCGCCGCACGGAGTGCACCAGGCTCCCAAGGCCCCTGGCTCGGGTCTGCAGCCCCGCACACCCGGAGGCTGACTCCCTGGGCGCCCAGCAGCTGCCTCACACACGTAGCTTCCCTAGCGCTCTCCTCCCCAGCAGAGACGTGTGCAGCTGGTTGGGGCCTGCCCCTGCGTGCCTGGGCTCCCGCCCACAGCCCCAGCTCAGGGCAAGCAGCCCCTGAGCCAAGACCTGCAGGAGACGCACAGCGCCCCCACCTGGAAGCCGAGTGAACAGCTGGCGGGGAGGCGAGCCTCCTCGAGGGAAGAAGAGGCAGCCCAGCCTCGTTTGGCTCAAGCCCTACTTGGCTGGAGCCGAGTGCGCCTCCAGGACGGCAGAGCTCCAGCTCTGCTCAGAGGCCCGATGTGGCAGAGTTCCTGGCGCGAGGCTGCTCTGCCCTGGGCGAGCCTTGCCCAGACTTGCCTCGCTGCTAGGCTTCCCGCCCAGGAAGGAGCAGGCTGCGCGAGGCTGGGAGACGCCACTGGCGCCTTCCTGGCCTCAGCTCCGCTCCTGCCTTGCCTTTGCACCTAGGCCCCAGGCGTCCTTGGGGAGGGCTTAGGGGCCGGTGGCTTGCACACTGCCAAGGGCTCCAGCAGGAAGAGCTCTGTGCGAGGGAAGGGAAGGGCCAGTGCAGGGCTCCTCCAGCGGTTGCTTGGCCGCCCAGACTCAGCGCCGCACGGAGTGCACCAGGCTCCCAGGGCCCCTGGCTGGGGTCTGCAGCCCCGCACACCCGGAGGCTGACTCCCTTGGCGCCCAGCAGCTGCCTCACACACGTAGCTTCCCTAGCGCTCTCCTCCCCAGCAGAGACGTGTGCAGCTGGTTGGGGCCTGCCCCTGCGTGCCTGGGCTCCCGCCCACAGCCCCAGCTCAGGGCAAGCAGCCCCTGAGCCAAGACCTGCAGGAGGCGCAGAGCGCCCCCACGTGGAAGCCGAGTGAACAGCTGGCGGGGAGGCGAGCCTCCTCGAGGGAAGAAGAGGCAGCCCAGCCTCGTTTGGCTCAAGCCCTACTTGGCTGGAGCCGAGTGCGCCTCCAGGACGGCAGAGCTCCAGCTCTGCTCAGAGGCCCGTTCTGGCAGAGTTGCTGGCGCGAGGCTGCTCTGCCCTGGACGAGCCTTGCCCAGACTTGCCTCGCTGCTAGGCTTCCCGCCCAGGAAGGAGCAGGCTGCGCGAGGCTGGGAGACGCCACTGGCGCCTTCCTGGCCTCAGCTCCGCTCCTGCCTTGCCTTTACACCTGGGCCCCAGGCGTCCTTGGGGAGGGCTTAGGGGCCGGTGGCTTGCACACTGCCAAGGGCTCCAGCAGGAAGAGCTCTGTGCGAGGGAAGGGAAGGGCCAGTGCAGGGCTCCTCCAGCGGTTGCTTGGCCGCCCAGACTCAGCGCCGCACGGTGTGCACCAGGCTCCCAGGGCCCCTGGCTGGGGTCTGCAGCCCCGCACACCCGGAGGCTGACTCCCTGGGCGCCCAGCAGCTGCCTCACACACGTAGTTTCCCTAGAGCTCTCCTACCCAGCAGAGACGTGTGCAACTGGTTGGGGCCTGCCCCTGCGTGCCTGGGCTCCCGCCCACAGCCCCAGCTCAGGGCAAGCAGCCCCTGAGCCAAGACCTGCAGGAGGCGCAGAGCGCCCCCACCTGGAACCCGAGTGAACAGCTGGCGGGGAGGCGAGCCTGCTCGAGGGAAGAAGAGGCAGCCCAGCCTCGTTTGGCTCAAGCCCTACTTGGCTGGAGCCGAGTGCGCCTCCAGGACGGCAGAGCTCCAGCTCTGCTCAGAGGCCCGTTCTGGCAGAGTTGCTGGCGCGAGGCTGCTCTGCCCTGGGCGAGCCTTGCCCAGACTTGCCTCGCTGCTAGGCTTCCCGCCCAGGAAGGAGCAGGCTGCGCGAGGCTGGGAGACGCCACTGGCGCCTTCCTGGCCTCAGCTCCGCTCCTGCCTTGCCTTTACACCTAGGCCCCAGGCGTCCTTGGGGAGGGCTTAGGGGCCGGTGGCTTGCACACTGCCAAGGGCTCCAGCAGGAAGAGCTCTGTGCGAGGGAAGGGAAGGGCCAGTGCAGGGCTCCTCCAGCGGTTGCTTGGCCGCCCAGACTCAGCGCCGCACGGAGTGAACCAGGCTCCCAGGGCCCCTGGCTGGGGTCTGCAGCCCCGCACACCCGGAGGCTGACTCCCTGGGCGCCCAGCAGCTGCCTCACACACGTAGCTTCCCTAGCGCTCTCCTCCCCAGCAGAGACGTGTGCAGCTGGTTGGGGCCTGCCCCTGCGTGCCTGGGCTCCCGCCCACAGCCCCAGCTCAGGGCAAGCAGCCCCTGAGCCAAGACCTGCAGGAGGCGCAGAGCGCCCCCACCTGGAAGCCGAGTGAACAGCTGGCGGGGAGGCGAGCCTCCTCGAGGGAAGAAGAGGCAGCCCAGCCTCGTTTGGCTCAAGCCCTACTTGGCTGGAGCCGAGTGCGCCTCCAGGACGGCAGAGCTCCAGCTCTGCTCAGAGGCCCGTTCTGGCAGAGTTGCTGGCGCGAGGCTGCTCTGCCCTGGGCGAGCCTTGCCCAGACTTGCCTCGCTGCTAGGCTTCCTGCCCAGGAAGGAGCAGGCTGCGCGAGGCTGGGAGACGCCACTGGCGCCTTCCTGGCCTCAGCTCCGCTCCTGCCTTGCCTTTGCACCTAGGCCCCAGGCGTCCTTGGGAAGGGCTTAGGGGCCGGTGGCTTGCACACTGCCAAGGTCTCCGGCAGGAAGAGCTCTGTGCGAGGGAAGGGAAGGGCCAGTGCAGGGCTCCTCCAGCGGTTGCTTGGCCGCCCAGACTCAGCGCCGCACGGAGTGCAGCAGGCTCCCAGGGCCCGTGGCTGGGGTCTGCAGCCCCGCACACCCGGAGGCTGACTCCCTGGGCACCCAGCAGCTGCCTCACACACGTAGCTTCCCTAGCGCTCTCCTCCCCAGCAGAGACGTGTGCAGCTGGTTGGGGCCTGCCCCTGCGTGCCTGGGCTCCCGCCCACAGCCCCAGCTCAGGGCAAGCAGCCCCTGAGCCAAGACCTGCAGGAGGCGCAGAGCGCCCCCACCTGGAAGCCGAGTGAACAGCTGGCGGGGAGGCGAGCCTCCTCGAGGGAAGAAGAGGCAGCCCAGCCTCGTTTGGCTCAAGCCCTACTTGGCTGGAGCTGAGTGCGCCTCCAGGACGGCAGAGCTCCAGCTCTGCTCAGAGGCCCGTTCTGGCAGAGTTGCTGGCGCGAGGCTGCTCTGCCCTGGGCGAGCCTTGCCCAGACTTGCCTCGCTGCTAGGCTTCCCGCCCAGGAAGGAGCAGGCTGCGCGAGGCTGGGAGACGCCACTGGCCCCTTCCTGGCCTCAGCTCCGCTCCTGCCTTGTCTTTACACCTGGGCCCCAGGCGTCCTTGGGGAGGGCTTAGGGGCCGGTGGCTTGCACACTGCCAAGGGCTCCAGCAGGAAGAGCTCTGTGCGAGGGAAGGGAAGGGCCAGTGCAGGGCTCCTCCAGCGGTTGCTTGGCCGCCCAGACTCAGCGCCGCACGGAGTGCACCAGGCTCCCAGGGCCCCTGGCTGGGGTCTGCAGCCCCGCACACCCGGAGGCTGACTCCCTGGGCGCCCAACAGCTGCCTCACACACGTAGCTTCCCTAGCGCTCTCCTCCCCAGCAGAGACGTGTGCAGCTGGTTGGGGCCTGCCCCTGCGTGCCTGGGCTCCCGCCCACAGCCCCAGCTCAGGGCAAGCAGCCCCTGAGCCAAGACCTGCAGGAGGCGCAGAGCGCCCCCACGTGGAAGCCGAGTGAACAGCTGGCGGGGAGGCGAGCCTCCTCGAGGGAAGAAGAGGCAGCCCAGCCTCGTTTGGCTCAAGCCCTACTTGGCTGGAGCCGAGTGCGCCTCCAGGACGGCAGAGCTCCAGCTCTGCTCAGAGGCCCGTTCTGGCAGAGTTGCTGGCGCGAGGCTGCTCTGCCCTGGGCGAGCCTTGCCCAGACTTGCCTCGCTGCTAGGCTTCCCGCCCAGGAAGGAGCAGGCTGCGCGAGGCTGGGAGACGCCACTGGCGCCTTCCTGGCCTCAGCTTCGCTCCTGCCTTGCCTTTACACCTAGGCCCCAGGCGTCCTTGGGGAGGGCTTAGGGGCCGGTGGCTTGCACACTGCCAAGGTCTCCAGCAGGAAGAGCTCTGTGCGAGGGAAGGGAAGGGCCAGTGCAGGGCTCCTCCAGCGGTTGCTTGGCCGCCCAGACTCAGCGCCGCACGGAGTGCACCAGGCTCCCAGGGCCCCTGGCTCGGGTCTGCAGCCCCGCACACCCGGAGGCTGACTCCCTGGGCGCCCAGCAGCTGCCTCACACACGTAGCTTCCCTAGCGCTCTCCTCCCCAGCAGAGACGTGTGCAGCTGGTTGGGGCCTGCCCCTGCGTGCCTGGGCTCCCGCCCACAGCCCCATCTTAGGGCAAGCAGCCCCTGAGGCAAGACCTGCAGGAGACGCACAGCGCCCCCACCTGGAAGCCGAGTGAACAGCTGGCGGGGAGGCGAGCCTCCTCGAGGGAAGAAGAGGCAGCCCAGCCTCGTTTGGCTCAAGCCCTACTTGGCTGGAGCCGAGTGCGCCTCCAGGACGGCAGAGCTCCAGCTCTGCTCAGAGGCCCGTTCTGGCAGAGTTGCTGGCGCGAGGCTGCTCTGCCCTGGGCGAGCCTTGCCCAGACTTGCCTCGCTGCTAGGCTTCCCGCCCAGGAAGGAGCAGGCTGCGCGAGGCTGGGAGACGCCACTGGCGCCTTCCTGGCCTCAGCTCCGCTCCTGCCTTGCCTTTACACCTAGGCCCCAGGCGTCCTTGGGGAGGGCTTAGGGGCCGGTGGCTTGCACACTGCCAAGGGCTCCAGCAGGAAGAGCTCTGTGCGAGGGAAGGGAAGGGCCAGTGCAGGGCTCCTCCAGCGGTTGCTTGGCCGCCCAGACTCAGCGCCGCACGGAGTGCACCAGGCTCCCAGGGCCCCTGGCTGGGGTCTGCAGCCCCGCACACCCGGAGGCTGACTCCCTGGGCGCCCAGCAGCTGCCTCACACACGTAGCTTCCCTAGCGCTCTCCTCCCCAGCAGAGACGTGTGCAGCTGGTTGGGGCCTGCCCCTGCGTGCCTGGGCTCCCGCCCACAGCCCCAGCTCAGGGCAAGCAGCCCCTGAGCCAAGACCTGCAGGAGGGGCAGAGCGCCCCCACCTGGAAGCCGAGTGAACAGCTGGCGGGGAGGCGAGCCTCCTCGAGGGAAGAAGAGGCAGCCCAGCCTCGTTTGGCTCAAGCCCTACTTGGCTGGAGCCGAGTGCGCCTCCAGGACGGCAGAGCTGCAGCTCTGCTCAGAGGCCCGTTCTGGCAGAGTTGCTGGCGCGAGGCTGCTCTGCCCTGGGCGAGCCTTGCCCAGACATGCCTCGCTGCTAGGATTCCTGCCCAGGAAGGAGCAGGCTGCGCGAGGCTGGGAGACGCCACTGGCGGCTTCCTGGCCTCAGCTCCGCTCCTGCCTTGCCTTTGCACCTAGGCCCCAGGCGTCCTTGGAGAGGGCTTAGGGGCCGGTGGCTTGCACACTGCCAAGGGCTCCAGCAGGAAGAGCTCTGTGCGAGGGAAGGGAAGGGCCAGTGCAGGGCTCCTCCAGCGGTTGCTTGGCCGGCCAGACTCAGCGCCGCACGGAGTGCACCAGGCTCCCAGGGCCCCTGGCTGGGGTCTGCAGCCCCGCACACCCGGAGGCTGACTCCCTGGGCGCCCAGCAGCTGCCTCACACACGTAGCTTCCCTAGCGCTCTCCTCCCCAGCAGAGACGTGTGCAGCTGGTTGGGGCCTGCCCCTGCGTGCCTGGGCTCCCGCCCACAGCCCCATCTTAGGGCAAGCAGCCCCTGAGCCAAGACCTGCAGTAGACGCACAGCGCCCCCACCTGGAAGCCGAGTGAACAGCTGGCGGGGAGGCGAGCCTCCTCGAGGGAAGAAGAGGCAGCCCAGCCTCGTTTGGCTCAAGCCCTACTTGGCTGGAGCCGAGTGCGCCTCCAGGACGGCAGAGCTCCAGCTCTGCTCAGAGGCCCGTTCTGGCAGAGTTGCTGGCGCGAGGCTGCTCTGCCCTGGGCGAGCCTTGCCCAGACTTGCCTCGCTGCTAGGCTTCCTGCCCAGGAAGGAGCAGGCTGCGCGAGGCTGGGAGACGCCACTGGCGCCTTCCTGGCCTCAGCTCCGCTCCTGCCTTGCCTTTACACCTAGGCCCCAGGCGTCCTTGGGGAGGGCTTAGGGGCAGGTGGCTTGCACACTGCCAAGGGCTCCAGCAGGAAGAGCTCTGTGCGAGGGAAGGGAAGGGCCAGTGCAGGGCTCCTGCAGCGGTTGCTTGGCCGCCCAGACTCAGCGCCGCACGGAGTGCACCAGGCTCCCAGGGCCCCTGGCTGGGGTCTGCAGCCCCGCACACCCGGAGGCTGACTCCCTGGGCGCCCAGCAGCTGCCTCACACACGTAGCTTCCCTAGCGCTCTCCTCCCCAGCAGGACGTGTGCAGCTGGTTGGGGCCTGCCCCTGCGTGCCTGGGCTCCCGCCCACAGCCCCAGCTCAGGGCAAGCAGCCCCTGAGCCAAGACCTGCAGGAGGCGCAGAGCGCCCCCACCTGGAAGCCGAGTGAACAGCTGGCGGGGAGGCGAGCCTGCTGGAGGGAAGAAGAGGCAGCCCAGCCTCGTTTGGCTCAAGCCCTACTTGGCTGGAGCCGAGTGCGCCTCCAGGACGGCAGAGCTCCAGCTCTGCTCAGAGGCCCGATCTGGCAGAGTTGCTGGCGCGAGGCTGCTCTGCCCTGGGCGAGCCTTGCCCAGACTTGCCTCGCTGCTAGGCTTCCTGCCCAGGAAGGAGCAGGCTGCGCGAGGCTGGGAGAGGCCACTGGCGCCTTCCTGGCCTCAGCTCCGCTCCTGCCTTGCCTTTGCACCTAGGCCCCAGGCGTCCTTGGGGAGGTCTTAGGGGCCGGTGGCTTGCACACTGCCAAGGGCTCCAGCAGGAAGAGCTCTGTGCGAGGGAAGGGAAGGGCCAGTGCAGGGCTCCTGCAGCGGTTGCTTGGCCGCCCAGACTCAGCGCCGCACGGAGTGCACCAGGCTCCCAGGGCCCCTGGCTGGGGTCTGCAGCCCGCACACCCGGAGGCTGACTCCCTGGGCGCCCAGCAGCTGCCTCACACACGTAGCTTCCCTAGCGCTCTCCTCCCCAGCAGAGACGTGTGCAGCTGGTTGGGGCCTGCCCCTGCGTGCCTGGGCTCCTGCCCACAGTCCCAGCTCAGGGCAAGCAGCCCCTGAGCCAAGACCTGCAGGAGGCGCAGAGCGCCCCCACCTGGAAGCCGAGTGAACAGCTGTCGGGGAGGCGAGCCTCCTCGAGGGAAGAAGAGGCAGCCCAGCCTCGTTTGGCTCAAGCCCTACTTGGCTGGAGCCGAGTGCGCCTCCAGGACGGCAGAGCTCCAGCTCTGCTCAGAGGCCCGTTCTGGCAGAGTTGCTGGCGCGAGGCTGCTCTGCCCTGGGCGAGCCTTGCCCAGACTTGCCTCGCTGCTAGGCTTCCCGCCCAGGAAGGAGCAGGCTGCGCGAGGCTGGGAGACGCCACTGGCGCCTTCCTGGCCTCAGCTCCGCTCCTGCCTTGCCTTTACACCTAGGCCCCAGGCGTCCTTGGGGAGGGCTTAGGGGCCGGTGGCTTGCACACTGCCAAGGGCTCCAGCAGGAAGAGCTCTGTGCGAGGGAAGGGAAGGGCCAGTGCAGGGCTCCTCCAGCGGTTGCTTGGCCGCCCAGACTCAGCGCCGCACGGAGTGCACCAGGCTCCCAGGGCCCCTGGCTGGGGTCTGCAGCCCCGCACACCCGGAGGCTGACTCCCTGGGCGCCCAGCAGCTGCCTCACACACGTAGCTTCCCTAGCGCTCTCCTCCCCAGCAGAGACGTGTGCAGCTGGTTGGGGCCTGCCCCTGCGTGCCTGGGCTCCCGCCCACAGCCCCAGCTCAGGGCAAGCAGCCCCTGAGCCAAGACCTGCAGGAGGCGCAGAGCGCCCCCACCTGGAAGCCGAGTGAACAGCTGGCGGGGAGGCGAGCCTCCTCGAGGGAAGAAGAGGCAGCCCAGCCTCGTTTGGCTCAAGCCCTACTTGGCTGGAGCCGAGTGCGCCTCCAGGACGGCAGAGCTGCAGCTCTGCTCAGAGGCCCGTTCTGGCAGAGTTGCTGGCGCGAGGCTGCTCTGCCCTGGGCGAGCCTTGCCCAGACTTGCCTCGCTGCTAGGCTTCCTGCCCAGGAAGGAGCAGGCTGCGCGAGGCTGGGAGACGCCACTGGCGCCTTCCTGGCCTCAGCTCCGCTCCTGCCTTGCCTTTGCACCTAGGCCCCAGGCGTCCTTGGGGAGGGCTTAGGGGCCGGTGGCTTGCACACTGCCAAGGGCTCCAGCAGGAAGAGCTCTGTGCGAGGGAAGGGAAGGGCCAGTGCAGGGCTCCTGCAGCGGTTGCTTGGCCGCCCAGACTCAGCGCCGCACAGAGTGCACCAGGCTCCCAGGGCCCCTGGCTGGGGTCTGCAGCCCCGCACAGCCGGAGGCTGACTCCCTGGGCGCCCAGCAGCTGCCTCACACACGTAGCTTCCCTAGCGCTCTCCTCCCCAGCAGAGACGTGTGCAGCTGGTTGGGGCCTGCCCCTGCGTGCCTGGGCTCCCGCCCACAGCCCCAGCTCAGGGCAAGCAGCCCCTGAGCCAAGACCTGCAGGAGGGGCAGAGCGCCCCCACCTGGAAGCCGAGTGAACAGCTGGCGGGGAGGCGAGCCTCCTCGAGGGAAGAAGAGGCAGCCCAGCCTCGTTTGGCTCAAGCCCTACTTGGCTGGAGCCGAGTGCGCCTCCAGGACGGCAGAGCTGCAGCTCTGCTCAGAGGCCCGTTCTGGCAGAGTTGCTGGCGCGAGGCTGCTCTGCCCTGGGCGAGCCTTGCCCAGACTTGCCTCGCTGCTAGGATTCCTGCCCAGGAAGGAGCAGGCTGCGCGAGGCTGGGAGACGCCACTGGCGGCTTCCTGGCCTCAGCTCCGCTCCTGCCTTGCCTTTGCACCTAGGCCCCAGGCGTCCTTGGAGAGGGCTTAGGGGCCGGTGGCTTGCACACTGCCAAGGGCTCCAGCAGGAAGAGCTCTGTGCGAGGGAAGGGAAGGGCCAGTGCAGGGCTCCTCCAGCGGTTGCTTGGCCGGCCAGTCTCAGCGCCGCACGGAGTGCACCAGGCTCCCAGGGCCCCTGGCTGGGGTCTGCAGCCCCGCACACCCGGAGGCTGACTCCCTGGGCGCCCAGCAGCTGCCTCACACACGTAGCTTCCCTAGCGCTCTCCTCCCCAGCAGAGACGTGTGCAGCTGGTTGGGGCCTGCCCCTGCGTGCCTGGGCTCCCGCCCACAGCCCCATCTTAGGGCAAGCAGCCCCTGAGCCAAGACCTGCAGTAGACGCACAGCGCCCCCACCTGGAAGCCGAGTGAACAGCTGGCGGGGAGGCGAGCCTCCTCGAGGGAAGAAGAGGCAGCCCAGCCTCGTTTGGCTCAAGCCCTACTTGGCTGGAGCCGAGTGCGCCTCCAGGACGGCAGAGCTCCAGCTCTGCTCAGAGGCCCGTTCTGGCAGAGTTGCTGGCGCGAGGCTGCTCTGCCCTGGGCGAGCCTTGCCCAGACTTGCCTCGCTGCTAGGCTTCCTGCCCAGGAAGGAGCAGGCTGCGCGAGGCTGGGAGACGCCACTGGCGCCTTCCTGGCCTCAGCTCCGCTCCTGCCTTGCCTTTACACCTAGGCCCCAGGCGTCCTTGGGGAGGGCTTAGGGGCAGGTGGCTTGCACACTGCCAAGGGCTCCAGCAGGAAGAGCTCTGTGCGAGGGAAGGGAAGGGCCAGTGCAGGGCTCCTGCAGCGGTTGCTTGGCCGCCCAGACTCAGCGCCGCACGGAGTGCACCAGGCTCCCAGGGCCCCTGGCTGGGGTCTGCAGCCCCGCACACCCGGAGGCTGACTCCCTGGGCGCCCAGCAGCTGCCTCACACACGTAGCTTCCCTAGCGCTCTCCTCCCCAGCAGGACGTGTGCAGCTGGTTGGGGCCTGCCCCTGCGTGCCTGGGCTCCCGCCCACAGCCCCAGCTCAGGGCAAGCAGCCCCTGAGCCAAGACCTGCAGGAGGCGCAGAGCGCCCCCACCTGGAAGCCGAGTGAACAGCTGGCGGGGAGGCGAGCCTGCTGGAGGGAAGAATAGGCAGCCCAGCCTCGTTTGGCTCAAGCCCTACTTGGCTGGAGCCGAGTGCGCCTCCAGGACGGCAGAGCTCCAGCTCTGCTCAGAGGCCCGATCTGGCAGAGTTGCTGGCGCGAGGCTGCTCTGCCCTGGGCGAGCCTTGCCCAGACTTGCCTCGCTGCTAGGCTTCCTGCCCAGGAAGGAGCAGGCTGCGCGAGGCTGGGAGACGCCACTGGCGCCTTCCTGGCCTCAGCTCCGCTCCTGCCTTGCCTTTGCACCTAGGCCCCAGGCGTCCTTGGGGAGGGCTTAGGGGCCGGTGGCTTGCACACTGCCAAGGGCTCCAGCAGGAAGAGCTCTGTGCGAGGGAAGGGAAGGGCCAGTGCAGGGCTCCTGCAGCGGTTGCTTGGCCGCCCAGACTCAGCGCCGCACAGAGTGCACCAGGCTCCCAGGGCCCCTGGCTGGGGTCTGCAGCCCCGCACACCCGGAGGCTGACTCCCTGGGCGCCCAGCAGCTGCCTCACACACGTAGCTTCCCTAGCGCTCTCCTCCCCAGCAGAGACGTGTGCAGCAGGTTGGGGCCTGCCCCTGCGTGCCTGGGCTCCCGCCCACAGCCGCAGATCAGGGCAAGCAGCCCCTGAGCCAAGACCTGCAGGAGGCGCAGAGCGCCCCCACCTGGAAGCCGAGTGCACAGCTGGCGGGGAGGCGAGCCTCCTCGAGGGAAGAAGAGGCAGCCCAGCCTCGTTTAGCTCAAGCCCTACTTGGCTGGAGCCGAGTGCGCCTCCAGGACGGCAGAGCTCCAGCTCTGCTCAGAGGCCCGATCTGGCAGAGTTGCTGGCGCGAGGCTGCTCTGCCCTGGGCGAGCCTTGCCGAGACTTGCCTCGCTGCTTGGCTTCCTGCCCAGGAAGGAGCAGGCTGCGCGAGGCTGGGAGACGCCACTGGCGCCTTCCTGGCCTCAGTTCCGCTCCTGCCTTGCCTTTGCACCTAGGCCCCAGGCGTCCTTGGGGAGGTCTTAGGGGCCGGTGGCTTGCACACTGCCAAGGGCTCCAGCAGGAAGAGCTCTGTGCGAGGGAAGGGAAGGGCCAGTGCAGGGCTCCTGCAGCGGTTGCTTGGCCGCCCAGACTCAGCGCCGCACGGAGTGCACCAGGCTCCCAGGGCCCCTGGCTGGGGTCTGCAGCCCCGCACACCCGGAGGCTGACTCCCTGGGCGCCCAGCAGCTGCCTCAAACACGTAGCTTCCCTAGCGCTCTCCTCCCCAGCAGAGACGTGTGCAGCTGGTTGGGGCCTGCCCCTGCGTGCCTGGGCTCCCGCCCACAGTCCCAGCTCAGGGCAAGCAGCCCCTGAGCCAAGACCTGCAGGAGGCGCAGAGCGCCCCCACCTGGAAGCCGAGTGAACAGCTGGCGGGGAGGCGAGCCTCCTCGAGGGAAGAAGAGGCAGCCCAGCCTCGTTTGGCTCAAGCCCTACTTGGCTGGAGCCGAGTGCGCCTCCAGGACGGCAGAGCTCCAGCTCTGCTCAGAGGCCCGTTCTGGCAGAGTTGCTGGCGCGAGGCTGCTCTGCCCTGGGCGAGCCTTGCCCAGACTTGCCTCGCTGCTAGGCTTCCCGCCCAGGAAGGAGCAGGCTGCGCGAGGCTGGGAGACGCCACTGGCGCCTTCCTGGCCTCAGCTCCGCTCCTGCCTTGCCTTTACACCTAGGCCCCAGGCGTCCTTGGGGAGGGCTTAGGGGCCGGTGGCTTGCACACTGCCAAGGGCTCCAGCAGGAAGAGCTCTGTGCGAGGGAAGGGAAGGGCCAGTGCAGGGCTCCTCCAGCGGTTGCTTGGCCGCCCAGACTCAGCGCCGCACGGAGTGCACCAGGCTCCCAGGGCCCCTGGCTGGGGTCTGCAGCCCCGCACACCCGGAGGCTGACTCCCTGGGCGCCCAGCAGCTGCCTCACACACGTAGCTTCCCTAGCGCTCTCCTCCCCAGCAGAGACGTGTGCAGCTGGTTGGGGCCTGCCCCTGCGTGCCTGGGCTCCCGCCCACAGCCCCAGCTCAGGGCAAGCAGCCCCTGAGCCAAGACCTGCAGGAGGCGCAGAGCGCCCCCACCTGGAAGCCGAGTGAACAGCTGGCGGGGAGGTGAGCCTCCTCGAGGGAAGAAGAGGCAGCCCAGCCTCGTTTGGCTCAAGCCCTACTTGGCTGGAGCCGAGTGCGCCTCCAGGACGGCAGAGCTCCAGCTCTGCTCAGAGGCCCGATCTGGCAGAGTTGCTGGCGCGAGGCTGCTCTGCCCTGGGCGAGCCTTGCCCAGACTTGCCTCGCTGCTAGGCTTCCTGCCCAGGAAGGAGCAGGCTGCGCGAGGCTGGGAGACGCCACTGGCGCCTTCCTGGCCTCAGCTCCGCTCCTGCCTTGCCTTTGCACCTAGGCCCCAGGCGTCCTTGGGGAGGGCTTAGGGGCCGGTGGCTTGCACACTGCCAAGGGCTCCAGCAGGAAGAGCTCTGTGCGAGGGAAGGGAAGGGCCAGTGCAGGGCTCCTGCAGCGGTTGCTTGGCCGCCCAGACTCAGCGCCGCACAGAGTGCACCAGGCTCCCAGGGCCCCTGGCTGGGGTCTGCAGCCCCGCACACCCGGAGGCTGACTCCCTGGGCGCCCAGCAGCTGCCTCACACACGTAGCTTCCCTAGCGCTCTCCTCCCCAGCAGAGACGTGTGCAGCTGGTTGGGGCCTGCCCCTGCGTGCCTGGGCTCCCGCCCACAGCCGCAGCTCAGGGCAAGCAGCCCCTGAGCCAAGACCTGCAGGAGGCGCAGAGCGCCCCCACCTGGAAGCCGAGTGAACAGCTGGCGGGGAGGCGAGCCTCCTCGAGGGAAGAAGAGGCAGCCCAGCCTCGTTTAGCTCAAGCCCTACTTGGCTGGAGCCGAGTGCGCCTCCAGGACGGCAGAGCTCCAGCTCTGCTCAGAGGCCCGATCTGGCAGAGTTGCTGGCGCGAGGCTGCTCTGCCCTGGGCGAGCCTTGCCGAGACTTGCCTCGCTGCTTGGCTTCCTGCCCAGGAAGGAGCAGGCTGCGCGAGGCTGGGAGACGCCACTGGCGCCTTCCTGGCCTCAGTTCCGCTCCTGCCTTGCCTTTGCACCTAGGCCCCAGGCGTCCTTGGGGAGGTCTTAGGGGCCGGTGGCTTGCACACTGCCAAGGGCTCCAGCAGGAAGAGCTCTGTGCGAGGGAAGGGAAGGGCCAGTGCAGGGCTCCTGCAGCGGTTGCTTGGCCGCCCAGACTCAGCGCCGCACGGAGTGCACCAGGCTCCCAGGGCCCCTGGCTGGGGTCTGCAGCCCCGCACACCCGGAGGCTGACTCCCTGGGCGCCCAGCAGCTGCCTCACACACGTAGCTTCCCTAGCGCTCTCCTCCCCAGCAGAGACGTGTGCAGCTGGTTGGGGCCTGCCCCTGCGTGCCTGGGCTCCCGCCCACAGCCCCAGCTCAGGGCAAGCAGCCCCTGAGCCAAGACCTGCAGGAGGCGCAGAGCGCCCCCACCTGGAAGCCGAGTGAACAGCTGGCGGGGAGGCGAGCCTCCTCGAGGGAAGAAGAGGCAGCCCAGCCTCGTTTGGCTCAAGCCCTACTTGGCTGGAGCCGAGTGCGCCTCCAGGACGGCAGAGCTCCAGCTCTGCTCAGAGGCCCGTTCTGGCAGAGTTGCTGGCGCGAGGCTGCTCTGCCCTGGGCGAGCCTTGCCCAGACTTGCCTCGCTGCTAGGCTTCCCGCCCAGGAAGGAGCAGGCTGCGCGAGGCTGGGAGACGCCACTGGCGCCTTCCTGGCCTCAGCTCCGCTCCTGCCTTGCCTTTACACCTAGGCCCCAGGCGTCCTTGGGGAGGGCTTAGGGGCCGGTGGCTTGCACACTGCCAAGGGCTCCAGCAGGAAGAGCTCTGTGCGAGGGAAGGGAAGGGCCAGTGCAGGGCTCCTCCAGCGGTTGCTTGGCCGGCCAGACTCAGCGCCGCACGGAGTGCACCAGGCTACCAGGGCCCCTGGCTGGGGTCTGCAGCCCCACACACCCGGAGGCTGACTCCCTGGGCGCCCAGCAGCTGCCTCACACACGTAGCTTCCCTAGCGCTCTCCTCCCCAGCAGAGACGTGTGCAGCTGGTTGGGGCCTGCCCCTGCGTGCCTGGGCTCCCGCCCACAGCCCCAGCTCAGGGCAAGCAGCCCCTGAGCCAAGACCTGCAGGAGGGGCAGAGCGCCCCCACCTGGAAGCCGAGTGAACAGCTGGCGGGGAGGCGAGCCTCCTCGAGGGAAGAAGAGGCAGCCCAGCCTCGTTTGGCTCAAGCCCTACTTGGCTGGAGCCGAGTGCACCTCCAGGACGGCAGAGCTCCAGCTCTGCTCAGAGGCCCGTTCTGGCCGAGTTGCTGGCGCGAGGCTGCTCTGCCCTGGGCGAGCCTTGCCCAGACTTGCCTCGCTGCTAGGCTTCCCGCCCAGGAAGGAGCAGGCTGCGCGAGGCTGGGAGACGCCACTGGCGCCTTCCTGGCCTCAGCTCCGCTCCTGCCTTGCCTTTACACCTAGGCCCCAGGCGTCCTTGGGGAGGGCTTAGGGGCCGGTGGCTTGCACACTGCCAAGGGCTCCAGCAGGAAGAGCTCTGTACGAGGGAAGGGAAGGGCTAGTGCAGGGCTCCTCCAGCGGTTGCTTGGCCGGCCAGACTCAGCGCCGCAAGGAGTGCACCAGGCCCTCAGGGCCCCTTGCTGGGGTCTGCAGCCCCGCACACCCGGAGGCTGACTCCCTGGGCGCCCAGCAACTGCCTCACACACGTAGCTTCCCTAGCGCTCTCCTTCCCAGCAGAGACGTGTGCAGCTGGTTGTGTCCTGCCCCTCCGTGCCTGGGCTCCCGCCCACAGCCCCAGCTCAGGGCAAGCAGTCCCTGAGACAAGACCTGCAGAAGGCACACAGCGCCCCCACCTGGAAGCCGAGTGAACAGCTGGCGGTGAGGCGAGCCTCCTCGAGGGAAAAAGAGGCAGCCCTGCCTTGTTTGGCTCAAGCCCTACTTGGCTGGAGCCGAGTGCGCCTCCAGGACGGCAGAGCTCCAGCTCGGCTCAGAGGCCCGATCTGGCAGAGTTGCTGGCTCGAGGCTGCTCTGCCCTGGGCTAGCTTTGCCCAGACTTGCCTCGCTGCTAGACTTCCTGCCCACGAAGGAGCAGGCTGCGCGAGGCTGGGAGACGCCACTGGCGCCTTCCTGGCCTCAGCTCCGCTCCTGCCTTGCCTTTGCACCTAGGCCACAGGAGTCCTTGGGGAGGGCTTAGGGGCCGGTGGCTTGCACACTGCCAAGGGCTCCAGCAGGAAGAGCTCTGTGCGAGGGAAAGTTAGGGCTGGTGCAGGGCTCCTCCAGCGGTTGCTTGGCCGGCCAGACTCAGAGCCGCACGGAGTGCAGCAGGCTCCCAGGGCCCCTGGCTGTGGTCTGCAGCCCCGCACACCCGGAGGCTGACTCCCTGGGTCCCTCACACACGTAGTTTCCCTAGAGCTCTCCTCCCCAGCAGAGACGTGTGCAGCTGGTTGGGGCCTGCCCCTGCGTGCCTGGGCTTCCGCCCACAGCCCCAGCTCAGGACAAGCAGCCCCTGAGCCAAGACCTGCAGGAGGCGCAGAGCGCCCCGCCTGGAAGCCGAGTGAACAGCTGGCGGGGAGGCGAGCCACCTCGAGGGAAGAAGAGGCAGCCCATCCTCGTTTGGCTCAAGCCCTACGTGGCTGGAGCCGAGTGCGCCTCCAGGACGGCAGAGCTCCAGCTCTGCTCAGAGGCCCGATGTGGCAGAGTTGCTGGCGCGAGGCTGCTCTGCCCTGGGCGAGCCTTGCCCAGACTTGCCTAGCTACTAGGCTTCCTGCCCAGGAAGGAGCAGGCTATGCGACGCTGGGAGACGCCACTGGCGCCTTCCTGGCCTCAGCTCCGCTCCTGCCTTGCCTTTGCACCTAGGCCTCAGGCGTCCTTGGGGAGGGCTTAGGGGCCGGTGACTTGCACACTGCCAAGGGCTCCAGCAGGAAGAGCTCTGTGCGAGGGAAGGGAAGGTCTAGTGCAAGGCTCCTCCAGTGGTTGCTTGGCCGGCCAGATTCAACGCCATCCCGAGTGCACCAGGCTCCCAGGGCCCCTGGCTGGGGTCTGCAGCCCTGCACACACGGAGACTGACTCCCTGGGCGCCCAGCAGCTACCTCACACAGGTAGCTTCCCTAGCGCACTCCTCCCCAGCAGAGACGTGTGCACCTGGTTGGGGCCTGCCCCTGCGTGCCTGGGCTCCCGCCCACACCCCCAGCTCAGGGCAAGCAGCCCCTGAGCCAAGACCTGCAGGATGCGCACAGCGCCCCCACCTGGAAGCCGAGTGAACAGCTGGCGGGGAGGCGAGCCTCCTGGAGGGAAGAAGAGGCAGTCCAGCCTCGTTTGGCTCAAGCCCTACTTGGCTGGAGCCGAGTAGCCTCCAGGACGGCAGAGCTCCAGCTCTGCTCAGAGGCCCGATCTGGCAGAGTTGCTGGCGCGAGGCTGCTCTGCCCTGGCCGAGCCTTGCCCAGACTTGCCTCGCTGCTAGGCTTCCTGCCCAGGAAGGAGCAGGCTGCGCGAGGCTGGGATACGCCACTGGCGCCTTCCTGGCCTCAGCTCCGCTCCTGCCTTGCCTTTGCACCGAGGCCCCAGGCGTCCTTGGGGAGGGCTTAGGGGCCCGTTTCTTGCACACTACCAAGGGCTCCAGCACCAAGAGCTCTGTGTGAGGGAAGGGAAGGGATGGTGCAGGGCTCCTCCAGCGGTTGCTTGGCCGGCCAGACTCAGCGCCGCACGGAGTGCACCAGGCTCCCAGGGCCCATGGCTGGGGTCTGCAGCCCCACACACCCGGAGGCTGACTCCCTGGGCGCCCAGCAGCTGCCTCACACACGTAGCTTCCCTAGCGCTCTCCTCCCCAGCAGAGACGTTTGCAGCTGGTTGGGGCCTGCCCCTGCGTGCCTGTGTTCCCGCCCGCAGCCCCAGATCAGGGCAAGCAGCCCATGAGCCAAGACCTGCAGGAGGCGCAGAGCGCCCCCACCTGGAAGCCGAGTGAACAGCTGGCGGGGAGGCGAGCCTCCTCGAGGGAAGAAGAGGAAGCCCAGGCTGGTTTGGCTCAAGCCTTACTTGGCTGGAACCAGGTGCGCCTCCAGGACGGCAGAGCACCAGCTCTGCTCAGAGGCCCGATGTGGCAGAGTTGCTGGCGCGAGGTTTCTCTGCCCTGCGCGAGCATTTCCCAGACTTGCCTCGCTGCTAGGCTTCCCGCCCAGGAAGGAGCAGGCTGCGCGAGGCTGGGAGACGCCACTGGCGCCTTCCTGGCCTCAGCTCCGCTCCTGCCTTGCCTTTACACCTAGGCCCCAGGCGTCCTTGGGGAGGGCTTAGGGGCCGGTGGCTTGCACACTGCCAAGGGCTCCAGCAGGAAGAGCTCTGTGCGAGGGAAGGGAAGGGCCAGTGCAGGGCTCCTCCAGCGGTTGCTTGGCCGGCCAGACTCAGCGCCGCACGGAGTGCACCAGGCTACCAGGGCCCCTGGCTGGGGTCTGCAGCCCCACACACCCGGAGGCTGACTCCCTGGGCGCCCAGCAGCTGCCTCACACACGTAGCTTCCCTAGCGCTCTCCTCCCCAGCAGAGACGTGTGCAGCTGGTTGGGGCCTGCCCCTGCGTGCCTGGGCTCCCGCCCACAGCCCCAGCTCAGGGCAAGCAGCCCCTGAGCCAAGACCTGCAGGAGGGGCAGAGCGCCCCCACCTGGAAGCCGAGTGAACAGCTGGCGGGGAGGCGAGCCTCCTCGAGGGAAGAAGAGGCAGCCCAGCCTCGTTTGGCTCAAGCCCTACTTGGCTGGAGCCGAGTGCACCTCCAGGACGGCAGAGCTCCAGCTCTTCTCAGAGGCCCGTTCTGGCCGAGTTGCTGGCGCGAGGCTGCTCTGCCCTGGGCGAGCCTTGCCCAGACTTGCCTCGCTGCTAGGCTTCCCGCCCAGGAAGGAGCAGGCTGCGCGAGGCTGGGAGACGCCACTGGCGCCTTCCTGGCCTCAGCTCCGCTCCTGCCTTGCCTTTACACCTAGGCCCCAGGCGTCCTTGGGGAGGGCTTAGGGGCCGGTGGCTTGCACACTGCCAAGGGCTCCAGCAGGAAGAGCTCTGTACGAGGGAAGGGAAGGGCTAGTGCAGGGCTCCTCCAGCGGTTGCTTGGCCGGCCAGACTCAGCGCCGCAAGGAGTGCACCAGGCCCTCAGGGCCCCTTGCTGGGGTCTGCAGCCCCGCACACCCGGAGGCTGACTCCCTGGGCGCCCAGCAACTGCCTCACACACGTAGCTTCCCTAGCGCTCTCCTTCCCAGCAGAGACGTGTGCAGCTGGTTGTGTCCTGCCCCTCCGTGCCTGGGCTCCCGCCCACAGCCCCAGCTCAGGGCAAGCAGTCCCTGAGACAAGACCTGCAGAAGGCACACAGCGCCCCCACCTGGAAGCCGAGTGAACAGCTGGCGGTGAGGCGAGCCTCCTCGAGGGAAAAAGAGGCAGCCCTGCCTTGTTTGGCTCAAGCCCTACTTGGCTGGAGCCGAGTGCGCCTCCAGGACGGCAGAGCTCCAGCTCGGCTCAGAGGCCCGATCTGGCAGAGTTGCTGGCTCGAGGCTGCTCTGCCCTGGGCTAGCTTTGCCCAGACTTGCCTCGCTGCTAGACTTCCTGCCCACGAAGGAGCAGGCTGCGCGAGGCTGGGAGACGCCACTGGCGCCTTCCTGGCCTCAGCTCCGCTCCTGCCTTGCCTTTGCACCTAGGCCACAGGAGTCCTTGGGGAGGGCTTAGGGGCCGGTGGCTTGCACACTGCCAAGGGCTCCAGCAGGAAGAGCTCTGTGCGAGGGAAAGTTAGGGCTGGTGCAGGGCTCCTCCAGCGGTTGCTTGGCCGGCCAGACTCAGAGCCGCACGGAGTGCAGCAGGCTCCCAGGGCCCCTGGCTGTGGTCTGCAGCCCCGCACACCCGGAGGCTGACTCCCTGGGTCCCTCACACACGTAGTTTCCCTAGAGCTCTCCTCCCCAGCAGAGACGTGTGCAGCTGGTTGGGGCCTGCCCCTGCGTGCCTGGGCTTCCGCCCACAGCCCCAGCTCAGGACAAGCAGCCCCTGAGCCAAGACCTGCAGGAGGCGCAGAGCGCCCCGCCTGGAAGCCGAGTGAACAGCTGGCGGGGAGGCGAGCCACCTCGAGGGAAGAAGAGGCAGCCCATCCTCGTTTGGCTCAAGCCCTACGTGGCTGGAGCCGAGTGCGCCTCCAGGACGGCAGAGCTCCAGCTCTGCTCAGAGGCCCGATGTGGCAGAGTTGCTGGCGCGAGGCTGCTCTGCCCTGGGCGAGCCTTGCCCAGACTTGCCTAGCTACTAGGCTTCCTGCCCAGGAAGGAGCAGGCTATGCGACGCTGGGAGACGCCACTGGCGCCTTCCTGGCCTCAGCTCCGCTCCTGCCTTGCCTTTGCACCTAGGCCTCAGGCGTCCTTGGGGAGGGCTTAGGGGCCGGTGACTTGCACACTGCCAAGGGCTCCAGCAGGAAGAGCTCTGTGCGAGGGAAGGGAAGGTCTAGTGCAAGGCTCCTCCAGTGGTTGCTTGGCCGGCCAGATTCAACGCCATCCCGAGTGCACCAGGCTCCCAGGGCCCCTGGCTGGGGTCTGCAGCCCTGCACACACGGAGACTGACTCCCTGGGCGCCCAGCAGCTACCTCACACAGGTAGCTTCCCTAGCGCACTCCTCCCCAGCAGAGACGTGTGCACCTGGTTGGGGCCTGCCCCTGCGTGCCTGGGCTCCCGCCCACACCCCCAGCTCAGGGCAAGCAGCCCCTGAGCCAAGACCTGCAGGATGCGCACAGCGCCCCCACCTGGAAGCCGAGTGAACAGCTGGCGGGGAGGCGAGCCTCCTGGAGGGAAGAAGAGGCAGTCCAGCCTCGTTTGGCTCAAGCCCTACTTGGCTGGAGCCGAGTAGCCTCCAGGACGGCAGAGCTCCAGCTCTGCTCAGAGGCCCGATCTGGCAGAGTTGCTGGCGCGAGGCTGCTCTGCCCTGGCCGAGCCTTGCCCAGACTTGCCTCGCTGCTAGGCTTCCTGCCCAGGAAGGAGCAGGCTGCGCGAGGCTGGGATACGCCACTGGCGCCTTCCTGGCCTCAGCTCCGCTCCTGCCTTGCCTTTGCACCGAGGCCCCAGGCGTCCTTGGGGAGGGCTTAGGGGCCCGTTTCTTGCACACTACCAAGGGCTCCAGCACCAAGAGCTCTGTGTGAGGGAAGGGAAGGGATGGTGCAGGGCTCCTCCAGCGGTTGCTTGGCCGGCCAGACTCAGCGCCGCACGGAGTGCACCAGGCTCCCAGGGCCCATGGCTGGGGTCTGCAGCCCCACACACCCGGAGGCTGACTCCCTGGGCGCCCAGCAGCTGCCTCACACACGGAGCTTCCCTAGCGCTCTCCTCCCCAGCAGAGACGTTTGCAGCTGGTTGGGGCCTGCCCCTGCGTGCCTGTGTTCCCGCCCGCAGCCCCAGATCAGGGCAAGCAGCCCATGAGCCAAGACCTGCAGGAGGCGCAGAGCGCCCCCACCTGGAAGCCGAGTGAACAGCTGGCGGGGAGGCGAGCCTCCTCGAGGGAAGAAGAGGAAGCCCAGGCTGGTTTGGCTCAAGCCTTACTTGGCTGGAACCAGGTGCGCCTCCAGGACGGCAGAGCACCAGCTCTGCTCAGAGGCCCGATGTGGCAGAGTTGCTGGCGCGAGGTTTCTCTGCCCTGCGCGAGCATTTCCCAGACTTGCCTCGCTGCTAGGCTTCCTGCCCCGGAAGGAGCAGGCTGCGCGAGGCTGTGAGACGCCACTGGTGCCTTCCTGGCCTCAGCTCCGCTCCTGCCTTGCCTTTGCACCTAGGCCACAGGACTCCTTGGGAAGGGCTAAGGGGCCGGTGGCTTGCACACTGCCAAGGGCTCCAGCAGGAAGAGCTCTGTGCCAGGGAAGGGAAGGGCTAGTGCAGTGCTCCTACAGCGGTTGCTTGGCCGGCCAGACTCAGCGCCGCACGGAGTGCACCAGGCTCCCAGGGCCCCTGGCTGGGGACTGCAGCCCCGCACACACGGAGGCTGACTCACAGGGCGCCCAGCAGCTGCCTCACACAAATAGCTTCCCTAGCGCTCTCCTCCCCAGCAGAGACGGGTGCAGCTGGTTGGGTCCTGCCCCTGCGTGCCTGGGCTCCCGCCCACAGCCCCAGATCAGGGCAAGCAGCCCCTGAGCCAAGACCTGCAGGAGGCACACAGCGCCCCCACGTGGAAGCCGAGTGAACAGCTGGCGGGGAGGCGAGCCTCCTCGAGGGAAGAGGCAGCCCAGCCTCGTTTGGCTCAAGCCCTACTTGGCCAGAGCCGAGTGCGCCTCCAGGACGGCAGAGCTTCAGCTCTGCTCAGAAGCCGGATGTGGCAGAGTTGTTGGCGCGAGGCTTCTCTGCCCTGGCGAGCATTTCCCAGACTTGCCTCGCTGCTAGGCTTCCTGCCCAGGAAGGAGCAGGCTGCGCGAGGCTGGGAGACGCCACTGGCGCCTTCCTGGCCTCAGCTCCGCTCCTGCCTTGCCTTTGCACCGAGGCCTCAGGCGTCCTTGGGGAGGGCTTAGGGGCCGGTGACTTGCACACTGCCAAGGGCTCCAGCAGGAAGAGCTCTGTGAGAGGAAAGGGAAGGTCTAGTGCAGGGCTCCTCCAGCGGTTGCTTGGCTGGCCAGACTCAGCGCCGCACGGAGTGCACCAGGCTCCCAGGGCCACTGGCTGGGGTCTGCGGCCCCGCACACCCAAAGGCTGACTCCCTGCGCGCCCAGCAGCTGCCTCACATACGTAGCTTCCCTAGCGCTCTCCTCCCCAGCAGTGACGTGTGCAGCTGGTTGGGGCCTGCCCCTGCGTGCCTGGGCTCGCGCCCACAGCCTCAGCTCAGGGCAAGCAGCCCCTGAGCCAAGACCTGCAGGAGGCGCAGAGCGCCCCCACCTGGAAGCCGAGTGAACAGCTGGCGGGGAGGCGAGCCTCCTCGAGGGAAGAAGAGGCAGCCCAGCCTCGTTTGGCTCAAGCCCTACTTGGCTGGAGCCGAGTGCGCCTCCAGGACGGCAGAGCTCCAGCTCTGCTCAGAGGCCCGTTCTGGCAGAGTTGCTGGCGCGAGGCTGCTCTGCCCTGGGCGAGCCTTGCCCAGACTTGCCTCGCTGCTAGGCTTCCCGCCCAGGAAGGAGCAGGCTGCGCGAGGCTGGGAGACGCCACTGGCGCCTTCCTGGCCTCAGCTCCGCTCCTGCCTTGCCTTTACACCTGGGCCCCAGGCGTCCTTGGGGAGGGCTTAGGGGCCGGTGGCTTGCACACTGCCAAGGGCTCCAGCAGGAAGAGCTCTGTGCGAGGGAAGGGAAGGGCCAGTGCAGGGCTCCTCCAGCGGTTGCTTGGCCGCCCAGACTCAGCGCCGCACGGAGTGCACCAGGCTCCCAGGGCCCCTGGCTGGGGTCTGCAGCCCTGCACACCCGGAGGCTGACTCCCTGGGCGCCCAGCAGCTGCCTCACACACGTAGCTTCCCTAGCGCTCTCCTCCCCAGCAGAGACGTGTGCAGCTGGTTGGGGCCTGCCCCTGCGTGCCTGGGCTCCCGCCCACAGCCCCAGCTCAGGGCAAGCAGCCCCTGAGCCAAGACCTGCAGGAGGCGCAGAGCGCCCCCACCTGGAAGCCGAGTGAACAGCTGGCGGGGAGGCGAGCCTCCTCGAGGGAAGAAGAGGCAGCCCAGCGTCGTTTGGCTCAAGCCCTACTTGGCTGGAGCCGAGTGCGCCTCCAGGACGGCAGAGCTCCAGCTCTGCTCAGAGGCCCGTTCTGGCAGAGATGCTGGCGCGAGGCTGCTCTGCCCTGGGCGAGCCTTGCCCAGACTTGCCTCGCTGCTAGGCTTCCCGCCCAGGAAGGAGCAGGCTGCGCGAGGCTGGGAGACGCCACTGGCGCCTTCCTGGCCTCAGCTCCGCTCCTGCCTTGCCTTTACACCTGGGCCCCAGGCGTCCTTGGGGAGGGCTTAGGGGCCGGTGGCTTGCACACTGCCAAGGGCTCCAGCAGGAAGAGCTCTGTGCGAGGGAAGGGAAGGGCCAGTGCAGGGCTCCTCCAGCGGTTGCTTGGCCGCCCAGACTCAGCGCCGCACGGAGTGCACCAGGCTCCCAGGGCCCCTGGCTCGGGTCTGCAGCCCCGCACACCCGGAGGCTGACTCCCTGGGCGCCCAGCAGCTGCCTCACACACGTAGCTTCCCTAGCGCTCTCCTCCCCAGCAGAGACGTGTGCAGCTGGTTGGGGCCTGCCCCTGCGTGCCTGGGCTCCCGCCCACAGCCCCAGCTCAGGGCAAGCAGCCCCTGAGCCAAGACCTGCAGGAGGCGCACAGCGCCCCCACCTGGAAGCCGAGTGAACAGCTGGCGGGGAGGCGAGCCTCCTCGAGGGAAGAAGAGGCAGCCCAGCCTCGTTTGGCTCAAGCCCTACTTGGCTGGAGCCGAGTGCGCCTTCAGGACGGCAGAGCTCCAGCTCTGCTCAGAGGCCCGTTCTGGCAGAGTTGCTGGCGCGAGGCTGCTCTGCCCTGGGCGAGCCTTGCCCAGACTTGCCTCGCTGCTAGGCTTCCCGCCCAGGAAGGAGCAGGCTGCGCGAGGCTGGGAGACGCCACTGGCGCCTTCCTGGCCTCAGCTCCGCTCCTGCCTTGCCTTTACACCTAGGCCCCAGGCGTCCTTGGGGAGGGCTTAGGGGCCGGTGGCTTGCACACTGCCAAGGGCTCCAGCAGGAAGAGCTCTGTGCGAGGGAAGGGAAGGGCCAGTGCAGGGCTCCTCCAGCGGTTGCTTGGCCGCCCAGACTCAGCGCCGCACGGAGTGCACCAGGCTCCCAGGGCCCCTGGCTGGGGTCTGCAGCCCCGCACACCCGGAGGCTGACTCCCTGGGCGCCCAGCAGCTGCCTCACACACGTAGCTTCCCTAGCGCTCTCCTCCCCAGCAGAGACGTGTGCAGCTGGTTGGGGCCTGCCCCTGCGTGCCTGGGCTCCCGCCCACAGCCCCAGCTCAGGGCAAGCAGCCCCTGAGCCAAGACCTGCAGGAGACGCACAGCGCCCCCACCTGGAAGCCGAGTGAACAGCTGGCGGGGAGGCGAGCCTCCTCGAGGGAAGAAGAGGCAGCCCAGCCTCGTTTGGCTCAAGCCCTACTTGGCTGGAGCCGAGTGCGCCTCCAGGACGGCAGAGCTCCAGCTCTGCTCAGAGGCCCGATGTGGCAGAGTTGCTGGCGCGAGGCTGCTCTGCCCTGGGCGAGCCTTGCCCAGACTTGCCTCGCTGCTAGGCTTCCCGCCCAGGAAGGAGCAGGCTGCGCGAGGCTGGGAGACGCCACTGGCGCCTTCCTGGCCTCAGCTCCGCTCCTGCCTTGCCTTTACACCTAGGCCCCAGGCGTCCTTGGGGAGGGCTTAGGGGCCGGTGTCTTGCACACTGCCAAGGGCTCCAGCAGGAAGAGCTCTGTGCGAGGGAAGGGAAGGGCCAGTGCAGGGCTCCTCCAGCGGTTGCTTGGCCGCCCAGACTCAGCGCCGCACGGAGTGCACCAGGCTCCCAGGGACCCTGGCTGGGGTCTGCAGCCCCGCACACCCGGAGGCTGACTCCCTTGGCGCCCAGCAGCTGCCTCACACACGTAGCTTCCCTAGCGCTCTCCTCCCCAGCAGAGACGTGTGCAGCTGGTTGGGGCCTGCCCCTGCGTGCCTGGGCTCCCGCCCACAGCCCCAGCTCAGGGCAAGCAGCCCCTGAGCCAAGACCTGCAGGAGGCGCAGAGCGCCCCCACCTGGAAGCCGAGTGAACAGCTGGCGGGGAGGCGAGCCTCCTCGAGGGAAGAAGAGGCAGCCCAGCCTCGTTTGGCTCAAGCCCTACTTGGCTGGAGCCGAGTGCGCCTCCAGGACGGCAGAGCTCCAGCTCTGCTCAGAGGCCCGTTCTGGCAGAGTTGCTGGCGCGAGGCTGCTCTGCCCTGGACGAGCCTTGCCCAGACTTGCCTCGCTGCTAGGCTTCCCGCCCAGGAAGGAGCAGGCTGCGCGAGGCTGGGAGACGCCACTGGCGCCTTCCTGGCCTCAGCTCAGCTCCTGCCTTGCCTTTACACCTAGGCCCCAGGCGTCCTTGGGGAGGGCTTAGGGGCCGGTGGCTTGCACACTGCCAAGGTCTCCAGCAGGAAGAGCTCTGTGCGAGGGAAGGGAAGGGCCAGTGCAGGGCTCCTCCAGCGGTTGCTTGGCCGCCCAGACTCAGCGCCGCACGGAGTGCACCAGGCTCCCAGGGCCCCTGGCTCGGGTCTGCAGCCCCGCACACCCGGAGGCTGACTCCCTGGGCGCCCAGCAGCTGCCTCACACACGTAGCTTCCCTAGCGCTCTCCTCCCCAGCAGAGACGTGTGCAGCTGGTTGGGGCCTGCCCCTGCGTGCCTGGGCTCCCGCCCACAGCCCCATCTTAGGGCAAGCAGCCCCTTAGCCAAGACCTGCAGGAGACGCACAGCGCCCCCACCTGGAAGCCGAGTGAACAGCTGGCGGGGAGGCGAGCCTCCTCGAGGGAAGAAGAGGCAGCCCAGCCTCCTTTGGCTCAAGCCCTACTTGGCTGGAGCCGAGTGCGCCTCCAGGACGGCAGAGCTCCAGCTCTGCTCAGAGGCCCGTTCTGGCAGAGTTGCTGGCGCGAGGCTGCTCTGCCCTGGGCGAGCCTTGCCCAGACTTGCCTCGCTGCTAGGCTTCCCGCCCAGGAAGGAGCAGGCTGCGCGAGGCTGGGAGACGCCACTGGCGCCTTCCTGGCCTCAGCTCCGCTCCTGCCTTGCCTTTACACCTAGGCCCCAGGCGTCCTTGGGGAGGGCTTAGGGGCCGGTGGCTTGCACACTGCCAAGGGCTCCTGCAGGAAGAGCTCTGTGCGAGGGAAGGGAAGGGCCAGTGCAGGGCTCCTCCAGAGGTTGCTTGGCCGCCCAGACTCAGCGCCGCACGGAGTGAACCAGGCTCCCAGGGCCCCTGGCTGGGGTCTGCAGCCCCGCACACCCGGAGGCTGACTCCCTGGGCGCCCAGCAGCTGCCTCACACACGTAGCTTCCCTAGCGCTCTCCTCCCCAGCAGAGACGTGTGCAGCTGGTTGGGGCCTGCCCCTGCGTGCCTGGGCTCCCGCCCACAGCCCCAGCTCAGGGCAAGCAGCCCCTGAGCCAAGACCTGCAGGAGGCCCAGAGCGCCCCCACCTGGAAGCCGAGTGAACAGCTGGCGGGGAGGCGAGCCTCCTCGAGGGAAGAAGAGGCAGCCCAGCCTCGTTTGGCTCAAGCCCTACTTGGCTGGAGCCGAGTGCGCCTCCAGGACGGCAGAGCTCCAGCTCTGCTCAGAGGCCCGTTCTGGCAGAGTTGCTGGCGCGAGGCTGCTCTGCCCTGGGCGATCCTTGCCCAGACTTGCCTCGCTGCTAGGCTTCCTGCCCAGGAAGGAGCAGGCTGCGCGAGGCTGGGAGACGCCACTGGCGCCTTCCTGGCCTCAGCTCCGCTCCTGCCTTGCCTTTGCACCTAGGCCCCAGGCGTCCTTGGGGAGGGCTTAGGGGCCGGTGGCTTGCACACTGCCAAGGTCTCCGGCAGGAAGAGCTCTGTGCGAGGGAAGGGAAGGGCCAGTGCAGGGCTCCTCCTGCGGTTGCTTGGCCGCCCAGACTCAGCGCCGCACGGAGTGCAGCAGGCTCCCAGGGCCCGTGGCTGGGGTCTGCAGCCCCGCACACCCGGAGGCTGACTCCCTGGGCACCCAGCAGCTGCCTCACACACGTAGCTTCCCTAGCGCTCTCCTCCCCAGCAGAGACGTGTGCAGCTGGTTGGGGCCTGCCCCTGCGTGCCTGGGCTCCCGCCCACAGCCCCAGCTCAGGGCAAGCAGCCCCTGAGCCAAGACCTGCAGGAGGCGCAGAGCGCCCCCACCTGGAAGCCGAGTGAACAGCTGGCGGGGAGGCGAGCCTCCTCGAGGGAAGAAGAGGCAGCCCAGCCTCGTTTGGCTCAAGCCCTACTTGGCTGGAGCTGAGTGCGCCTCCAGGACGGCAGAGCTCCAGCTCTGCTCAGAGGCCCGTTCTGGCAGAGTTGCTGGCGCGAGGCTGCTCTGCCCTGGGCGAGCCTTGCCCAGACTTGCCTCGCTGCTAGGCTTCCCGCCCAGGAAGGAGCAGGCTGCGCGAGGCTGGGAGACGCCACTGGCCCCTTCCTGGCCTCAGCTCCGCTCCTGCCTTGTCTTTACACCTGGGCCCCAGGCGTCCTTGGGGAGGGCTTAGGGGCCGGTGGCTTGCACACTGCCAAGGGCTCCAGCAGGAAGAGCTCTGTGCGAGGGAAGGGAAGGGCCAGTGCAGGGCTCCTCCAGCGGTTGCTTGGCCGCCCAGACTCAGCGACGCACGGAGTGCACCAGGCTCCCAGGGCCCCTGGCTGGGGTCTGCAGCCCCGCACACCCGGAGGCTGACTCCCTGGGCGCCCAACAGCTGCCTCACACACGTAGCTTCCCTAGCGCTCTCCTCCCCAGCAGAGACGTGTGCAGCTGGTTGGGGCCTGCCCCTGCGTGCCTGGGCTCCCGCCCACAGCCCCAGCTCAGGGCAAGCAGCCCCTGAGCCAAGACCTGCAGGAGGCGCAGAGCGCCCCCACCTGGAAGCCGAGTGAACAGCTGGCGGGGAGGCGAGCCTCCTCGAGGGAAGAAGAGGCAGCCCAGCCTCGTTTGGCTCAAGCCCTACTTGGCTGGAGCCGAGTGCGCCTCCAGGACGGCAGAGCTCCAGCTCTGCTCAGAGGCCCGTTCTGGCAGAGTTGCTGGCGCGAGGCTGCTCTGCCCTGGGCGAGCCTTGCCCAGACTTGCCTCGCTGCTAGGCTTCCCGCCCAGGAAGGAGCAGGCTGCGCGAGGCTGGGAGACGCCACTGGCGCCTTCCTGGCCTCAGCTCCGCTCCTGCCTTGCCTTTACACCTAGGCCCCAGGAGTCCTTGGGGAGGGCTTAGGGGCCGGTGGCTTGCACACTGCCAAGGTCTCCAGCAGGAAGAGCTCTGTGCGAGGGAAGGGAAGGGCCAGTGCAGGGCTCCTCCAGCGGTTGCTTGGCCGCCCAGACTCAGCGCCGCACGGAGTGCACCAGGCTCCCAGGGCCCCTGGCTCGGGTCTGCAGCCCCGCACACCCGGAGGCTGACTCCCTGGGCGCCCAGCAGCTGCCTCACACACGTAGCTTCCCTAGCGCTCTCCTCCCCAGCAGAGACGTGTGCAGCTGGTTGGGGCCTGCCCCTGCGTGCCTGGGCTCCCGCCCACAGCCCCATCTTAGGGCAAGCAGCCCCTGAGCCAAGACCTGCAGGAGACGCACAGCGCCCCCACCTGGAAGCCGAGTGAACAGCTGGCGGGGAGGCGAGCCTCCTCGAGGGAAGAAGAGGCAGCCCAGCCTCGTTTGGCTCAAGCCCTACTTGGCTGGAGCCGAGTGCGCCTCCAGGACGGCAGAGCTCCAGCTCTGCTCAGAGGCCCGTTCTGGCAGAGTTGCTGGCGCGAGGCTGCTCTGCCCTGGGCGAGCCTTGCCCAGACTTGCCTCGCTGCTAGGCTTCCCGCCCAGGAAGGAGCAGGCTGCGCGAGGCTGGGAGACGCCACTGGCGCCTTCCTGGCCTCAGCTCCGCTCCTGCCTTGCCTTTACACCTAGGCCCCAGGCGTCCTTGGGGAGGGCTTAGGGGCCGGTGGCTTGCACACTGCCAAGGGCTCCTGCAGGAAGAGCTCTGTGCGAGGGAAGGGAAGGGCCAGTGCAGGGCTCCTCCAGAGGTTGCTTGGCCGCCCAGACTCAGCGCCGCACGGAGTGAACCAGGCTCCCAGGGCCCCTGGCTGGGGTCTGCAGCCCCGCACACCCGGAGGCTGACTCCCTGGGCGCCCAGCAGCTGCCTCACACACGTAGCTTCCCTAGCGCTCTCCTCCCCAGCAGAGACGTGTGCAGCTGGTTGGGGCCTGCCCCTGCGTGCCTGGGCTCCCGCCCACAGCCCCAGCTCAGGGCAAGCAGCCCCTGAGCCAAGACCTGCAGGAGACGCAGAGCGCCCCCACCTGGAAGCCGAGTGAACAGCTGGCGGGGAGGCGAGCCTCCTGGAGGGAAGAAGAGGCAGCCCAGCCTCGTTTGGCTCAAGCCCTACTTGGCTGGAGCCGAGTGCGCCTCCAGGACGGCAGAGCTCCAGCTCTGCTCAGAGGCCCGTTCTGGCAGAGTTGCTGGCGCGAGGCTGCTCTGCCCTGGGCGAGCCTTGCCCAGACTTGCCTCGCTGCTAGGCTTCCTGCCCAGGAAGGAGCAGGCTGCGCGAGGCTGGGAGACGCCACTGGCGCCTTCCTGGCCTCAGCTCCGCTCCTGCCTTGCCTTTGCACCTAGGCCCCAGGCGTCCTTGGGGAGGGCTTAGGGGCCGGTGGCTTGCACACTGCCAAGGTCTCCGGCAGGAAGAGCTCTGTGCGAGGGAAGGGAAGGGCCAGTGCAGGGCTCCTCCAGCGGTTGCTTGGCCGCCCAGACTCAGCGCCGCACGGAGTGCAGCAGGCTCCCAGGGCCCGTGGCTGGGGTCTGCAGCCCCGCACACCCGGAGGCTGACTCCCTGGGCACCCAGCAGCTGCCTCACACACGTAGCTTCCCTAGCGCTCTCCTCCCCAGCAGAGACGTGTGCAGCTGGTTGGGGCCTGCCCCTGCGTGCCTGGGCTCCCGCCCACAGCCCCAGCTCAGGGCAAGCAGCCCCTGAGCCAAGACCTGCAGGAGGCGCAGAGCGCCCCCACCTGGAAGCCGAGTGAACAGCTGGCGGGGAGGCGAGCCTCCTCGAGGGAAGAAGAGGCAGCCCAGCCTCGTTTGGCTCAAGCCCTACTTGGCTGGAGCTGAGTGCGCCTCCAGGACGGCAGAGCTCCAGCTCTGCTCAGAGGCCCGTTCTGGCAGAGTTGCTGGCGCGAGGCTGCTCTGCCCTGGGCGAGCCTTGCCCAGACTTGCCTCGCTGCTAGGCTTCCCGCCCAGGAAGGAGCAGGCTGCGCGAGGCTGGGAGACGCCACTGGCCCCTTCCTGGCCTCAGCTCCGCTCCTGCCTTGTCTTTACACCTGGGCCCCAGGCGTCCTTGGGGAGGGCTTAGGGGCCGGTGGCTTGCACACTGCCAAGGGCTCCAGCAGGAAGAGCTCTGTGCGAGGGAAGGGAAGGGCCAGTGCAGGGCTCCTCCAGCGGTTGCTTGGCCGCCCAGACTCAGCGACGCACGGAGTGCACCAGGCTCCCAGGGCCCCTGGCTGGGGTCTGCAGCCCCGCACACCCGGAGGCTGACTCCCTGGGCGCCCAACAGCTGCCTCACACACGTAGCTTCCCTAGCGCTCTCCTCCCCAGCAGCGACGTGTGCAGCTGGTTGGGGCCTGCCCCTGCGTGCCTGGGCTCCCGCCCACAGCCCCAGCTCAGGGCAAGCAGCCCCTGAGCCAAGACCTGCAGGAGGCGCAGAGCGCCCCCACCTGGAAGCCGAGTGAACAGCTGGCGGGGAGGCGAGCCTCCTCGAGGGAAGAAGAGGCAGCCCAGCCTCGTTTGGCTCAAGCCCTACTTGGCTGGAGCCGAGTGCGCCTCCAGGACGGCAGAGCTCCAGCTCTGCTCAGAGGCCCGTTCTGGCAGAGTTGCTGGCGCGAGGCTGCTCTGCCCTGGGCGAGCCTTGCCCAGACTTGCCTCGCTGCTAGGCTTCCCGCCCAGGAAGGAGCAGGCTGCGCGAGGCTGGGAGACGCCACTGGCGCCTTCCTGGCCTCAGCTCCGCTCCTGCCTTGCCTTTACACCTAGGCCCCAGGCGTCCTTGGGGAGGGCTTAGGGGCCGGTGGCTTGCACACTGCCAAGGTCTCCAGCAGGAAGAGCTTTGTGCGAGGGAAGGGAAGGGCCAGTGCAGGGCTCCTCCAGCAGTTGCTTGGCCGCCCAGACTCAGCGCCGCACGGAGTGCACCAGGCTCCCAGGGCCCCTGGCTCGGGTCTGCAGCCCCGCACACCCGGAGGCTGACTCCCTGGGCGCCCAGCAGCTGCCTCACACACGTAGCTTCCCTAGCGCTCTCCTCCCCAGCAGAGACGTGTGCAGCTGGTTGGGGCCTGCCCCTGCGTGCCTGGGCTCCCGCCCACAGCCCCATCTTAGGGCAAGCAGCCCCTGAGCCAAGACCTGCAGGAGACGCACAGCGCCCCCACCTGGAAGCCGAGTGAACAGCTGGCGGGGAGGCGAGCCTCCTCGAGGGAAGAAGAGGCAGCCCAGCCTCGTTTGGCTCAAGCCCTACTTGGCTGGAGCCGAGTGCGCCTCCAGGACGGCAGAGCTCCAGCTCTGCTCAGAGGCCCGTTCTGGCAGAGTTGCTGGCGCGAGGCTGCTCTGCCCTGGGCGAGCCTTGCCCAGACTTGCCTCGCTGCTAGGCTTCCCGCCCAGGAAGGAGCAGGCTGCGCGAGGCTGGGAGACGCCACTGGCGCCTTCCTGGCCTCAGCTCCGCCCCTGCCTTGCCTTTACACCTAGGCCCCAGGCGTCCTTGGGGAGGGCTTAGGGGCCGGTGGCTTGCACACTGCCAAGGGCTCCTGCAGGAAGAGCTCTGTGCGAGGGAAGGGAAGGGCCAGTGCAGGGCTCCTCCAGCGGTTGCTTGGCCGCCCAGACTCAGCGCCGCACGGAGTGCACCAGGCTCCCAGGGCCCCTGGCTGGGGTCTGCAGCCCCGCACACCCGGAGGCTGACTCCCTGGGCGCCCAGCAGCTGCCTCACACACGTAGCTTCCCTAGCGCTCTCCTCCCCAGCAGAGACGTGTGCAGCTGGTTGGGGCCTGCCCCTGCGTGCCTGGGCTCCCGCCCACAGCCCCAGCTCAGGGCAAGCAGCCCCTGAGCCAAGACCTGCAGGAGGGGCAGAGCGCCCCCACCTGGAAGCCGAGTGAACAGCTGGCGGGGAGGCGAGCCTCCTTGAGGGAAGAAGAGGCAGCCCAGCCTCGTTTGGCTCAAGCCCTACTTGGCTGGAGCCGAGTGCGCCTCCAGGACGGCAGAGCTGCAGCTCTGCTCAGAGGCCCGTTCTGGCAGAGTTGCTGGCGCGAGGCTGCTCTGCCCTGGGCGAGCCTTGCCCAGACTTGCCTCGCTGCTAGGATTCCTGCCCAGGAAGGAGCAGGCTGCGCGAGGCTGGGAGACGCCACTGGCGGCTTCCTGGCCTCAGCTCCGCTCCTGCCTTGCCTTTGCACCTAGGCCCCAGGCGTCCTTGGAGAGGGCTTAGGGGCCGGTGGCTTGCACACTGCCAAGGGCTCCAGCAGGAAGAGCTCTGTGCGAGGGAAGGGAAGGGCCAGTGCAGGGCTCCTCCAGCGGTTGCTTGGCCGCCCAGACTCAGCGCCGCACGGAGTGCACCAGGCTCCCAGGGCCCCTGGCTGGGGTCTGCAGCCCCGCACACCCGGAGGCTGACTCCCTGGGCGCCCAGCAGCTGCCTCACACACGTAGCTTCCCTAGCGCTCTCCTCCCCAGCAGAGACGTGTGCAGCTGGTTGGGGCCTGCCCCTGCGTGCCTGGGCTCCCGCCCACAGCCCCATCTTAGGGCAAGCAGCCCCTGAGCCAAGACCTGCAGTAGACGCACAGCGCCCCCACCTGGAAGCCGAGTGAACAGCTGGCGGGGAGGCGAGCCTGCTGGAGGGAAGAATAGGCAGCCCAGCCTCGTTTGGCTCAAGCCCTACTTGGCTGGAGCCGAGTGCGCCTCCAGGACGGCAGAGCTCCAGCTCTGCTCAGAGGCCCGATCTGGCAGAGTTGCTGGCGCGAGGCTGCTCTGCCCTGGGCGAGCCTTGCCCAGACTTGCCTCGCTGCTAGGCTTCCTGCCCAGGAAGGAGCAGGCTGCGCGAGGCTGGGAGACGCCACTGGCGCCTTCCTGGCCTCAGCTCCGCTCCTGCCTTGCCTTTGCACCTAGGCCCCAGGCGTCCTTGGGGAGGTCTTAGGGGCCGGTGGCTTGCACACTGCCAAGGGCTCCAGCAGGAAGAGCTCTGTGCGAGGGAAGGGAAGGGCCAGTGCAGGGCTCCTGCAGCGGTTGCTTGGCCGCCCAGACTCAGCGCCGCACGGAGTGCACCAGGCTCCCAGGGCCCCTGGCTGGGGTCTGCAGCCCGCACACCCGGAGGCTGACTCCCTGGGCGCCCAGCAGCTGCCTCACACACGTAGCTTCCCTAGCGCTCTCCTCCCCAGCAGAGACGTGTGCAGCTGGTTGGGGCCTGCCCCTGCGTGCCTGGGCTCCCGCCCACAGTCCCAGCTCAGGGCAAGCAGCCCCTGAGCCAAGACCTGCAGGAGGCGCAGAGCGCCCCCACCTGGAAGCCGAGTGAACAGCTGGCGGGGAGGCGAGCCTCCTCGAGGGAAGAAGAGGCAGCCCAGCCTCGTTTGGCTCAAGCCCTACTTGGCTGGAGCCGAGTGCGCCTCCAGGACGGCAGAGCTCCAGCTCTGCTCAGAGGCCCGTTCTGGCAGAGTTGCTGGCGCGAGGCTGCTCTGCCCTGGGCGAGCCTTGCCCAGACTTGCCTCGCTGCTAGGCTTCCCGCCCAGGAAGGAGCAGGCTGCGCGAGGCTGGGAGACGCCACTGGCGCCTTCCTGGCCTCAGCTCCGCTCCTGCCTTGCCTTTACACCTAGGCCCCAGGCGTCCTTGGGGAGGGCTTAGGGGCCGGTGGCTTGCACACTGCCAAGGGCTCCAGCAGGAAGAGCTCTGTGCGAGGGAAGGGAAGGGCCAGTGCAGGGCTCCTCCAGCGGTTGCTTGGCCGCCCAGGCTCAGCGCCGCACGGAGTGCACCAGTCTCCCAGGGCCCCTGGCTGGGGTCTGCAGCCCCGCACACCCGGAGGCTGACTCCCTGGGCGCCCAGCAGCTGCCTCACACACGTAGCTTCCCTAGCGCTCTCCTCCCCAGCAGAGACGTGTGCAGCTGGTTGGGGCCTGCCCCTGCGTGCCTGGGCTCCCGCCCACAGCCCCAGCTCAGGGCAAGCAGCCCCTGAGCCAAGACCTGCAGGAGGCGCAGAGCGCCCCCACCTGGAAGCCGAGTGAACAGCTGGCGGGGAGGCGAGCCTCCTCGAGGGAAGAAGAGGCAGCCCTGCCTCGTTTGGCTCAAGCCCTACTTGGCTGGAGCCGAGTGCGCCTCCAGGACGGCAGAGCTCCAGCTCTGCTCAGAGGCCCGATCTGGCAGAGTTGCTGGCGCGAGGCTGCTCTGCCCTGGGCGAGCCTTGCCCAGACTTGCCTCGCTGCTAGGCTTCCTGCCCAGGAAGGAGCAGGCTGCGCGAGGCTGGGAGACGCCACTGGCGCCTTCCTGGCCTCAGCTCCGCTCCTGCCTTGCCTTTGCACCTAGGCCCCAGGCGTCCTTGGGGAGGGCTTAGGGGCCGGTGGCTTGCACACTGCCAAGGGCTCCAGCAGGAAGAGCTCTGTGCGAGGGAAGGGAAGGGCCAGTGCAGGGCTCCTGCAGCGGTTGCTTGGCCGCCCAGACTCAGCGCCGCACAGAGTGCACCAGGCTCCCAGGGCCCCTGGCTGGGGTCTGCAGCCCCGCACACCCGGAGGCTGACTCCCTGGGCGCCCAGCAGCTGCCTCACACACGTAGCTTCCCTAGCGCTCTCCTCCCCAGCAGAGACGTGTGCAGCTGGTTGGGGCCTGCCCCTGCGTGCCTGGGCTCCCGCCCACAGCCCCAGCTCAGGGCAAGCAGCCCCTGAGCCAAGACCTGCAGGAGGGGCAGAGCGCCCCCACCTGGAAGCCGAGTGAACAGCTGGCGGGGAGGCGAGCCTCCTCGAGGGAAGAAGAGGCAGCCCAGCCTCGTTTGGCTCAAGCCCTACTTGGCTGGAGCCGAGTGCGCCTCCAGAACGGCAGAGCTGCAGCTCTGCTCAGAGGCCCGTTCTGGCAGAGTTGCTGGCGCGAGGCTGCTCTGCCCTGGGCGAGCCTTGCCCAGACTTGCCTCGCTGCTAGGATTCCTGCCCAGGAAGGAGCAGGCTGCGCGAGGCTGGGAGACGCCACTGGCGGCTTCCTGGCCTCAGCTCCGCTCCTGCCTTGCCTTTGCACCTAGGCCCCAGGCGTCCTTGGAGAGGGCTTAGGGGCCGGTGGCTTGCACACTGCCAAGGGCTCCAGCAGGAAGAGCTCTGTGCGAGGGAAGGGAAGGGCCAGTGCAGGGCTCCTCCAGCGGTTGCTTGGCCGGCCAGACTCAGCGCCGCACGGAGTGCACCAGGCTCCCAGGGCCCCTGGCTGGGGTCTGCAGCCCCGCACACCCGGAGGCTGACTCCCTGGGCGCCCAGCAGCTGCCTCACACACGTAGCTTCCCTAGCGCTCTCCTCCCCAGCAGAGACGTGTGCAGCTGGTTGGGGCCTGCCCCTGCGTGCCTGGGCTCCCGCCCACAGCCCCATCATAGGGCAAGCAGCCCCTGAGCCAAGACCTGCAGTAGACGCACAGCGCCCCCACCTGGAAGCCGAGTGAACAGCTGGCGGGGAGGCGAGCCTCCTCGAGGGAAGAAGAGGCAGCCCAGCCTCGTTTGGCTCAAGCCCTACTTGGCTGGAGCCGAGTGCGCCTCCAGGACGGCAGAGCTCCAGCTCTGCTCAGAGGCCCGTTCTGGCAGAGTTGCTGGCGCGAGGCTGCTCTGCCCTGGGCGAGCCTTGCCCAGACTTGCCTCGCTGCTAGGCTTCCTGCCCAGGAAGGAGCAGGCTGCGCGAGGCTGGGAGACGCCACTGGCGCCTTCCTGGCCTCAGCTCCGCTCCTGCCTTGCCTTTACACCTAGGCCCCAGGCGTCCTTGGGGAGGGCTTAGGGGCAGGTGGCTTGCACACTGCCAAGGGCTCCAGCAGGAAGAGCTCTGTGCGAGGGAAGGGAAGGGCCAGTGCAGGGCTCCTGCAGCGGTTGCTTGGCCGCCCAGACTCAGCGCCGCACGGAGTGCACCAGGCTCCCAGGGCCCCTGGCTGGGGTCTGCAGCCCCGCACACCCGGAGGCTGACTCCCTGGGCCCCCAGCAGCTGCCTCACACACGTAGCTTCCCTAGCGCTCTCCTCCCCAGCAGGACGTGTGCAGCTGGTTGGGGCCTGCCCCTGCGTGCCTGGGCTCCCGCCCACAGCCCCAGCTCAGGGCAAGCAGCCCCTGAGCCAAGACCTGCAGGAGGCGCAGAGCGCCCCCACCTGGAAGCCGAGTGAACAGCTGGCGGGGAGGCGAGCCTGCTGGAGGGAAGAATAGGCAGCCCAGCCTCGTTTGGCTCAAGCCCTACTTGGCTGGAGCCGAGTGCGCCTCCAGGACGGCAGAGCTCCAGCTCTGCTCAGAGGCCCGATCTGGCAGAGTTGCTGGCGCGAGGCTGCTCTGCCCTGGGCTAGCCTTGTCCAGACTTGCCTCGCTGCTAGGCTTCCTGCCCAGGAAGGAGCAGGCTGCGCGAGGCTGGGAGACGCCACTGGCGCCTTCCTGGCCTCAGCTCCGCTCCTGCCTTGCCTTTGCACCTAGGCCCCAGGCGTCCTTGGGGAGGTCTTAGGGGCCGGTGGCTTGCACACTGCCAAGGGCTCCAGCAGGAAGAGCTCTGTGCGAGGGAAGGGAAGGGCCAGTGCAGGGCTCCTGCAACGGTTGCTTGGCCGCCCAGACTCAGCGCCGCACGGAGTGCACCAGGCTCCCAGGGCCCCTGGCTGGGGTCTGCAGCCCGCACACCTGGAGGCTGACTCCCTGGGCGCCCAGCAGCTGCCTCACACACGTAGCTTCCCTAGCGCTCTCCTCCCCAGCAGAGACGTGTGCAGCTGGTTGGGGCCTGCCCCTGCGTGCCTGGGCTCCCGCCCACAGTCCCAGCTCAGGGCAAGCAGCCCCTGAGCCAAGACCTGCAGGAGGCGCAGAGCGCCCCCACCTGGAAGCCGAGTGAACAGCTGGCGGGGAGGCGAGCCTCCTCGAGGGAAGAAGAGGCAGCCCAGCCTCGTTTGGCTCAAGCCCTACTTGGCTGGAGCCGAGTGCGCCTCCAGGACGGCAGAGCTCCAGCTCTGCTCAGAGGCCCGTTCTGGCAGAGTTGCTGGCGCGATGCTGCTCTGCCCTGGGCGAGCCTTGCCCAGACTTGCCTCGCTGCTAGGCTTCCCGCCCAGGAAGGAGCAGGCTGCGCGAGGCTGGGAGACGCCACTGGCGCCTTCCTGGCCTCAGCTCCGCTCCTGCCTTGCCTTTACACCTAGGCCCCAGGCGTCCTTGGGGAGGGCTTAGGGGCCGGTGGCTTGCACACTGCCAAGGGCTCCAGCAGGAAGAGCTCTGTGCGAGGGAAGGGAAGGGCCAGTGCAGGGCTCCTCCAGCGGTTGCTTGGCCGCCCAGACTCAGCGCCGCACGGAGTGCACCAGGCTCCCAGGGCCCCTGGCTGGGGTCTACAGCCCCGCACACCCGGAGGCTGACTCCCTGGGCGCCCAGCAGCTGACTCACACACGTAGCTTCCCTAGCGCTCTCCTCCCCAGCAGAGACGTGTGCAGCTGGTTGGGGCCTGCCCCTGCGTGCCTGGGCTCCCGCCCACAGCCCCAGCTCAGGGCAAGCAGCCCCTGAGCCAAGACCTGCAGGAGGCGCAGAGCGCCCCCACCTGGAAGCCGAGTGAACAGCTGGCGGGGAGGCGAGCCTCCTCGAGGGAAGAAGAGGCAGCCCAGCCTCGTTTGGCTCAAGCCCTACTTGGCTGGAGCCGAGTGCGCCTCCAGGACGGCAGAGCTCCAGCTCTGCTCAGAGGCCCGTTCTGGCAGAGTTGCTGGCGCGAGGCTGCTCTGCCCTGGGCGAGCCTTGCCCAGACTTGCCTCGCTGCTAGGCTTCCTGCCCAGGAAGGAGCAGGCTGCGCGAGGCTGGGAGACGCCACTGGCGCCTTCCTGGCCTCAGCTCCGCTCCTGCCTTGCCTTTACACCTAGGCCCCAGGCGTCCTTGGGGAGGGCTTAGGGGCAGGTGGCTTGCACACTGCCAAGGGCTCCAGCAGGAAGAGCTCTGTGCGAGGGAAGGGAAGGGCCAGTGCAGGGCTCCTGCAGCGGTTGCTTGGCCGCCCAGACTTAGCGCCGCACGGAGTGCACCAGGCTCCCAGGGCCCCTGGCTGGGGTCTGCAGCCCCGCACACCCGGAAGCTGACTCCCTGGGCGCCCAGCAGCTGCCTCACACACGTAGCTTCCCTAGCGCTCTCCTCCCCAGCAGGACGTGTGCAGCTGGTTGGGGCCTGCCCCTGCGTGCCTGGGCTCCCGCCCACAGCCCCAGCTCAGGGCAAGCAGCCCCTGAGCCAAGACCTGCAGGAGGCGCAGAGCGCCCCCACCTGGAAGCCGAGTGAACAGCTGGCGGGGAGGCGAGCCTGCTGGAGGGAAGAATAGGCCGCCCAGCCTCGTTTGGCTCAAGCCCTACTTGGCTGGAGCCGAGTGCGCCTCCAGGACGGCAGAGCTCCAGCTCTGCTCAGAGGCCCGATCTGGCAGAGTTGCTGGCGCGAGGCTGCTCTGCCCTGGGCGAGCCTTGCCCAGACTTGCCTCGCTGCTAGGCTTCCTGCCCAGGAAGGAGCAGGCTGCGCGAGGCTGGGAGACGCCACTGGCGCCTTCCTGGCCTCAGCTCCGCTCCTGCCTTGCCTTTGCACCTAGGCCCCAGGCGTCCTTGGGGAGGGCTTAGGGGCCGGTGGCTTGCACACTGCCAAGGGCTCCAGCAGGAAGAGCTCTGTGCGAGGGAAGGGAAGGGCCAGTGCAGGGCTCCTGCAGCGGTTGCTTGGCCGCCCAGACTCAGCGCCGCACAGAGTGCACCAGGCTCCCAGGGCCCCTGGCTGGGGTCTGCAGCCCCGCACACCCGGAGGCTGACTCCCTGGGCGCCCAGCAGCTGCCTCACACACGTAGCTTCCCTAGCGCTCTCCTCCCCAGCAGAGACGTGTGCAGCAGGTTGGGGCCTGCCCCTGCGTGCCTGGGCTCCCGCCCACAGCCGCAGATCAGGGCAAGCAGCCCCTGAGCCAAGACCTGCAGGAGGCGCAGAGCGCCCCCACCTGGAAGCCGAGTGAACAGCTGGCGGGGAGGCGAGCCTCCTCGAGGGAAGAAGAGGCAGCCCAGCCTCGTTTGGCTCAAGCCCTACTTGGCTGGAGCCGAGTGCGCCTCCAGGACGGCAGAGCTCCAGCTCTGCTCAGAGGCCCGATCTGGCAGAGTTGCTGGCGCGAGGCTGCTCTGCCCTGGGCGAGCCTTGCCCAGACTTGCCTCGCTGCTAGGCTTCCTGCCCAGGAAGGAGCAGGCTGCGTGAGGCTGGGAGACGCCACTGGCGCCTTCCTGGCCTCAGCTCCGCTCCTGCCTTGCCTTTGCACCTAGGCCCCAGGCGTCCTTGGGGAGGGCTTAGGGGCCGGTGGCTTGCACACTGCCAAGGGCTCCAGCCTGAAGAGCTCTGTGCGAGGGAAGGGAAGGGCCAGTGCAGGGCTCCTGCAGCGGTTGCTTGGCCGCCCAGACTCAGCGCCGCACGGAGTGCACCAGGCTCCCAGGGCCCCTGGCTGGGGTCTGCAGCCCCGCACACCCGGAGGCTGACTCCCTGGGCGCCCAGCAGCTGCCTCACACACGTAGCTTCCCTAGCGCTCTCCTCCCCAGCAGGACGTGTGCAGCTGGTTGGGGCCTGCCCCTGCGTGCCTGGGCTCCCGCCCACAGCCCCAGCTCAGGGCAAGCAGCCCCTGAGCCAAGACCTGCAGGAGGCGCAGAGCGCCCCCACCTGGAAGCCGAGTGAACAGCTGGCGGGGAGGCGAGCCTCCTCGAGGGAAGAAGAGGCAGCCCAGCCTCGTTTGGCTCAAGCCCTATTTGGCTGGAGCCGAGTGCGCCTCCATGACGGCAGAGCTCCAGCTCTGCTCAGAGACCCGTTCTGGCAGAGTTGCTAGTGCGAGGCTGCTCTGCCCTGGGCGAGCCTTGCCCACAAGTGCCTCGCTGCTAGGCTTCATGCCCAGGAAGGAGCAGGCTGCGCGAGGCTGGGAGACGCCACTGGCGCCTTCCTGGAATCAGCTCCTCTCCTGCCTTGCCTTTGCACCTAGGCCCCATGCTTCCTTGGGGAGGGCTTAGGGGCCGCTGGCTTGCACACTGCCAAGGGCTCCAGGAGGAAGAGCTCTGTGCGAGGGAAGGGAAGGGCCAGTGCAGGGCTCCTCCAGCGGTTGCTTGGCCGCCCAGGCTCAGCGCCGCACGGAGTGCACCAGGCTCCCAGGGCCCCTGGCTGGGGTCTGCAGCCCCGCACACCCGGAGGCTGACTCCCTGGGCGCCCAGCAGCTGCCTCACACACGTAGCTTCCCTAGCGCTCTCCTCCCCAGCAGAGACGTGTGCAGCTGGTTGGGGCCTGCCCCTGCGTGCCTGGGCTCCCGCCCACAGCCCCAGCTCAGGGCAAGCAGCCCCTGAGCCAAGACCTGCAGGAGGCGCACAGAGCCCCCACCTGGAAGCCGAGTGAACAGCTGGCGGGGAGGCGAGCCTCCTCGAGGGAAGAAGAGGCAGCCCAGCCTCGTTTGGCTCAAGCCCTACTTGGCTGGAGCCGAGTGCGCCTCCAGGACGGCAGAGCTCCAGCTCTGCTCAGAGGCCCGTTCTGGCAGAGTTGCTGGCGCGAGGCTGCTCTGCCCTGGGCGAGCCTTGCCCAGACTTGCCTCGCTGCTAGGCTTCCCGCCCAGGAAGGAGCAGGCTGCGCGAGGCTGGGAGACGCCACTGGCGCCTTCCTGGCCTCAGCTCCGCTCCTGCCTTGCCTTTACACCTAGGCCCCAGGCGTCCTTGGGGAGGGCTTAGGGGCCGGTGGCTTGCACACTGCCAAGGGCTCCAGCAGGAAGAGCTCTGTGCGAGGGAAGGGAAGGGCCAGTGCAGGGCTCCTCCAGCGGTTGCTTGGCCGGCCAGACTCAGCGCCGCACGGAGTGCACCAGGCTACCAGGGCCCCTGGCTGGGGTCTGCAGCCCCGCACACCCGGAGGCTGACTCCCTGGGCGCCCAGCAGCTGCCTCACACACGTAGCTTCCCTAGCGCTCTCCTCCCCAGCAGAGACGTGTGCAGCTGGTTGGGGCCTGCCCCTGCGTGCCTGGGCTCCCGCCCACAGCCCCAGCTCAGGGCAAGCAGCCCCTGAGCCAAGACCTGCAGGAGGGGCAGAGCGCCCCCACCTGGAAGCCGAGTGAACAGCTGGCGGGGAGGCGAGCCTCCTCGAGGGAAGAAGAGGCAGCCCAGCCTCGTTTGGCTCAAGCCCTACTTGGCTGGAGCCGAGTGCACCTCCAGGACGGCAGAGCTCCAGCTCTGCTCAGAGGCCCGTTCTGGCCGAGTTGCTGGCGCGAGGCTGCTCTGCCCTGGGCGAGCCTTGCCCAGACTTGCCTCGCTGCTAGGCTTCCCGCCCAGGAAGGAGCAGGCTGCGCGAGGCTGGGAGACGCCACTGGCGCCTTCCTGGCCTCAGCTCCGCTCCTGCCTTGCCTTTACACCTAGGCCCCAGGCGTCCTTGGGGAGGGCTTAGGGGCCGGTGGCTTGCACACTGCCAAGGGCTCCAGCAGGAAGAGCTCTGTACGAGGGAAGGGAAGGGCTAGTGCAGGGCTCCTCCAGCGGTTGCTTGGCCGGCCAGACTCAGCGCCGCAAGGAGTGCACCAGGCCCTCAGGGCCCCTTGCTGGGGTCTGCAGCCCCGCACACCCGGAGGCTGACTCCCTGGGCGCCCAGCAACTGCCTCACACACGTAGCTTCCCTAGCGCTCTCCTCCCCAGCTGAGACGTGTGCAGCTGGTTGGGGCCTGCCCCTTTGCCTGGGCTCCCGCCCACAGCCCCAGGTCAGGGAAAACTGCCCATGAGCCAAGACCTGCAGGAGGCGCAGAGCTCCCCAACCTGGAAGCCGAGTGAACAGCTGGCGGGGAGGCGAGCCTCCTCGAGGGAAGAAGAGGCTGCCCAGCCTCGTTTGGCTCAAGCCCTACTTGGCTGGAACCGAGTGCACCTCCAGGACGGCAGAGGTCCAGCTCTGCTCAGAGGCCCGATCTGGCAGAGTTGCTGGCGCGAGGCTGCTCTGCCCTATGCAAGCCTTGCCCAGACTTGCCTCGTTGCTAGGCTTCCTGCCCAGGAAGGAGCCGGCTGCGCGAGGCTGGGAGACGCCACTGGCGCCTTCCTGGCCTCAGCTCCGCTCCTGCCTTGCCTTTGCACCTAGGCCACAGGACTCCTTGGGGAGGGCTTAGGGGCCGGTGGCTTGCACACTGCCAAGGGCTCCAGCAGGAAGAGCTCTGTGCGAGGGAAGGGAAGGGCTAGTGCAGTGCTCCTCCAGCGGTTGCTTGGCCGGCCAGACTCAGCGCCGCACGGAGTGCACCAGGCTCCCAGGGCCCCTGGCTGGGGAATGCAACCCCGCACACACGGAGGCTGACTCACAGGGCGCCCAGCAGCTGCCTCACACAAATAGCTTCCCTAGCGCTCTCCTCCCCAGCAGAGACGGGTGCAGCTGGTTGGGTCCTGCCCCTGCGTGCCTGGGCTCCCGCCCACAGCCCCAGCTCAGGGCAAGCAGTCCCTGAGACAAGACCTGCAGGAGGCACACAGCGCCCCCACCTGGAAGCCGAGTGAACAGCTGGCGGTGAGGCGAGCCTCCTCGAGGGAAAAAGAGGCAGCCCTGCCTTGTTTGGCTCAAGCCCTACTTGGCTGGAGCCGAGTGCGCCTCCAGGACGGCAGAGCTCCAGCTCTGCTCAGAGGCCCGATCTGGCAGAGTTGCTGGCTCGAGGCTGCTCTGCCCTGGGCTAGCTTTGCCCAGACTTGCCTCGCTGCTAGGCTTCCTGCCCACGAAGGAGCAGGCTGCGCGAGGCTGGGAGACGCCACTGGCGCCTTCCTGGCCTCAGCTCCGCTCCTGCCTTGCCTTTGCACCTAGGCCACAGGAGTCCTTGGGGAGGGCTTAGGGGCCGGTGGCTTGCACACTGCCAAGGGCTCCAGCAGGAAGAGCTCTGTGCGAGGGAAAGTTAGGGCTGGTGCAGGGCTCCTCCAGCGGTTGCTTGGCCGGCCAGACTCAGAGCCGCACGGAGTGCAGCAGGCTCCCAGGGCCCCTGGCTGTGGTCTGCAGCCCCGCACACCCGGAGGCTGACTCCCTGGGTCCCTCACACACGTAGTTTCCCTAGAGCTCTCCTCCCCAGCAGAGACGTGTGCAGCTGGTTGGGGCCTGCCCCTGCGTGCCTGGGCTTCCGCCCACAGCCCCAGCTCAGGACAAGCAGCCCCTGAGCCAAGACCTGCAGGAGGCGCAGAGCGCCCCGCCTGGAAGCCGAGTGAACAGCTGGCGGGGAGGCGAGCCACCTCGAGGGAAGAAGAGGCAGCCCATCCTCGTTTGGCTCAAGCCCTACGTGGCTGGAGCCGAGTGCGCCTCCAGGACGGCAGAGCTCCAGCTCTGCTCAGAGGCCCGATGTGGCAGAGTTGCTGGCGCGAGGCTGCTCTGCCCTGGGCGAGCCTTGCCCAGACTTGCCTAGCTACTAGGCTTCCTGCCCAGGAAGGAGCAGGCTGCGCGACGCTGGGAGACGCCACTGGCGCCTTCCTGGCCTCAGCTCCGCTCCTGCCTTGCCTTTGCACCTAGGCCTCAGGCGTCCTTGGGGAGGGCTTAGGGGCCGGTGACTTGCACACTGCCAAGGGCTCCAGCAGGAAGAGCTCTGTGCGAGGGAAGGGAAGGTCTAGTGCAAGGCTCCTCCAGTGGTTGCTTGGCCGGCCAGATTCAACGCCATCCCGAGTGCACCAGGCTCCCAGGGCCCCTGGCTGGGGTCTGCAGCCCTGCACACACGGAGACTGACTCCCTGGGCGCCCAGCAGCTACCTCACACAGGTAGCTTCCCTAGCGCACTCCTCCCCAGCAGAGACGTGTGCACCTGGTTGGGGCCTGCCCCTGCGTGCCTGGGCTCCCGCCCACACCCCCAGCTCAGGGCAAGCAGCCCCTGAGCCAAGACCTGCAGGATGCGCACAGCGCCCCCACCTGGAAGCCGAGTGAACAGCTGGCGGGGAGGCGAGCCTCCTGGAGGGAAGAAGAGGCAGTCCAGCCTCGTTTGGCTCAAGCCCTACTTGGCTGGAGCCGAGTAGCCTCCAGGACGGCAGAGCTCCAGCTCTGCTCAGAGGCCCGATCTGGCAGAGTTGCTGGCGCGAGGCTGCTCTGCCCTGGCCGAGCCTTGCCCAGACTTGCCTCGCTGCTAGGCTTCCTGCCCAGGAAGGAGCAGGCTGCGCGAGGCTGGGATACGCCACTGGCGCCTTCCTGGCCTCAGCTCCGCTCCTGCCTTGCCTTTGCACCGAGGCCCCAGGCGTCCTTGGGGAGGGCTTAGGGGCCCGTTTCTTGCACACTACCAAGGGCTCCAGCACCAAGAGCTCTGTGTGAGGGAAGGGAAGGGATGGTGCAGGGCTCCTCCAGCGGTTGCTTGGCCGGCCAGACTCAGCGCCGCACGGAGTGCACCAGGCTCCCAGGGCCCATGGCTGGGGTCTGCAGCCCCACACACCCGGAGGCTGACTCCCTGGGCGCCCAGCAGCTGCCTCACACACGTAGCTTCCCTAGCGCTCTCCTCCCCAGCAGAGACGTGTGCAGCTGGTTGGGGCCTGCCCCTGCGTGCCTGTGCTCCCGCCCGCAGCCCCAGATCAGGGCAAGCAGCCCATGAGCCAAGACCTGCAGGAGGCGCAGAGCGCCCCCACCTGGAAGCCGAGTGAACAGCTGGCGGGGAGGCGAGCCTCCTCGAGGGAAGAAGAGGAAGCCCAGGCTGGTTTGGCTCAAGCCTTACTTGGCTGGAACCAGGTGCGCCTCCAGGACGGCAGAGCACCAGCTCTGCTCAGAGGCCCGATGTGGCAGAGTTGCTGGCGCGAGGTTTCTCTGCCCTGCGCGAGCATTTCCCAGACTTGCCTCGCTGCTAGGCTTCCTGCCCCGGAAGGAGCAGGCTGCGCGAGGCTGGGAGACGCCACTGGTGCCTTCCTGGCCTCAGCTCCGCTCCTGCCTTGCCTTTGCACCTAGGCCACAGGACTCCTTGGGAAGGGCTAAGGGGCCGGTGGCTTGCACACTGCCAAGGGCTCCAGCAGGAAGAGCTCTGTGCCAGGGAAGGGAAGGGCTAGTGCAGTGCTCCTACAGCGGTTGCTTGGCCGGCCAGACTCAGCGCCGCACGGAGTGCACCAGGCTCCCAGGGCCCCTGGCTGGGGACTGCAGCCCCGCACACACGGAGGCTGACTCACAGGGCGCCCAGCAGCTGCCTCACACAAATAGCTTCCCTAGCGCTCTCCTCCCCAGCAGAGACGGGTGCAGCTGGTTGGGTCCTGCCCCTGCGTGCCTGGGCTCCCGCCCACAGCCCCAGATCAGGGCAAGCAGCCCCTGAGCCAAGACCTGCAGGAGGCACACAGCGCCCCCACGTGGAAGCCGAGTGAACAGCTGGCGGGGAGGCGAGTCTCCTCGAGGGAAGAAGAGGCAGCCCAGCCTCGTTTGGCTCAAGCCCTACTTGGCCAGAGCCAAGTGCGCCTCCAGGACGGCAGAGCTTCAGCTCTGCTCAGAAGCCGGATGTGGCAGAGTTGTTGGCGCGAGGCTTCTCTGCCCTGGCGAGCATTTCCCAGACTTGCCTCGCTGCTAGGCTTCCTGCCCAGGAAGGAGCAGGCTGCGCGAGGCTGGGAGACGCCACTGGCGCCTTCCTGGCCTCAGCTCCGCTCCTGCCTTGCCTTTGCACCGAGGCCTCAGGCGTCCTTGGGGAGGGCTTAGGGGCCGGTGACTTGCACACTGCCAAGGGCTCCAGCAGGAAGAGCTCTGTGAGAGGAAAGGGAAGGTCTAGTGCAGGGCTCCTCCAGCGGTTGCTTGGCTGGCCAGACTCAGCGCCGCACGGAGTGCACCAGGCTCCCAGGGCCACTGGCTGGGGTCTGCGGCCCCGCACACCCAAAGGCTGACTCCCTGCGCGCCCAGCAGCTGCCTCACATACGTAGCTTCCCTAGCGCTCTCCTCCCCAGCAGAGACGTGTGCAGCTGGTTGGGGCCTGCCCCTGCGTGCCTGGGCTCCCGCCCACAGCCTCAGCTCAGGGCAAGCAGCCCCTGAGCCAAGACCTGCAGGAGGCGCAGAGCGCCCCCACCTGGAAGCCGAGTGAACAGCTGGCGGGGAGGCGAGCCTCCTCGAGGGAAGAAGAGGCAGCCCAGCCTCGTTTGGCTCAAGCCCTACTTGGCTGGAGCCGAGTGCGCCTCCAGGACGGCAGAGCTCCAGCTCTGCTCAGAGGCCCGTTCTGGCAGAGTTGCTGGCGCGAGGCTGCTCTGCCCTGGGCGAGCCTTGCCCAGACTTGCCTCGCTGCTAGGCTTCCCGCCCAGGAAGGAGCAGGCTGTGCGAGGTTGGGAGACGCCACTGGCGCCTTCCTGGCCTCAGCTCCGCTCCTGCCTTGCCTTTACACCTGGGCCCCAGGCGTCCTTGGGGAGGGCTTAGGGGCCGGTGGCTTGCACACTGCCAAGGGCTCCAGCAGGAAGAGCTCTGTGCGAGGGAAGGGAAGGGCCAGTGCAGGGCTCCTCCAGCGGTTGCTTGGCCGCCCAGACTCAGCGCCGCACGGAGTGCACCAGGCTCCCAGGGCCCCTGGCTGGGGTCTGCAGCCCTGCACACCCGGAGGCTGACTCCCTGGGCGCCCAGCAGCTGCCTCACACACGTAGCTTCCCTAGCGCTCTCCTCCCCAGCAGAGACGTGTGCAGCTGGTTGGGGCCTGCCCCTGCGTGCCTGGGCTCCCGCCCACAGCCCCAGCTCAGGGCAAGCAGCCCCTGAGCCAAGACCTGCAGGAGGCGCAGAGCGCCCCCACCTGGAAGCCGAGTGAACAGCTGGCGGGGAGGCGAGCCTCCTCGAGGGAAGAAGAGGCAGCCCAGCGTCGTTTGGCTCAAGCCCTACTTGGCTGGAGCCGAGTGCGCCTCCAGGACGGCAGAGCTCCAGCTCTGCTCAGAGGCCCGTTCTGGCAGAGTTGCTGGCGCGAGGCTGCTCTGCCCTGGGCGAGCCTTGCCCAGACTTGCCTCGCTGCTAGGCTTCCCGCCCAGGAAGGAGCAGGCTGCGCGAGGCTGGGAGACGCCACTGGCGCCTTCCTGGCCTCAGCTCCGCTCCTGCCTTGCCTTTACACCTGGGCCCCAGGCGTCCTTGGGGAGGGCTTAGGGGCCGGTGGCTTGCACACTGCCAAGGGCTCCAGCAGGAAGAGCTCTGTGCGAGGGAAGGGAAGGGCCAGTGCAGGGCTCCTCCAGCGGTTGCTTGGCCGCCCAGACTCAGCGCCGCACGGAGTGCACCAGGCTCCCAGGGCCCCTGGCTGGGGTCTGCAGCCCCGCACACCCGGAGGCTGACTCCCTGGGCGCCCAGCAGCTGCCTCACACACGTAGCTTCCCTAGCGCTCTCCTCCCCAGCAGAGACGTGTGCAGCTGGTTGGGGCCTGCCCCTGCGTGCCTGGGCTCCCGCCCACAGCCCCAGCTCAGGGCAAGCAGCCCCTGAGCCAAGACCTGCAGGAGGCGCACAGCGCCCCCACCTGGAAGCCGAGTGAACAGCTGGCGGGGAGGCGAGCCTCCTCGAGGGAAGAAGAGGCAGCCCAGCCTCGTTTGGCTCAAGCCCTACTTGGCTGGAGCCGAGTGCGCCTTCAGGACGGCAGAGCTCCAGCTCTGCTCAGAGGCCCGTTCTGGCAGAGTTGCTGGCGCGAGGCTGCTCTGCCCTGGGCGAGCCTTGCCCAGACTTGCCTCGCTGCTAGGCTTCCCGCCCAGGAAGGAGCAGGCTGCGCGAGGCTGGGAGACGCCACTGGCGCCTTCCTGGCCTCAGCTCCGCTCCTGCCTTGCCTTTACACCTAGGCCCCAGGCGTCCTTGGGGAGGGCTTAGGGGCCGGTGGCTTGCACACTGCCAAGGGCTCCAGCAGGAAGAGCTCTGTGCGAGGGAAGGGAAGGGCCAGTGCAGGGCTCCTCCAGCGGTTGCTTGGCCGCCCAGACTCAGCGCCGCACGGAGTGCACCAGGCTCCCAGGGCCCCTGGCTCGGGTCTGCAGCCCCGCACACCCGGAGGCTGACTCCCTGGGCGCCCAGCAGCTGCCTCACACACGTAGCTTCCCTAGCGCTCTCCTCCCCAGCAGAGACGTGTGCAGCTGGTTGGGGCCTGCCCCTGCGTGCCTGGGCTCCCGCCCACAGCCCCAGCTCAGGGCAAGCAGCCCCTGAGCCAAGACCTGCAGGAGACGCACAGCGCCCCCACCTGGAAGCCGAGTGAACAGCTGGCGGGGAGGCGAGCCTCCTCGAGGGAGGAAGAGGCAGCCCAGCCTCGTTTGGCTCAAGCCCTACTTGGCTGGAGCCGAGTGCGCCTCCAGGACGGCAGAGCTCCAGCTCTGCTCAGAGGCCCGTTCTGGCAGAGTTGCTGGCGCGAGGCTGCTCTGCCCTGGGCGAGCCTTGCCCAGACTTGCCTCGCTGCTAGGCTTCCCGCCCAGGAAGGAGCAGGCTGCGCGAGGCTGGGAGACGCCACTGGCGCCTTCCTGGCCTCAGCTCCGCTCCTGCCTTGCCTTTACACCTAGGCCCCAGGCGTCCTTGGGGAGGGCTTAGGGGCCGGTGTCTTGCACACTGCCAAGGGCTCCAGCAGGAAGAGCTCTGTGCGAGGGAAGGGAAGGGCCAGTGCAGGGCTCCTGCAGCGGTTGCTTGGCCGCCCAGACTCAGCGCCGCACGGAGTGCACCAGGCTCCCAGGGCCCCTGGCTGGGGTCTGCAGCCCCGCACACCCGGAGGCTGACTCCCTGGGCCCCCAGCAGCTGCCTCACACACGTAGCTTCCCTAGCGCTCTCCTCCCCAGCAGGACGTGTGCAGCTGGTTGGGGCCTGCCCCTGCGTGCCTGGGCTCCCGCCCACAGCCCCAGCTCAGGGCAAGCAGCCCCTGAGCCAAGACCTGCAGGAGGCGCAGAGCGCCCCCACCTGGAAGCCGAGTGAACAGCTGGCGGGGAGGCGAGCCTGCTGGAGGGAAGAATAGGCAGCCCAGCCTCGTTTGGCTCAAGCCCTACTTGGCTGGAGCCGAGTGCGCCTCCAGGACGGCAGAGCTCCAGCTCTGCTCAGAGGCCCGATCTGGCAGAGTTGCTGGCGCGAGGCTGCTCTGCCCTGGGCGAGCCTTGTCCAGACTTGCCTCGCTGCTAGGCTTCCTGCCCAGGAAGGAGCAGGCTGCGCGAGGCTGGGAGACGCCACTGGCGCCTTCCTGGCCTCAGCTCCGCTCCTGCCTTGCCTTTGCACCTAGGCCCCAGGCGTCCTTGGGGAGGTCTTAGGGGCCGGTGGCTTGCACACTGCCAAGGGCTCCAGCAGGAAGAGCTCTGTGCGAGGGAAGGGAAGGGCCAGTGCAGGGCTCCTGCAGCGGTTGCTTGGCCGCCCAGACTCAGCGCCGCACGGAGTGCACCAGGCTCCCAGGGCCCCTGGCTGGGGTCTGCAGCCCGCACACCCGGAGGCTGACTCCCTGGGCGCCCAGCAGCTGCCTCACACACGTAGCTTCCCTAGCGCTCTCCTCCCCAGCAGAGACGTGTGCAGCTGGTTGGGGCCTGCCCCTGCGTGCCTGGGCTCCCGCCCACAGTCCCAGCTCAGGGCAAGCAGCCCCTGAGCCAAGACCTGCAGGAGGCGCAGAGCGCCCCCACCTGGAAGCCGAGTGAACAGCTGGCGGGGAGGCGAGCCTCCTCGAGGGAAGAAGAGGCAGCCCAGCCTCGTTTGGCTCAAGCCCTACTTGGCTGGAGCCGAGTGCGCCTCCAGGACGGCAGAGCTCCAGCTCTGCTCAGAGGCCCGTTCTGGCAGAGTTGCTGGCGCGAGGCTGCTCTGCCCTGGGCGAGCCTTGCCCAGACTTGCCTCGCTGCTAGGCTTCCCGCCCAGGAAGGAGCAGGCTGCGCGAGGCTGGGAGACGCCACTGGCGCCTTCCTGGCCTCAGCTCCGCTCCTGCCTTGCCTTTACACCTAGGCCCCAGGCGTCCTTGGGGAGGGCTTAGGGGCCGGTGGCTTGCACACTGCCAAGGGCTCCAGCAGGAAGAGCTCTGTGCGAGGGAAGGGAAGGGCCAGTGCAGGGCTCCTCCAGCGGTTGCTTGGCCGCCCAGACTCAGCGCCGCACGGAGTGCACCAGGCTCCCAGGGCCCCTGGCTGGGGTCTGCAGCCCCGCACACCCGGAGGCTGACTCCCTGGGCGCCCAGCAGCTGACTCACACACGTAGCTTCCCTAGCGCTCTCCTCCCCAGCAGAGACGTGTGCAGCTGGTTGGGGCCTGCCCCTGCGTGCCTGGGCTCCCGCCCACAGCCCCAGCTCAGGGCAAGCAGCCCCTGAGCCAAGACCTGCAGGAGGCGCAGAGCGCCCCCACCTGGAAGCCGAGTGAACAGCTGGCGGGGAGGCGAGCCTCCTCGAGGGAAGAAGAGGCAGCCCAGCCTCGTTTGGCTCAAGCCCTACTTGGCTGGAGCCGAGTGCGCCTCCAGGACGGCAGAGCTCCAGCTCTGCTCAGAGGCCCGATCTGGCAGAGTTGCTGGCGCGAGGCTGCTCTGCCCTGGGCGAGCCTTGCCCAGACTTGCCTCGCTGCTAGGCTTCCTGCCCAGGAAGGAGCAGGCTGCGCGAGGCTGGGAGACGCCACTGGCGCCTTCCTGGCCTCAGCTCCGCTCCTGCCTTGCCTTTGCACCTAGGCCCCAGGCGTCCTTGGGGAGGGCTTAGGGGCCGGTGGCTTGCACACTGCCAAGGGCTCCAGCAGGAAGAGCTCTGTGCGAGGGAAGGGAAGGGCCAGTGCAGGGCTCCTGCAGCGGTTGCTTGGCCGCCCAGACTCAGCGCCGCACAGAGTGCACCAGGCTCCCAGGGCCCCTGGCTGGGGTCTGCAGCCCCGCACACCCGGAGGCTGACTCCCTGGGCGCCCAGCAGCTGCCTCACACACGTAGCTTCCCTAGCGCTCTCCTCCCCAGCAGAGACGTGTGCAGCTGGTTGGGGCCTGCCCCTGCGTGCCTGGGCTCCCGCCCACAGCCCCAGCTCAGGGCAAGCAGCCCCTGAGCCAAGACCTGCAGGAGGGGCAGAGCGCCCCCACCTGGAAGCCGAGTGAACAGCTGGCGGGGAGGCGAGCCTCCTCGAGGGAAGAAGAGGCAGCCCAGCCTCGTTTGGCTCAAGCCCTACTTGGCTGGAGCCGAGTGCGCCTCCAGGACGGCAGAGCTGCAGCTCTGCTCAGAGGCCCGTTCTGGCAGAGTTGCTGGCGCGAGGCTGCTCTGCCCTGGGCGAGCCTTGCCCAGACTTGCCTCGCTGCTAGGATTCCTGCCCAGGAAGGAGCAGGCTGCGCGAGGCTGGGAGACGCCACTGGCGGCTTCCTGGCCTCAGCTCCGCTCCTGCCTTGCCTTTGCACCTAGGCCCCAGGCGTCCTTGGAGAGGGCTTAGGGGCCGGTGGCTTGCACACTGCCAAGGGCTCCAGCAGGAAGAGCTCTGTGCGAGGGAAGGGAAGGGCCAGTGCAGGGCTCCTCCAGCGGTTGCTTGGCCGGCCAGACTCAGCGCCGCACGGAGTGCACCAGGCTCCCAGGGCCCCTGGCTGGGGTCTGCAGCCCCGCACACCCGGAGGCTGACTCCCTGGGCGCCCAGCAGCTGCCTCACACACGTAGCTTCCCTAGCGCTCTCCTCCCCAGCAGAGACGTGTGCAGCTGGTTGGGGCCTGCCCCTGCGTGCCTGGGCTCCCGCCCACAGCCCCATCTTAGGGCAAGCAGCCCCTGAGCCAAGACCTGCAGTAGACGCACAGCGCCCCCACCTGGAAGCCGAGTGAACAGCTGGCGGGGAGGCGAGCCTCCTCGAGGGAAGAAGAGGCAGCCCAGCCTCGTTTGGCTCAAGCCCTACTTGGCTGGAGCCGAGTGCGCCTCCAGGACGGCAGAGCTCCAGCTCTGCTCAGAGGCCCGTTCTGGCAGAGTTGCTGGCGCGAGGCTGCTCTGCCCTGGGCGAGCCTTGCCCAGACTTGCCTCGCTGCTAGGCTTCCTGCCCAGGAAGGAGCAGGCTGCGCGAGGCTGGGAGACGCCACTGGCGCCTTCCTGGCCTCAGCTCCGCTCCTGCCTTGCCTTTACACCTAGGCCCCAGGCGTCCTTGGGGAGGGCTTAGGGGCAGGTGGCTTGCACACTGCCAAGGGCTCCAGCAGGAAGAGCTCTGTGCGAGGGAAGGGAAGGGCCAGTGCAGGGCTCCTGCAGCGGTTGCTTGGCCGCCCAGACTCAGCGCCGCACGGAGTGCACCAGGCTCCCAGGGCCCCTGGCTGGGGTCTGCAGCCCCGCACACCCGGAGGCTGACTCCCTGGGCGCCCAGCAGCTGCCTCACACACGTAGCTTCCCTAGCGCTCTCCTCCCCAGCAGGACGTGTGCAGCTGGTTGGGGCCTGCCCCTGCGTGCCTGGGCTCCCGCCCACAGCCCCAGCTCAGGGCAAGCAGCCCCTGAGCCAAGACCTGCAGGAGGCGCAGAGCGCCCCCACCTGGAAGCCGAGTGAACAGCTGGCGGGGAGGCGAGCCTGCTGGAGGGAAGAATAGGCAGCCCAGCCTCGTTTGGCTCAAGCCCTACTTGGCTGGAGCCGAGTGCGCCTCCAGGACGGCAGAGCTCCAGCTCTGCTCAGAGGCCCGATCTGGCAGAGTTGCTGGCGCGAGGCTGCTCTGCCCTGGGCGAGCCTTGCCCAGACTTGCCTCGCTGCTAGGCTTCCTGCCCAGGAAGGAGCAGGCTGCGCGAGGCTGGGAGACGCCACTGGCGCCTTCCTGGCCTCAGCTCCGCTCCTGCCTTGCCTTTGCACCTAGGCCCCAGGCGTCCTTGGGGAGGGCTTAGGGGCCGGTGGCTTGCACACTGCCAAGGGCTCCAGCAGGAAGAGCTCTGTGCGAGGGAAGGGAAGGGCCAGTGCAGGGCTCCTGCAGCGGTTGCTTGGCCGCCCAGACTCAGCGCCGCACAGAGTGCACCAGGCTCCCAGGGCCCCTGGCTGGGGTCTGCAGCCCCGCACACCCGGAGGCTGACTCCCTGGGCGCCCAGCAGCTGCCTCACACACGTAGCTTCCCTAGCGCTCTCCTCCCCAGCAGAGACGTGTGCAGCAGGTTGGGGCCTACCCCTGCGTGCCTGGGCTCCCGCCCACAGCCGCAGATCAGGGCAAGCAGCCCCTGAGCCAAGACCTGCAGGAGGCGCAGAGCGCCCCCACCTGGAAGCCGAGTGAACAGCTGGCGGGGAGGCGAGCCTCCTCGAGGGAAGAAGAGGCAGCCCAGCCTCGTTTGGCTCAAGCCCTACTTGGCTGGAGCCGAGTGCGCCTCCAGGACGGCAGAGCTCCAGCTCTGCTCAGAGGCCCGATCTGGCAGAGTTGCTGGCGCGAGGCTGCTCTGCCCTGGGCGAGCCTTGCCCAGACTTGCCTCGCTGCTAGGCTTCCTGCCCAGGAAGGAGCAGGCTGCGCGAGGCTGGGAGACGCCACTGGCGCCTTCCTGGCCTCAGCTCCGCTCCTGCCTTGCCTTTGCACCTAGGCCCCAGGCGTCCTTGGGGAGGGCTTAGGGGCCGGTGGCTTGCACACTGCCAAGGGCTCCAGCAGGAAGAGCTCTGTGCGAGGGAAGGGAAGGGCCAGTGCAGGGCTCCTGCAGCGGTTGCTTGGCCGCCCAGACTCAGCGCCGCACGGAGTGCACCAGGCTCCCAGGGCCCCTGGCTGTGGTCTGCAGCCCCGCACACCCGGAGGCTGACTCCCTGGGTCCCTCACACACGTAGTTTCCCTAGAGCTCTCCTCCCCAGCAGAGACGTGTGCAGCTGGTTGGGGCCTGCCCCTGCGTGCCTGGGCTTCCGCCCACAGCCCCAGCTCAGGACAAGCAGCCCCTGAGCCAAGACCTGCAGGAGGCGCAGAGCGCCCCGCCTGGAAGCCGAGTGAACAGCTGGCGGGGAGGCGAGCCACCTCGAGGGAAGAAGAGGCAGCCCATCCTCGTTTGGCTCAAGCCCTACGTGGCTGGAGCCGAGTGCGCCTCCAGGACGGCAGAGCTCCAGCTCTGCTCAGAGGCCCGATGTGGCAGAGTTGCTGGCGCGAGGCTGCTCTGCCCTGGGCGAGCCTTGCCCAGACTTGCCTAGCTACTAGGCTTCCTGCCCAGGAAGGAGCAGGCTGCGCGACGCTGGGAGACGCCACTGGCGCCTTCCTGGCCTCAGCTCCGCTCCTGCCTTGCCTTTGCACCTAGGCCTCAGGCGTCCTTGGGGAGGGCTTAGGGGCCGGTGACTTGCACACTGCCAAGGGCTCCAGCAGGAAGAGCTCTGTGCGAGGGAAGGGAAGGTCTAGTGCAAGGCTCCTCCAGTGGTTGCTTGGCCGGCCAGATTCAACGCCATCCCGAGTGCACCAGGCTCCCAGGGCCCCTGGCTGGGGTCTGCAGCCCTGCACACACGGAGACTGACTCCCTGGGCGCCCAGCAGCTACCTCACACAGGTAGCTTCCCTAGCGCACTCCTCCCCAGCAGAGACGTGTGCACCTGGTTGGGGCCTGCCCCTGCGTGCCTGGGCTCCCGCCCACACCCCCAGCTCAGGGCAAGCAGCCCCTGAGCCAAGACCTGCAGGATGCGCACAGCGCCCCCACCTGGAAGCCGAGTGAACAGCTGGCGGGGAGGCGAGCCTCCTGGAGGGAAGAAGAGGCAGTCCAGCCTCGTTTGGCTCAAGCCCTACTTGGCTGGAGCCGAGTAGCCTCCAGGACGGCAGAGCTCCAGCTCTGCTCAGAGGCCCGATCTGGCAGAGTTGCTGGCGCGAGGCTGCTCTGCCCTGGCCGAGCCTTGCCCAGACTTGCCTCGCTGCTAGGCTTCCTGCCCAGGAAGGAGCAGGCTGCGCGAGGCTGGGATACGCCACTGGCGCCTTCCTGGCCTCAGCTCCGCTCCTGCCTTGCCTTTGCACCGAGGCCCCAGGCGTCCTTGGGGAGGGCTTAGGGGCCCGTTTCTTGCACACTACCAAGGGCTCCAGCACCAAGAGCTCTGTGTGAGGGAAGGGAAGGGATGGTGCAGGGCTCCTCCAGCGGTTGCTTGGCCGGCCAGACTCAGCGCCGCACGGAGTGCACCAGGCTCCCAGGGCCCATGGCTGGGGTCTGCAGCCCCACACACCCGGAGGCTGACTCCCTGGGCGCCCAGCAGCTGCCTCACACACGTAGCTTCCCTAGCGCTCTCCTCCCCAGCAGAGACGTGTGCAGCTGGTTGGGGCCTGCCCCTGCGTGCCTGTGCTCCCGCCCGCAGCCCCAGATCAGGGCAAGCAGCCCATGAGCCAAGACCTGCAGGAGGCGCAGAGCGCCCCCACCTGGAAGCCGAGTGAACAGCTGGCGGGGAGGCGAGCCTCCTCGAGGGAAGAAGAGGAAGCCCAGGCTGGTTTGGCTCAAGCCTTACTTGGCTGGAACCAGGTGCGCCTCCAGGACGGCAGAGCACCAGCTCTGCTCAGAGGCCCGATGTGGCAGAGTTGCTGGCGCGAGGTTTCTCTGCCCTGCGCGAGCATTTCCCAGACTTGCCTCGCTGCTAGGCTTCCTGCCCCGGAAGGAGCAGGCTGCGCGAGGCTGGGAGACGCCACTGGTGCCTTCCTGGCCTCAGCTCCGCTCCTGCCTTGCCTTTGCACCTAGGCCACAGGACTCCTTGGGAAGGGCTAAGGGGCCGGTGGCTTGCACACTGCCAAGGGCTCCAGCAGGAAGAGCTCTGTGCCAGGGAAGGGAAGGGCTAGTGCAGTGCTCCTACAGCGGTTGCTTGGCCGGCCAGACTCAGCGCCGCACGGAGTGCACCAGGCTCCCAGGGCCCCTGGCTGGGGACTGCAGCCCCGCACACACGGAGGCTGACTCACAGGGCGCCCAGCAGCTGCCTCACACAAATAGCTTCCCTAGCGCTCTCCTCCCCAGCAGAGACGGGTGCAGCTGGTTGGGTCCTGCCCCTGCGTGCCTGGGCTCCCGCCCACAGCCCCAGATCAGGGCAAGCAGCCCCTGAGCCAAGACCTGCAGGAGGCACACAGCGCCCCCACGTGGAAGCCGAGTGAACAGCTGGCGGGGAGGCGAGCCTCCTCGAGGGAAGAAGAGGCAGCCCAGCCTCGTTTGGCTCAAGCCCTACTTGGCCAGAGCCGAGTGCGCCTCCAGGACGGCAGAGCTTCAGCTCTGCTCAGAAGCCGGATGTGGCAGAGTTGTTGGCGCGAGGCTTCTCTGCCCTGGCGAGCATTTCCCAGACTTGCCTCGCTGCTAGGCTTCCTGCCCAGGAAGGAGCAGGCTGCGCGAGGCTGGGAGATGCCACTGGCGCCTTCCTGGCCTCAGCTCCGCTCCTGCCTTGCCTTTGCACCGAGGCCTCAGGCGTCCTTGGGGAGGGCTTAGGGGCCGGTGACTTGCACACTGCCAAGGGCTCCAGCAGGAAGAGCTCTGTGAGAGGAAAGGGAAGGTCTAGTGCAGGGCTCCTCCAGCGGTTGCTTGGCTGGCCAGACTCAGCGCCGCACGGAGTGCACCAGGCTCC